>NC_142339.1:39125034-39487534 GCF_054954075.1 Amborella trichopoda
ATGGCTCACTTCCTTTTTATTTTTCCTATATCTCTTGATCGGATGTTACCAACATCGGATCAGTTTAAATTTCTTTTACCTTGTTGCCACAGTATAGTAGTACGAGGTCTTGGACCTTAGGCCGCTTATTCGACTAAGCAGTTTTAGAGGTTGGGGACATCGGTCTGACCTTGAAGTGAAAAAAAAAATTGAAGCTACCTTGATATTGGTAACATCGGACAGATGGACAAGCTAAAAAGACTAAAAAACATGTGTCCACCAAACTTTCGCGTAATATTTACGGAAAAAAAAAAGAACCTCTTGTATTTTTTCCTTTTGTTTTTGTGTTTAGTCGCAAGTAACATCCAAAAGTTTAATCAAATGTAAGAAATGTATGTTCAAAATTAGTGACTAATAAAATACCAAATTCGCAATTAACATCCAAAAGTTTAATCAAATCTAAGAAATGCATGTTAAAGATTAATGACTAATAAAAGGAAAAGTTTATATAAAGATGCAACTTTAAAATGTAGAATTACATATGCACTTCAAAAGTCTATTAGAAAAAGGTAGCTTTAATGTTGAAAACCTTTGATTGATCATTTGGGCATCGAGATGTATGAACATGAAAAATAAAAAAATTTTAAGTCTCAGAAATAGTGTATTTTATAACATATTATCTACACTATCTATTTTTAAGATTTTCATATGTTTACACATCTACTTGATTTTAACCATTTTTTAAATTTAAAATTTTATAATTAGATATAAAAATAGATTTTGAGATAATCCTAAAAACATTTACATCAAAATTATATACCATTATAAAATTTGAAGGTGTACCTTACCTCTACAGCTACGGATGCACCTGTATGCCAACTACACCCCTAATAAAATACCAATTCTAGTGACAGAATGGAAAGCACTAACCAGGCACTTACCCTGTTTCCACCATGAAGAATGGATGGAGACTAGCACTTGATATTCTCACCCATTTGTTCGCAAAATCGCCTGATCTAACCAATAACCACTCGGTTAGATCAGAGGCTGGTTCCGGTTTTGGGTGGTTAGGGTGATCAACCGGTATTTAAAAAAAACAATTCAAAAAAATATATGTAAATTCTATAAAATAAGAAATTTGATTTGTAATGTATTTTTAAATATTCTTTACATTATGGTAAAGATTAAAATATGTTTTGGTCATTAATACTCACTTTTATATTTCTCCATATTTTTTTGAAAATTTTAAAAATAACTTTTGAAAAATAATAAAATGGGTTAAAATCTTTTTTTTTTTCATTAATTTTCAACTTCATTTAAATGTGTGTTTTTTTAATCATTCTTTATATATTTTTCATATTTTACTAGATTTTTTTATATTTTTTAATTTTTTTCAATACTTTTTTGACTGCCCGATTAGAGCGGTTGAATCTTTACCGGTTAAGCCGATACAACCATTTTCATGCCATAGTTAACCGTTTCGGTTGGATTTTACAAAAACGATATTCACACCAATCAGGGACTCTGTAGAGAGAGAAGCACAAAGAAGGGGTATTCAATCACCACAAATATAATAGAAAGGAGATGACGAGTAAAGAGTACAATGCGTGTATATAAATTGGACAACGGTTGCAACACTAAAGACACGAATTAAAGAAAGAGAGAATCCGATGATCGTGTTTCCGTATTCGCATTGGGGGCTTCCCTAATTTAGGGAAAAAGAGATAAGTTGCTCTCTCACCGCCGTACCCTCGCCTACATCTATGATGCCTCACCGCAAAGGACACACTAGAGTCAACGGGCAAGTCTTTCTCCCGTGTTCATATTTTCTCAACGGCCGTACTTCAGTTTAACTAACACCTTACGATAAAACTAGTGTTTGTAATATGGGCCGATTCAACTTGAACCAGGCACCGGTTGGTTATGGTTTTGGCTGGTTTTGGTGATTTGGAGATATCTTTGAGCAAAAGATTTGAGATGACGGATCTGAGGCCGACAAGGTAAATCCTTTGGATTGAAATTGAAAGATATTAACATAATGGAATTTTGTCACTATCTCAAATGGGTTACATAGAAAAGTTGTTTAAAAAATTTGGCATGGAAGATGCAAAGCCGGTGAAGACACCCCTAGCGCCTCACTTCAAATTGTCTTTAAAACAAAATTCGAAGACGAAAGAATAAAGAAGAAGCATGGCTAAGATACCCTATGCAAATATGATTGGAAGTTTAATGTTTGCCATGATATGTACAAAACCGCATATCGCATATGCGATTGGTGTTCTAAGTTGGTTTATGGCAAACTCCATAAATATTCATTGGGAGGCAGCAAAATGAGTGCTTCGGTACTTCAGAGGTACAACTAGGTATACAATCATATTTGGCAAGGGCTCAACTCAAATTCAAGGTTTTGTCAATGCAAATTTTGCCCGTGATCTTTATAAAGGTAATTCATGGAGGCATCAAAAGAAGTTATGTAGTTTCAAGGATTGTTGGGTGAGATACATATTGTTTGCAAGCTCATGGAGCTATTTTGTGATAATATAGGTGCTATTCATTTGGCCAAAAACCTGGTTCCCCACAAGAGGTCAATGCACATATTATATCCTGTAAGTTGTTGAAGATGAAAGAATTCGATTGGTCAAGATCAAGACCGATGACAACTTTACGGATATGCTTGCGAAACTCATCCAAGTAGAGAAGTTGGAATGAAGCCTAATTTCTCTAGGTTCCATGAAAAGAAAAAAGTGTTAGTTTGACAAAGCAAGAGTGTGATTTTGCATCAAGGTGGAAATTGTTTGGACGGAATACCAAATCACCAACCCATGTGGTAATTTCATGTTGTTGATGGTCATTTTAGTCATAATGAATGTGCCCTTTTGATGAAGGTTTTTTTAACTTGTTGAGTTGAGTGCGAAAAGAGAGAAGGAAAAACGAAAGGTGAAAAAAAGTAGAGGAAAGTTTGGGGAGAAAAATTGGTGTTTTTGCAATAAAACCCTAACACCATTATTTAGGCTCGTGTTGGGCCGTTTTTGTCGGCATTTACTTGAGGCAACGATCAATCAAAGAAAGGAGTCGATTGGAGATGGTTTTGTTGTAGGACATTCTTTTTTTGAGCTTTTCTTGATATTGTATGAAGTAACTCTACATAACATCAATCTTATAACTTTTTTTTTCTCTTGATAGTGAATACATTCTTGCCGTCTTGCCTGACGTAGCCCATCTTCGGTGAACCACATAAATGTGTGTGTCCCTCTTTACATTTCATTTGTATTGTGCGTGTTTCTTTATTTATATATTTTCTCAAATATGTTGTACTTGTCATTGTTCTTGAGCATCTTATTTGAGTGTTGAAATTATTGTTTTGGGGTGCTCACCACATCAAATAGGGAATTACGATATCCCGATTTGCTCAAAAGGGATAATTGGGTTATCCTGATTTACAACTTCTCTTTCCCTAACATGTCACTCTCTCTTTTATTGATCTCTCTCCCACATGTTCATCTCTTGAGCAAGAAGGAATATATGCTCCTAAAGAGGTGGGTACCCTTTATATAGGGAAAAAATTTATATAACATTGCAACCTTAAAATGTAGAATTAAAGATGCACCACACAAATTTATAGGAAAAAAGTATTTTTATTGTTGAAAAACCCTCTAATTGCTCATCTCAACATCGAGATGTATGAATATGAAAAAAAAATATTTTGAGTCTCGAAAACAATGCATCTTGCAACATATTATCTAGAACGTCAACTTTCAAGATTTTCATATGTTTATAGATCTATTTAATTTTAACCATTTTTTAAGTTTAAAATTTTATAATTATAGATAAAAATTTAGAGGTGCACCTTAATTAGATCGTTTAATGTTGCAACCCTTTATATAGAGGTTTACAGTGGTAAAGTTGAAATTAGTTAAATTAATCTTGAACTATAATTAGGATATCTATGTGAGAGAGCTAATCTCCTAGTCCATAGGATTCCTCAATTACTAATTCTTAATTAGATTAAATTTCCTATAATTCGTCCGATCTTCTCCCAACCAAGTAGGACTCTTCGGCTTTTCAAAACCAAAACAAAACCAACCCCATTTAACTATTCTTAAACAACTCCAACTTGCTATGGGCCGCACAACGCACTCCTGTCCTCTTTGGCCTCCGCGTGACACCTGTGGTCATTGGGGCCATGGGTCAAAAACTGAAAAAATGGTTGGTTGTGCACACAGTTACACGTGTCCCATAATAGACCCACACGTGGTCCATTTAATTCTCCAACAATAAATTAAAAAATCATCAAGAATACCCTTGATTTAGAAAATGGAAAAGTTTATATAGAACCGAGGCTCTAAACAATCAAATTAAAACCCACCTAAAATATTTCACTGGAAGAGGCTGTTTTGATATCCAAATATTCTCAAATTGATCATCTCAACACCAAGACACATGTACATGAGATGAAAATGAATTTCAAGTTCTGAAAATTATGCATCTTGTAACGCTGTTTTGGATTGTCAATTTTTAAGATTTTCAAGTTTTCATAGATATGCTCGATCTACACTATTTTTTAAGCTTTAAATTTTATAATTAAGTATGAAAATATATTTTAAGGCTATCACAAAAATTTTCAGTATTAAAACCACATTTCTTGATACTATTTGAATGTGAGCTTTACTCTTATCGTTTAGGGCCTCAACTCTATACAAACCACACCCTTTAGAAAAATCGCTAAGTTTCAAAACAAATTGTTAATTATAGAAAACATAATTATTTTTGTTTTCTTAGAAAAACTTGTGAAAGCTATTTTAAAAAACGTGAGAAGAGGATCCTAGCAATTGAATTAGAACATCATTTCAACACTCTATAAGCATCATATGGCCCCATCATCGTCATTTTCGTTTTTGTTCCAATTAATTGAGATCGACTACATGAATCTTGATTATCTATTATGCTCTATTAAAGGTCATATCCTCAATGAGATATCATATGACCGCATCTACACCTTAAATCAACCCAACAAACCATGACCTGCAAGTCTTCCATGCAAGGGGGCCATGTTCTGCTTATTATAGCTAAAACATTGAAGTGCCATAGTGTGGGAACAGACTGCAGGTGTGTGTCTAACTAAGGACAAGGTTATATTCCATTACCAAACCAAATAACACGAATGTAAGATGTGTATCGAAGCCATCGGGTACTCGTCCCAGCAAGCCGTCATCTTAACACACAATAACCCGTTTCATATATTGGCTAAGATATATCATTGGCTAATACAAACCTTGATGGGGTGATGACCGTGTATCCACTTTGGTGAGCTCATCATAGGAACTGAAACTATGTGTTTATGCACTATTTCTTTCTTTTTGTGCTTTGATTGTTCTTGTTGTTCGATAATTGTTGCATATTATTACGTTTATATTGATTCTTGTATACCTTTTTTTTTTCTTTTTTTTTTTCTTGGCACTTCTAGGGCAGGAATCGAACTTAGGAGGTAGCGTTGTTACTAAACATTCAAGCCCAAGCTTGATTCCTAACCAATCTTCTGGTTTTTATTTTTATTTTTGGTGGTAAATCAACAGGGAAGGAGTCATCTATCCATATAAGAATAGAACTCAAGACATTACATTGTAGTATGCCGCTGCCTTGACAACCTATGCATCGTCTTTGTGCCGATTCCTAAATTCATAATTAGATCAAGAGGGCCACAGTAAATTGACCAACTCTTGTGTATTTCTTCTCACTCGTATCCACCTCGAGATTGAGGCTTTTACATTTCTTCTTATGAATGAATCAATTCTTGCGTCTTTTGGCGGTCATAAACGGTTCTAGAGCATTTTCCTAAGGGTTGGTATGGCATCCACATCCTATGGATGCTCAAAAGGTGCACAAGGACCTTTTAATGATTCGAACGTGTTTTTAAACTCGGATTGGTGGAGCAGATCATTCACCTACATATATAATGGGAAATGTTAAAAATAAATAAAATAAAATAAAGATCAAAATGAGTGTTCATGGGATGGGGATTTAGGGGAGTAAAAAAAAACAATAATTTCATAAGTTTTAAAGAAACGATATATATATATATATATATATATATATATATATATATATATATATATATATATATATATATATATATATATATATATATATATATATATATATATATATATATATATATATATATATATATATATATATATATATATATATATATATATATATATATACACACACGAATGGGTTTTAGGGACGACCCAAGTCGGGACCAATATCATCCCGAATGAGTTTTAGAGAAGACCCAGGCCGGGACCCATATCATCCCTAAACCAGTCGGCCCTTATCAATTTCCATCTAGATCGTATTGGATTCACCCATTTAGGGCCATCTTGCACAAATGCGGATGCACACAGCAGAACCAAGAAATATGAGAAACAAACTGATGCCAAAGTCGATGTCTGTGTATATAAGTAGAAAAGCATGCAATAAAGCAGTGGTTTAAAAAGCGAATCCGTGACCCGGATCGGGCATCTCAAAAGCTCATCCGGATCGGTAAATTGACGATCCGAATCAAGAATCGGCTGAATCGGTCGGATTAAACCTTAAAAAAAATCCAAAAAAATTATTAAAATTTATTATAAATGTTGTTTTTTAAGAATTCAATAAGAAATGAGGGTACTCCATTAAGAATTTTCATTTCTTTTCATGAATATGCGAATATTGATATGTTCTTTCCCTGCATGAACTATTATTTACCATTTAATTTACATCACACAAAAGGATAAACATAGAATTATCATGGATTACGTATATCATCATACATGAACTACAATAAAGCATACAATTCGTAACATACGATCTAAAAATAAAATGACAGACGGCGTCGTTCTTCATCTTGGTCAAGCTGGTGCCATTGATTGAATTCGCGTGACAATTCATTGACTCGATCTAAAAACGAATCATCCAAATTAGTGGGCACCTGATTATACCCAAATCCCTGAGTGTTAATGTTTTGTTGTGGTTCTAATCCAAAATCCCCGAAGCTTATCCATCCTTCATGCTCACCTACACTATCATGCTCAGCTCTATCCTCTTGTTGTTGGGACTCGATATGTGAATAATTTGGCTAGGATTGGGTGGCCTCAGAATCATCATCTGTCTCATGTTCCTTTAGACCCCCTTCCCACTCTCCCTCATTAAGTGCAATATCACCGACATCTCCGACAAATTGTGGATATGTTGGCAGGCTGCTTCCTCTTTCATGCTGTTTATCACGTTCTTCAAGATCTTCTTCACCGATAGCCTCAAAGAACGCTCTCTTGTACAACACTGACTCTTTTTCTTCTACTACCCATTGTTCTGCTGTGCCTGTGAAAAATATTGTATCCAAGTCTATCGGCTCATAGTCTTCAAGCTTCCTTCTTATTTGTCGCTCTAGGAGGTTTAAGTTGTAATGAACGTAGACTAGTTTATGAAGCTTCTCCGAAACGAGTCAATTCCTTCTAGTAGCATGTAACCATTGGAACGTACTCCAGTTTCGCTCACAGCCAGTAGCAGAACATGTCTGGGAGAGCACCTTGATTGCTATCCTCTTTAGGTGAAGTGCATCACTACCATATATCTCCCACCATTCAGCTAGATTAAAATGCAAAAAACATTATAAGGGCAAGAACAATTCATAAGATTAAATATATGAATAAAAAAAGTATTAGTTAGGGGATAGCATGGATCCATCTTAATTCGAGAATTCTTGGCAAGTCTAGTTCCGAAGGATCCTAAAGCATCCCTATATATAGCAAGCTAAAACAAAATCTTTCGTTTTAGTGTATTATTCCTCACAAATATAACAACTCAATCAAGTTTTTACCGAAATATTAAATAATACTACTTGTATTGGTGCTACCTGATTTCGATGGCTTCTCTCCAACCGGACAATAATGTATCTGACCCCTTCCATAATCTTGTGGGGATGTTTAAGTGTCAAATAGAAAAAATTTTGGTTGAAGTAGTAACCTGGAAAATATATAGATAGAGAAATGTCATTTAAAATTTCATAAAAAAATAATTTACAATGAAACATTCTAATGATATAAATATATATTTACCTGCATAATGAATTGGACGTCCAAATTTGGTGTTCCACCTTCTTTCTATAATCTCGATCACTTTACTAGCAAAACTACACGTCTCCCTAATAACTGATTTGACCGTCTCGATACCTTCATAAATGATGCTCATGGTAGCTTTCTTGTCAGCATCTACCATTCTTAACACCATGACCAAAGGGGCAGTGGCCTCTACGATACTGGAACATCGAGTCCAAAACCTCCTATTTGAGACTATGTCGTCCACTTTTAGTCCGGTACTGGACTTCGAGAGGCGGTCATTTAACCACTCTTCACTAGTAAACAATCTTTTTATTGTACTTCCAAATTCCTGAATGGAGTCCACAGCCAACTAATATGTCGCAAAGCGAGTTATGGCAAGCCTGATTATCTCTTTTTTCTTAGACAGTTCTCTAAACAAAAATAAAATTTCAGAATAGTTATATATAAATCTTGACACTAACATCGCTTCTTGTAGAGTGTCCTTCACAATTTTGATCTCACCGATCTCCTCTAACATCAGATCAGTGCTGTGTGCAGCACACGAGGTCCATACTAGATGCTTCATCTTATCCATCAACTTGCTGCCCGCAGAAACACATGCACGCGCATTGTCTGTAATAAACTGGACTACATGCTTATCTCCCACCTCCTCCACTATTTGATCATGTAGTCATACGTAGAAGTTTGCATCCTTCTTCGTCCCTGATACGTCTTTACTAGACAAAAAAGCTGTACATTTTAGAGAATAGGCCAAGAAGTTTACAAACTCCTGTTTGCTAACTTTATTCAACCAATCATCACTCATGAGAGTAATGCCTGCTCTTGGCCAACTCTGTTTATATTCTTCAATCCACTTTCTAACTTCCTCCATCTCTTCATCCAATATTGGCCCACTGAGCTCATATGCCGTCGAGAGTTTTACCCCAGGCCCAACTCTCTGGATTGCGTTAACCATAGGTAGAAAATATGGGCTATTGGCTGCATCAAAAAGGATCTCTTTATTGTAGAACCATTTTCTTATATGTCTACCCAACATGTTTCTCGTACCTTTCACCATGTCTTTGAGGGTCATTTGTTCTTACTTAGGTTTTGAGAGAAATGGGTCTATACGACCATGACCTGCAATACTGACATTCCTAGATAAGCTAGAAACAATTTCTTCAACGTTTGATTCCTCTTGATACATATTGCCACCAACCCCTCCATACATATTTGAGCTGCGCCCGCCATACATGCTCGAGCTGGGCCCGCCATGCATGTCTGAGCTGGGCCTGCCATGCATATCTGAGCTAGGCCCACCATGCATGCCCATGTCATAACCACCAGGCATTCTAAACCCCCGTTCCCTCTGATATGTTTCATGTAAACTCATTCTTGTGGCCATCTCCAAGTCATTATTATATTGCTCTTCTACATCATTCCCGCTTGATGGCGCATATAAACTAGCTATCTCCTCATCCATCATCTACTTTGCAATTTTTTTACCTTTGGTAGCCTTGAGAAATGCATCTATCTACTTTCTTACATTATTAGGGATACTATTGCACGCAGAAACATCTTCCTTAACCCCTGCCAAATGTTGCTTGAACCTATGTACCCCACTACTTATCACTCTTTGGCAGTAATTACAAATAATTTTGTCTTTTTTGTTGGTATCAAGTCTGACCCCATGTTGCCATGCAGGGTCTTCCGCAGATCTTGTCATGATTCAACTTTAAAATGTAAAAAGTTAAAAATTAACCTGACAGTTCAACATGAAAAATAATCACCATGTGTAGTGATAATATGTAGGGGTAGTTCATGAAGTTATATTTGTTGTTAATGAAAAATACTTCTATTGACAAAAATATTTTAATTCCTACTGGGAAAAATAATTTATTTCTGCAACATTATAGATAAAAATAGCCTATATCAGCCACTACATATAAAACAATAAATTTAGATTGATATAATATCAATAAAAAATATATTTACAATGGTATAGTAATTCACAATGCCAATACATATGGACTTGTCACAAATCTTCATTTCGACAAACATGAATTAGTTCCTACTGAGAAAAAGAAATATTTATGCAACATTATAGATAAAAAAAAGTCTGTATAAGTCACACTTAGAATTAAGAAAAAAATTACATTAATATAGTCATCCATAATGCCACTACATGTATATTTGACACAAAAAACATTTACAATGATATAGTCATTCACAATGCCACAAATAAAATTTACAATGATATAGTCGAAACAATCCCAACTCGATTGAAATGATCACAAATAGTCGTACATCTCAATTACAAATATGCAAGACAATATAATAAAAAATGCAAGCTCCAAACATGGCTACAACTCAATTATCAAGAGCATACATTTTTTGCATTAAAATTTAATAATAAAATTAAAAATTACAAGATAATATAATTATCATACATGCCACGATTTTTTTACAATGATATTCACTTTAATTTCTCTTGATAATACAGATTAACAACATGTATTTTTTGTATTAAAAATTTAAAAAATTAAAAATACATTTTTAATGCAAAACTGCATTAAAAATATAATACAGTTTAACAACATGTATTTGTTAATGTATTTTTTTGCATTAACAACAAATTAAAAAATACAGTTTTGCATTAAAAATATAATAACATGACACGATTTTTTTACAATGATATTCACTTTAATTCCTTATGATAATACAGTTTAACAACATGTATGTTTCGCATTAAAAATTTAATATTAAAAATACATTTTTAATACAAAACTGCATTAAAAATATAATACAGTTTAATAACATGTATTTGTTAATGTATTTTTTTGCAGTAACAACAAATTAAAAAATACAGTTTTGCATTAAAAATATAATAACATGCCACGATTTTTTTACAATGATATTCACTTTAATTCCTCATGATAATACAGTTTAACAACATGTATTTTTTGCATTAAAAATTTAAAAAATTAAAAATATAATACAGTTTAACAACATGCATTTGTTAATGTGTTTTTTTGCATTAACAACAAATTAAAAATACTGTTTTGCATTAACAATATAATAACATGCCACGAGGTTTTTACAATGATATTCACTTTAATTCCTCATGATAATACAGTTTAACAACATGTATTTTTTGCATTAAAAATTTTAAAAATTAAAAATACATTTTTAATGCAAAACTACATCAAAAGTATAATACAGTTTAAGAACATGTATTTGTTAATATATTTTTTTGCATTAACAACAAATTAAAAAATACAGTTTTGCATTAAAAATATAATAACATGTATTTTTTTGAATAAATAATCTATCAACATGCAAATTTTTGAACTAGAAATTTAACAATAAAAATGAAGAATATTGTTTAATTCCTCATGATAATCAAAAATATTTTTTTGGAAAATCACGATTTCTCAAAAAATTTGATCAAGAATAAAAAAAAAAAAAACGCAGTTTTTCACATACCAACATAACATCAGTCATTCTAACTAAAAAATCTGCCCCAAATCGAATAAATTACATCAAATTTGAATACAAGTTTTGATAAACAATACTATAAGGAATCAAAGCCCTATAATATTAACACATTATTATCAAAATATTAAATAAAATCGATTGAATTGAGGAAAAAAAAAAAAACGCAGTTCTTCAGAGACAGTAGTCATTCAATCTCAAAAATCAAGCTCAAATTGAATAAATCAGATAAAATTGAATATATGTGATGATAAACAAGACTATAACGAATCAAAACCCTATAAATTCAACACATTATTTGTAAAATATTTACTGAAATTGAGAGAATGGAGGAAAAAAAAAAAAAAAACTCAGTCCATTTTTTTTTCACAGACATCAGTCTATTTTTCTAAAAAATCCAACTCAAATTGAATAAATATAATCAAATTGAATACATGTGATGATAAACAACACTACAACGAATCAAAAGCCTATAAATTTAATACATGATTTGCAAAATATTGACTGAATTTGATCGCATGGCGGGAAAAAAAAAAAAAAAACACAGTTCTTACCTGTTCTTCGTGCACCTGTGCCTTCAAACTCAAAATTGATATGTATTCCTTCAAAATAATCACAAATTATGAACAAAAACTTTTGACCAACACTCTTACGATCAATCACCCTGAAATTTTACAAAAAATGATGCCTTCTTTTGCTTGAAATCAGCGAAATGGAGGAAACCCTAAAACTCACTCTTTGATCCAAATTTTTTTGATAAAAAACGGTGCTTTTTAATTCGTTTTATTGACTGAAATGGATGAGAAATTTGAATTAAAGCCTACGAGATTTGTCCATAAGGCTGAAAAAGGTGAAAATTGATAACAAAATGACAAAAAAATGAAATCCCGTGAAGAACATTGTGCAGCCCGTGTTCCTACGTGTGACTCGGTTTGACTCGCGATTCACTATTGGGAATCGCCCGGTTCTCTCTAAACACGGGCGATTCTCGATATATTCGTGGAACCGGCTCGGTATCAAATGATTCTCGAGTCGAGCTGGGAGAGTCCGGCTCGACTCGACGATTTTTCAAACCCAACAATAAAGCAAATAAAAAGTAAATCTTACTGACACCGAGATATATGTGGTTAACCTTTTTAGGCTACATCCACAGGAAAAAGAGATGAATCAAGTTACAATAGTCTTCCAAAAAAAACCTTTATTGGGATCACCGATTTCATCTAGAGACTTCTTTCTAGAATTTTCCTCTCTTATCTCATAGACTTTTTTTCTTTCTGGAGGTTCTCTCTCACTAAAAGAAAAGGTTTTTTCTTTCTCACATTTTCTTTCTTCTCCATCTTTTTTCTCTCTCAACAACGAAAAGACCCAAGAAGAGGATCCCTAACTGTATTTTCTTTCATTGAACAATAATCATATACATTGGTTTACAATTTCTGCTATTTACTAACGTAGCTCTTGTATTTAATATTATGGTTGTTGTTTCATTTTAGGGTGCGGTTTGTATAGAGCCTAGGCTCTAAACAATCAAATTAGAGCCTACCTTCAAATAGTATTGAGAAATGTGGTTTCAATACTAGAAATCTTTGTGATAGCCTTGAAATATATTTTCATTTTAGTTTATGAAGTTTACAGCTTCAAAAATAGTGTGAATCGACTGATCTATGAAAACTTGAAAATCTTGAAAATTGGCGGTTCAAAAATGCGTTACAAATACACTATTTCTAAAACTTGAAATCCATTTTTTTCTCATGTCGATGCATCCTGACGTCGGTATGATCAATTTGAGGATATTTGGGCATCAAAACAACCTCTTCGAGTGAAATATTTTTGAGGTAGGATCTTATTTGATTGTTTAGAGCCTCGGCTCTATATAAACTTTTCCCTTTATTTTATGCTCCCAATAAATATATGGTATGTCTTGTGTTATGACAATTTTATGCTCCCAATAAATATATGGTATGTCTTGTGTTATGGCAATAAAATAAGTATTATTATTGGATTTATTGAAAGTTTAGACAATAAATAGTCAATTATTACTCTAATAATACTAGGTGAGGCCATAAAATTATTGTTCAATGGCTTTAATGTATATATAAAAGAACTACAAATCATTATCCTATATAATGTCATCTTTACATATCCAATTTTTTTCACTCCGTTTTTATAATCAAATCCGAAATGTTCATAATTCTATAACTTAACTTAGTTTTTGACAATCTATATTTTTTACCCTATTTTTTACTCCAACTTTTTAAAATAATACCAATTTATTACGATGTTTTGGTCCTTTCCCGACTTGCTGACTATTCTTCCAATCCAGCAAGAAGAGAAAGGGATATTTTTCCTTTTCCTAATGCATTTCCCCGTTTGCATTGGTTATTGTGCGTGCATTTCACCCTGACTACTTCCAACAAAACTTCATTCAAAAAACAAGGCCCAGTTTGGATGGACCATTTGTCCTTTACTTTATTCTTTTTGCAAAGGAATGAAGAATGGAGGGAATGTACCTATTATGAGTAAAACATGTTTCATATGCACGGCCCGTAAATAATTCCGTTCACCCCAGTAATAAATGAGCTCCCAAAGGGGGCCCTAGTCATTAGGACCGTGAAGCCCGGTCCATGTAGAACCTAATCTCGTTGCATCACCGCGGTCTATTAAACTGCATGATGGTGATGAACCTTAGCAAATTTTGTTGATAATCTTGAGGAATATGGTCTTTTGCCCCTAGTGCCAGATCTATCGAAACCACACAATTGAGCAACCACTCATAAACGCCAAGGTTTTAAAACAGGGGAAGCTTTCGGTGTGACCTCAACCACAAATAGATTATACTAGTAATATGTATGTGCAACGCACGTGATATTTAGTATTTTTTTTTTATAGAAATTCATAACTTTATTAATCAACGATTAAAAGAAATTACATAATTTGGGATGACAGTCTCAATTAAAGAAGTTCCTCCTTTGGTAAGGAAGTCTGTTAAAACATTGGCCTCATGAAAGACATGCAAGAAAGAGAAAATGAAAGGTCTAGGCATATCCCAAATTTGTAACAAGATAGATGGAAGTTCTTAAGGTGGTTTTTGCTCGTTGTTACACCACCTTATGGCATTCAAAGAATCACCTTACACCATACAATAAGACCCTAAATTCCTTGCCACAGAATTTTAAACCATAGAAGAGAGCCAATAATTCTACATTATTTGCAGTTTGTCTCTCAGTGGGTTTGTATAAGAAAAGACAACATATCCATTCCAATCCCTCGCCACTCCTCCAAAGCCAGCAGGACCGGGATTTCTTAAAGTGCTTCCATCAAAATTAAGTTCAAAAACCCTAACCGAAGGGGGTATCCATCTCCCCTAAGGCCCACACTTAAAAGATCTTAAATGGAAAAGATTTGTTAAATTGCTAACATCCACTTCAAGAATATATTTCCCCTCTTTTGTGATTGAACATGAAAGCCAAATGGAATGTAAAACTTTCTCCAAAATACTTTCCATAGGCAAACAAATCCCTTCAAAAACTCTTCTATTTCTTTCTTTCCAAACTTTCCAAAGAATCAGCCCTCTCACAATTTGCCAAATTACCACACCCGTTTGTGGAAGCCAAGAAACTCCTAAATTCGAAATAATCCCTTTAACTGTTGCAAGCATAATCATAGCACACATGACCTGGTCAAAGAACCAATGCCAAATTTTAAGCATAAAAGAACAATGTAAAAATAGATGAGCACTTGATTTAGCATCATTTTGCATAATAAGCAAATATTTGGCAAAATCTTCCATCTTTTGATAAGGTTATCAACAGTGAGAACCTTATCTTGCACTATCAGCCACAAGAATGCTTGAATCTTAAGCGGCAAGGGCCACTTCCATACAGCTGCAATTTCTAGCATAGACCACCTCCATCAATCATGGAAAAGCATATTATACATTGACTTCATCGAAAATAGTCCATTTGAATCAAGCTCCCAAACAACTTCATCAGCTGCATTTTGTGGAATATACACCTCTTGCAGAAGTGCTAACAAAGGAACATATTCCTGAAAAATCTGGTCCGAAATTCTATTATAGGGGAGGACTAAATTCCAAACAACCTGCTTGCCTCAGATTTCAAAAATATCAGAGATAACGGCATTGGGATTATCCATGCACTGAAAAATCAAAGGGAATTTATATTTCAAAGGGAAATCACCTAACCATTTATGGTGCCAACATGAGATATTACCGCCATCCCCAAGATTCCACCTAATATCCCTATGGATCAATGGTTTGCACGAGTTAATGGATCTCCAGCAGTAAGACATCCTGCTTGTATCATTTATCAGCCCAACCCACATTATAAATCTATCTTCTCCATATTTAGCAGAAATAACTTGATACCACAACTGATCTTTGAAGTTTAAGTTTCTCCACCACCATTTACACATCAAGGTTTGATTAACCAATCTAATTTTCCTAATACCCAAACCACCTTCCTTTCTAGGAGTACACACTCTGTCACATCGTAGAAGATGGTTTTTATGGAGTTATCAAAAGGTCCCCAAAGGAAGTTTCATATTAAAGATTCAATTTTCTTGGCAACACGAGGAGGAATATGCAGTAAAGACATTCGATAGATTGGCAAGTTTGACAGGGAAGCTTTAACCAAGGTAATCCTACCACTAAAAGAGAGATATTTTTTACTTCCATAAATCAAGTTTAACTTGTATCCTCTAAATCAATTTGTCCCAAACGGCCATAGGTAGACGACCATCTGAAATTGGCATCTCTAAATACAAAATAGGCAAAACTTTCACCTTATATCCCAACACCCTTGCAATATCATAGAGTCATCACAATTAATACCAATTACTGCAGATTTTTCAAAATTAACCTTAAGCCCAAAGCGACTTCACAACATTACAAGAACGTAGCAATATTTTCGATTTGGTCACAATTAGCTTCACAAAAAAGGAGTGTATCATCAGCGTATTGTAAGTGTGATATACATGGACCATTATTAGGAATAAAAATCCTCTAAAATGCCATTTTGCTTCAACATTTTGAAAAAAACGACTAAAGCACTAAGCATAAATGGTATACAGGAAAGGGGACAAATGATCACCTTGACGAAGCCCAAGCGAGGCTCCAAAGAAATCGGCAAAGTAACCTTTGAAAAGAATAGAAAAATATGCAGAGGATAAACACCCATACATCCAACTTTTTCATTTTTCCCCAATGCCCATATTCTTCATAATTTCTAGAAGAATATTTCATTCAACCCTATCATAAGCTTTTTTCATATCCAATTTGATTACGACCCCTGCACAACTACTTAGAGCTCTCAAATGAATGCACTCCTTTGCAACCAAAACACTGTCGGTAATCATCCTATCCTTGATGAAAGCAGACTAGGGCCCAGTGATATCCTCCGATAATACCATTTTAAGTCTTTCAGCCAAAACCTTAGCGATAATTTTATAAAAGCTTGAGAGAAGGCTAATGGGCCTCATATCACTAAGGCTCCCAATAACGGAATTTTTGAGAATAAGGACGATAAAAGTGGAGTTAGCACCTTTAAAGAGTTCACCCCTATGCAAAAAACTACACACCATTTTCAGCAACTCCAAAGTGATCAAACTCTAGAATTTGTGGAAAAATAATAGTGGAAAACCGTCAGGTCCAAATGCCTTATCCCTGGGAAGCCCAAAAACTGTTTTTTCCAATTCTTCCAAAGAAACATCCCTCTCAAGCAATAATATCGAATCAGCAGAAGGACATCTAAAGCCCACTCTAGATAACAGAGGTGTGACCTTTACCTCAGTGGTGAAAGCTTTTTTGAAATGATTGATAACTGCATTAGACATTCTATCCACGTCATCAGAATAAACACTATGAATCAAAAGCCCAGAAACATCATTCTGATGTCTCCGAGCATTAGTAATGGCATGGAAGAATTTAGTATTTAAATCCCCTTCCTTTAGCCATTTGACCCTAGATCTCTGCTTCCAATACACCTCTTCCACCTTACAGAGTTCTTGAAGCTCATTAATTTTACAGTTCCTTACTAAAACCAACTCCTCAAATAGAATTCCTGAATTTTGAACCTTAGAATCCACCTCTGTTAAACAGCTAAGAACCTCCTCGATTTTCTTTTTCACATTAAATCCTCTATTATTCTTCTAAGCAAGAAGCTTATGTTTCACACTTAAGAGCTTTTTGTGGAGTTGAAAGTCCATTGAACCAATAGAAATAGAATTATCCCAAGCACTTTTGATAAGATCAAACACCTCATTCTCTACCAACCAACCAACTTCAAACTTGAAAGGGTTAGGTCGTACAGAAAGAACTTTAGAGCATAGTAGAATGGGAGAGTGGTCAGAGGAAAGCCTGGGTAAAGCCTTGACTGAGGCAAGGGGGAAGAAATCAGACCCCTCCCCAGACACCAGAAATCTATCCAGCTTAGACATCGATAAATTTAAGGAGCTACCATTTGACAGGTAAAAGGTGAGCCAGAAATTGACAAGTCTATCAAATCATGGGTCTCAATAAATTATTAAATAGTCACGTTACTGTCGTAATCGGTCCATCATAATTACTCTCATCAGGCCACCTGATAAAATTAAAGTCCAAACCCACCCCCCCCCCCCCCCCGCCTTAGCATATCGGATGATTGAAACTATTAATGAAATCAGACATCTCATTAATAAAAATTTGCTTTTGAGCCAAAACTTGAGGACCATAAGCATTCAATAACCCCCAACGAAAATCAGCTACAGGCCCAGCAAAACCAACCATCATATTTTTTAGGAAAGCAAAAAGACTTCAGAATAGTAGGATCCCAAAGAATCCATAAGCCCCCCAGAAGCCCCCACAGAGTCAATACCCAAAATATCCATAGACCGAGGACCCCAAACTTCCCTGACACTCACAATGGTGGGGCTAGGAAGTTTAGTTTTCTGCAGGATGAGTACAACAGGCTTAAAAAGAGAAACCAAAAATAAAACGTCTTTCTTGCGAATGGGTCACCCAAACCTTGAACATTACAAGAAATAATATTCATGGTACAGGGTTAACAGAGGAACCTAGGCCATCCCAGCTTGAGCTAAAGAAGACCTCCACAGGGTCCATAACATCCTTCATAGCATCGTCCAAGTCCTCATCTTCATCTGAAGATAGTCTCGAACTAACCTCAATCATCTATTCATCAGCAATGACAATGCCTCTCGTAGCATGGTTTACACACAAAATTCCCCAAGCCTGCAGCCTCACCGAGGACATCGTACCCTTCACCGGAGATTTTCCTTAGCTTTCGATTTACCACCTCCAATGGGAGTTCAACCCACAGCCACGCCCTTCTTGTTCCCAGCATCAAATTTACCCGCCTTCTTCTTCGTATGAATCTCCTTAAAGACCTCTCCAATTGGAATATTAAAATACATTCCACAGTTAGAGACGATGGAAGAAATCACCTTCTTCTCAGAAGTACTCGGGGATTTCAACATAGAGTCAGCCCCTGCCTCTGAAACCTTAAACAAAAGGTTTTCAACAACAAGACTTGCAACATAAAGTTTACCAGCAATGGCCTATCCTCATTTCGAATGACATTGAGGGGGCTGGGAGCATCCACTTCCACCAAAGCAAGCTCAAGGAATTAGACCCTTGGCTCAACAGGCCCATCAACATTAACAGCTTCAACCTCTTGTTCCAACACCTCAGGAAGAAACTCCCACTCCTCTAAGTCCACCTGTACATCCCCTTCCTCAAACACTCCCAGAGCCAAGGGATCAACCATAAGAGGGTCAAAATCAGGCCTGGGTGAAGAACGAAGCTTCCTAGTAGCACGATGATGAGACAAGAGATACATATTAGCTACCGAAAGAAACACCAGGTTAAGAGATAACGCAAAACAATGTTTATGGCCTGCCACAATAAGAGCAACAACAAACCACATAAATTCGCTGAAAATTCTGGTCTTTCTCTCAACAGTAGCGGGCTTTACCTCTTTAATTGGGAAGAGATAAGGCGAAGAAAGGAAGGCCATACCCCAAATTGAGGCCACCGGCGATAAAGGCGGGGAAATCTTCATGTCAACCACCGCCTTCCCCAAGGTTGGTGCCTCAATATACAATCGAGATACACCGCCATGCATATTTCCCTCCGAAAAGTTGTGGTGAGGCCACCCGGACTACATTACCATTTGTACTCACACGTTTATCAATAACTGTTGGCACCACAGACAATGGGCATTCCATGAAATGGCCCACTGAGATCCAGCATTTCGAAATTTTCAAATTTCTAAATTCTTTTATCTTTTTCCCAAAATTATGGTGCTTATTCCTCCTCGAAAAACCTTGATCCTGAATCATCTTCAATTTTGGACGGCAAGGAACCTCTTGCCACCCCCCTAAATCCCTGAGATGATCCCCACCAATCTTAATCACCGGTTGTTGAGGGCAAACCTTCTTCTCATTTAACGAGATCTTTATAGAAAAAGATTCTTGGCCCACCAAAAGTCTAACCCTAATGGGAACAGAGGCTCCCTTCCATTTTCAAATACGGACCCTCACAAAACTCAAGTCAACTCCTTGAAGGGAAGCCTTATCAATGTCACAAAACTCACCATAGCAATTGGCCACCATTCGACATGTATCCATCGACCAAACATAGAGTGGAATACCTGACAATCTGATCCACAAGCTCTCCTTTGGAATGTAAGAAAGATGGGAAGAAGGTTTCCAGAGATCTAGATATAAGAGCTTGTCCCGAACTCTGACAAACTGATTTTTTTAAAGCCCTACTAGCATCCCCTTTAGCACGCCAAAGGAAAACAATCTTATTATCCCCTGTTACTTTAACCTTCGAAGCATAGGTTAAACCCCAACCCATTTTAGCCCAATCACTCAGACCAAAGATGTCATTCGAGGGTGGGGAGAAGGATCCCACAACAGGAAAACGAGCATTTGAAAGCAATCTATCTGACAGATCGAATCGAACTGATACTGCGGGTGCCATAAACCATCCTCCTCACAATATCCATCACCAAAATCTCCACACAAAACCATCATCTCCTCTCTTTACAATTTTCTTTGTCACCCAAAACCCATCTCAGCCTGCCTCTCTACAACCTCCCCATCTACCTTTGTCGTGATACTTGTCTTTAAAGACTGTCGATCAAAACTTGTATTCTGGCATGTTGGTATTCAATCTGCATCTTGTTCCTCCCTCTCTCTCTCTCTCTCTCTCTCTCTCCTTCTCTATCTCTCTCTCTCTCTCTCTCTCTCTCTCTCTCTCTCTCTCTCTCTCCAAAGTTCTTTTATCTTCCTTTGCTCCTATCTCACACTCTCACGTGATATTTAATATTAACCACTGAAGTATATTTATCATTGAAAAATATTTTCAATATAATATGGTCATAGATATTATTGAATTTATCATCATAATTGAATAATTTTATTAAGTAATTATGATTTCTTTAAAACCATGAAAGAAATAAATAATTCAAATATACTATTTGTGATAAAATAAGATTATATGGACACAAAAAAAATTTAAATGCTATTTTAAATAGAGGAATCAAGAGAGACAAATTGTAAAAAAAAAAAATAGTGAGAGAAAGATAGATAATACTTATTTGAATTATCATTTTGTTCTATTATCAATCCCATAAAAGAAAGCAAAGCTAGAGAATCTCTCTATGTATATGTGCTCTTTCTGTCTCTCCATCTCTTCTCTCTCACCTCATACACATAAAGAGAATACCACTTACCTCAAGCATACCTAACTATATATTACACTAAATATTCAGATACCATGTACCTGCAGCAAAGAGAGAGAAGGTTGAGAGAGAGAGAGCTACAGAGATTTTTCCTCAACCGATTAGTTTAGTCTCACAACATTTTATGCATAAATAAAACACCCAACTAGAAAAAACATAATCAAGCAAAAGAAAATTAATAAAAATAAAAATATTAAGTAGTATATAAACTAAATTGAGTGTGAAGTAGAGAGAGGGATTGATACACTCCATTATCACACTTTTTGCTGAATACTTACCCAAAAAAACGTTTTTTGCCTAAAACTAGAAGACCAAACAAGAAATGCAAAAACAATCAAACTAAAAATAAACAAAAAATAAAGTCAAGCGGAATGATCATAGAGAGAATGTGTAAATAAAGAAAGATAAAGAGAGACATAAAAAGAACGGAGAAAAGTACATAGAATAAAAATGATTAAATCTTTAGAGAGAGTAAAAGAAAAATATAATGAATATGTAGCTCAAACATACCTAACTCGATATTGAGATCCTACCGTTCCTATAGCAAGGAGGGAGAGGGGGTGTTGAGATACCACATACCAGCCAGCAATGAACATTCGTGTTAATAATCCCATAAAGAATAGATTGCTACACCCCACTTATCATTTTTTTTGCCTCAAAATAGAAGACCAAATAGAAAATGCGAAAACAATCAAATTAAAAGTAAACAAATAGTGAAGTAGTAAAGTAACCAACCATGCAACACAAAAAACGGATGCAGTGACCAAAGTGAGAAAATAATATCAAGCTGAATGAATCATAGAGAGAATAAAATAGAAAAAGATACACATAAATAGAGAAAAAATTGTAAGTAGAAAAAGATACAGAGAGAGACATAAAAAGAACAAAGAGAAAAGTACACTAAATAAAAATCATAAAATCATTAGAGAGAGTAAAAGAAAATATGTAACTCAAATATGCCCAACTCAATATTGAAATACCACCGCACCTATAGCAAAGAGAGAGAGAGAGAGAGAGAGAGAGAGAGAGAGAGGGGTTGAGATACACATACCAGCCAGCAATGAAATATCCATCCTCTAAAACCTATGAGCTTTAATTACCTTCTCTATCCACGCGTCTCTCTTCCATTAGTATTGCATTATTTTAGAAACTAATTATTAACATTGCATTATTTTAGAAACTAATATATTAAAGGATAATAATGTTGAGAAAGTTTCTCTCTAGAATTGTATGAGAGAGATGAACATGATAGAGGGAGAAAGAGAGAGATGTCTAAAGAGATAGAGAGACGTGATAGAGAGAGAGAGAGGATATGAGAAAGAAAAAGAGTGTGTGGAGAGAGAGGGACGTGAGAGAGAGACCCCACAATCTTCCATATCTATCAAGAGAGAAAGAGGGAAAAAGAATGAGAGAGAGAATAGGAGAGAGATAATTAGGGGGAAGAGATTTAAGGTAAGAGAGGTTTGATTTTGGGGGAGAGATTTAAGGGAACACCTTCCATATCTATCAAGAGGGAAAGAGGGGAAAAATCTCTTTCGACACAGTGGGCAACTTATGCTCGTACGTCTTCTGAGCCACTCATCGATGCATTCTTTATGGTAGATGTGGCAGCTAGGACGCAGCTCCCTAACCCATTCGTGCCTCATGAAATCACCCAAATAGTGCACCTTGTAATGTATTTTTGGGCCGCTAATTTCAAGATTTTTAAGTTTGTATAGATCTACTTGATCTACATTATCTTTTAAGCTTTAATTTTATAATTAGAGATGAAAATATATTTTAAAACTATCACAAAGATTTCCAATATTGAAACACATTTCTTGACACACTATTTGAAGGTGTTATAATTATAGATGAAAATATATTTTAAGGCTATCACAAAGATTTCTAGTATCGAAACTACATTTCTTGACACCCTATTTGAAGGTGCGCTTTACTTTGATTGTTTATAGCCTTGGCTTTATACAAGTCACACCCTTTCTCTAAATCTGTAATATTTAAAATAGACCAAAAAATTAAAAACCATAAATAAATCTAAAAAGGGATTATATACCATGAGACCATTTACCTTTGGTAAATTGGAGGTAACAATGGCTTACAACCATCCGATGTGAAATCTGATAACTTGGGGTTTCACAAAGTTCGAAAAAATTTCTTTTGAACTTTAAGCTTAGTCAATGAAATAAGTACAACCACCCAATTTCACATCCAATGGTCAAGATTAATTGTGACCATCTTGAACCAAAAAAAAATGGTCTCATTATATTCTTTCCCATCTAAACATTTATAAACCATAAAATTAAAAGATAAAAATTAACAAACTCACGACATCATTAATGGTGTTCATCTTCAACAAAAACAGAGAAATACACTTCTCTCTCTAACTAATAATATTCATCTTCAACAAAATAAGAAAAACGCTTTCGATAGAAACACTTCTCTTTTCTCTCTCTACTCTCTCTCTAACGTACGATCCAAAACAAATGGCATAATCGCTTTCCACACAGTGGGCAACTCATGCTCATACGTCTTTTGAGCCACTCGTCGATGCATTATCTATGGTAGATATGGCAGCAGGGACGCAGCTCCCTAACCCATTTATGCCTCCTGAAATCACCCAAACATATCGTGCAGTAGGAACCATTGTTTGGATTCGAAGCATGTGGTATTGTTGCACTATCACCGCCACCTGCAGTTCCCTCAAAACTTATCACACAGTCATTGACATCGCTTGAACTTGAAGGCGGTGGTGCTACATCATCACCCCTTTCAATTTCGTCCAGACATATCGCACGATGGTCACCATTGTTCGAATTTGGACGAGGTTGTGTTGCACCATGACTGATACCAAATTGGGAGATTGGAAAACTATCAAGAATCTGCTACTTTCGATGCTTGTTCCACCATATATAAACCAGAAAACGATTAAGAGCCCAAATATAAATCTGTCGCATCCATACCTATAATGAAAATAAAGTAAATGCCGATTGAGATAGCAGTAGTAATGTTCAACTGGCTTCTGGTTTCAACTCTCTGATCCAACTTGCACATTTGAAGCATTTGAAGCATCTACAGAAGAAATCTCTAGCTTCTGGTTTCAACTCTCTGATCCATCTTGCACATTTGAAGCATCTACAGAAGAAATCTCTAGCTTCTGGTTTCAACTCTCTTATCCATCTTGCACATTTAAAGCAGCTACAGAAGAAATCTACACAAATTTCTTCTTAACTTCTTTAATGGAGAGAGAATTGAGAGAAGAAGAAACAAAATAACAGATAAATTCAACTTTCAGTGCAGCTTGTAAGACTTCTTCCTGCTTCTAACCCTATTTACAGGTTGCTAACTCGATTTAATCGAAGACCTATTGTAATTGGGGATCCTAATGGATATCGGAATGAATTTAGAGAGAGAGAGAGTGTGTGTGTTTGTAACTAGGGATCCTAATGGAGATCTGAATGAACTTAGAGAGAGAGAGAGAGTTTGTTTAGAGAGAGATGATGTGCCATGGACGAAGATTTGATGAGTTTGTTTAAAGAGATAAGAGTAGGAATTCCATAGGATTTCGGGATCAAGATTTCATGCGTTCCAAGAGTAATATTATGATCATAAATTTTGTGGATTAAGCTTTTAAATTATAGATTAACTTCAAAAATGAAATATTTCAAATTGCACTCTCTAAAAAAATAATGCTTAGAGATTTATCTAATTGGTGCATGGAAATCATGACAGAGTGATAAATAAAAAGAGAGATAAGGTTCCCAAAATTGGTGTGTGAAAGAGAGATAGAATTGATAGAAGAGAGATAAATATAAAGGTATAATTTTAACAAGAACATATTTAGGTAACATGCTCTTTCCCTATTCTGTCTCTCTAAACCGTTAATTAAGTAGTAATGAATTATTTTTCAATTTTAGGTCTACTACAGTTATTTTTGATTTTCTAACATTGTTCTTCCCTATGACTTACCTTTGATGCTTTTCTCTACACAGGCAAATCACATAATTTACATAGGCAGCTAGAAGTGAGCTTAGTAGAGCAGGTACATTTTCTTTCTTCCTTTCATGTATGGATTATGGGTATAGCCATGCTTTCTCTAGATTGTATTATTGGCAAATATTAGTCTACAATGTATGCATCTCTCCCCCTCTCTCTCAATGTGGTCTCTCGCTCGCCCTCTCATGCCCAACCCTAACAATTTATGCTTCTAACTTGATCCTAAAAATGAATTATTTTCAGTTTAAAACCAATAGCAATACAAATTGATCATCTTTTTAAGTGTCTTTCTAATTATTATAATCGAAATTATAATATCTATTAGCAAATAGATTATTTATTGCCAAAAAAATATTTTTGAAAAGTATAAATTATTATAGTTTATTATATAAAAATCTGAAAATAATATAAGAACATAATTCAAATTATAACCTAATGATAAATAAATTCTTTTTTTGTAAAAAATATATATTTTAATAATAATATAATACTTTTTTTTCCAACTTCTAACATCCACGACGAAATTGGAAAAAAATGCTTTATCACTTTTATTTATGAAATTTGAATTATTTAATTGTTTTGTTTTAATTTGCGCAAAATGGATATGTGTTAAGTAAATATTTTTAATAAAATGTATACATTATAATTATTTGATACAATAGTCAATTTTAAAGATTCTTCTAGTTAAAATAGCTTGTAGTAATTTTTTGGTACCCGCTAATCTTATGTTTATCACAAATAGTATATATGATTTATTTATTTCCTTAATGGTTTTAAAAAACATCATAATTACTTAATAAAATTATTGAATTGTGAGAAGAGAATTCAATAATCTCTAAGACCATGTTTTATTGAAAATATTTATCAATAATAAGTATATTTGAGTGATTAATATTAAATTTCATTAGTCATAAAAACAACAATTATGTTATACTAGTAGAATTTTAACTAAATAATATTAATCTATTGTTTTGGGTTCTTCATATTAATTTATTTTAATAACGTATGAATAATTATATAATACAAATTTATTTTATAAGTAATAAATATTCCTATAATTGAATTAATAATCATAATAATATCCTTTCTATGTTACTTAATAATTTATTCATTTCAATAAATTTATGTCTATTCAATCAAATACTATTGCAATCATTGATGTTTGTTTAGGAAAACTTGAAAAGGATTTCATCTCTCTTTCTCTATGAAAAGTATTTCATCTCTCTTTCGCTTTCTCCCTACATGTGTGAGAAACTATTTTTTTTTATTGTGGGATTTAGTTTAATTTTTATTTTATTCTATGTTTTCATTTTAGATTTTGTAAATTTATTTTTCTTATAAAATATCATTAAAAATATTATATGCATAACAATTTAATAACACTTGCAATGCGGGTGCATACTACTAGTATGTTTGAAGGGTGAGGTCATATCCTTATTAATAATTATTCAGATATATATTCTCCTTGAATAGGTATATGAAATATAATCCTAGTTAGATATATATTCTAGGGTTTGTTACGCTACACTACTTGTTGTGTATACTTTTAAAGGCCTCAATATTTTTTTGACACTTAGATACTCTTGAATTGTAATACAAAATTTTTCAGGGAAGAGCATTTTTGGTCATTTAGAGAAGTAGAATGGATATTCGATTAAAAAATAGTGACATTCTATTAGTAATTAAAAAACAAGTAATGTATCATATGATGATATCACGCACCACATCGGTGATGTCATTGTCCACTAGTGTTAATAGATATTTTTGTTTCTATCAAGAATTTCTGCTTTACCCTTTAACTAATTACTTAAAATACCCCAAAATAAAAAGTTAATAGACTATAAGATAGGCGTATCTAAGTGTTCAAAAATGTTGGGAACTTTAAGGATATGCACATAAGAATATCTAAGTATCAAAAAATGTTGAGGACTTTAAGGATATATACCACAAGTGGTGTAGCGTAACAAAACCTAATATCTAATTAGAATATGATAGGACAATTATCTTATTAATAATTAATTAGATAAATATTCTTCTTAAATACATATATGAAACCTTATCCTACTACCCATAACATCATTTTCCCTAAATCTCTACAATTTAAAATAGATCAAAAAATTAAAAACCCAACCTAAATCTAAAAAGGGATTGTATACCATGACACCATTTTCCTTTGGTAAATGAGAGGCTACAATTACTTACAACCATCCGATGTGAAATCTGATTGCTTGGGTGTGTCACAAAGTTCAAGAAATTATTTTGAACTTTGAGCTTATTCAATAAAATAAATGCAGCCACTCAATTTCACATCCAATGGTCAAGATTAATTGTGACCATCTTGTACCAAATGTAAACGTTCTCTTTATATATTTTTCCATCCAAAAATCTATAAAATATAAAATTAAAAAACTCACAACATCACTAATACTGTTCATCTTCAACAAAAACAAAGAAAGACACTTCTCTCTCCAACTGGTAATGTTCATCTTCAACAAAATCGAAAAAATGCTTTCGATAGAGACACTTCTCTTCTCTCTCTCTAACTAGTACGATCCAAAACAATGGCATAATCACTTTCGAAACAGTGGGCAACTCATGCTCATGCATCTTCTAAGCCACACGTCGATGCATTCTTTATAGTAGATATTGGCAGTAGGGACGCAGCTCCCTAACCCCTTCATGTCTCCTGAAATCACCCAAACATTTCATGCAATAGGAACCATTGCTCAGATTCGAAGTAGGTGGTGCTGCTGCACTATCACCACCACCTGCAATTCCCTCCAAACTTATCACATAGTCATTGACGTCGCTCAAACTCGAAGGCGGTGGTAGTGCACCATCACCCCTTTCAATTTCGTCCAGACATATCGCATGGTCGTCGCCATTGTTCAAATTTGGAGGAGGTTGTGCTGCACCATGACTGATTCCAAATTGCGAGATTGGAAAATTGTCAAGAATCTGTTGCTTTCGAGGCTTGTTCCTCCAGACATAAACCAGAAAACGATTAAGAGCTCAGATATAAATCTGTCGCATATGATACAGGGTCCAAAGACTCCAAACCATACCTATAATGAAAATGAAGTAAATGCCGATTGAGATAGCAGTAGGAATGTTCAACTGGCTTCTAGTTTCAACTCTCTTATCCATCTTGCACATTTGAAGCGGCTGCAGAAGAAAGCTACCCAAATTTCTTCTTCACCACTTCTTTAATGGAGAGAGAATTGAGAGGAGAAACGAAATAACGGATGAATTCAACTGTAAATGCAGCTTGTAATACTTCTACCTGCTTCTAACCCTATTTACAAGCAGCCAACTCAATTTATTCTATGGTCTATTGTAACTGGGGATCCTAATGGAGATCGGAATGAATAGAGAGAGAGAGAGTTTGCAGAGAGAGATTTTGTTTAGAGAGAGATGATGTGCATTGGACCAAGATGCGATGAGTTTGTTTAAAGAGACAAAAGTAGGAATTCCATAGCATTTGGGGATCAAAATTTCTTGTGTTCCAAGAGTAATATTAGGAACATAAAATTTGTGGATTAAGCTTTTAAATCATAGATTAATTTCAAAAATGAAAGATTTCAAATTGCACTCTTTAAAAAATAATGCCTAGAGATTTATCCAATTGGTGCGTGGAGATCATGAGAGAAGTTAATCTAGGTATTATTATTATTTTTACAGAGTGTAATTTGAAATCTTTCATTTTTTGAAAATCTATGATTTAAAAAGCTTAATCCACAAAATTTATAATCCTTATATTACTCTTGGAACACATGAAATCTTGATCCCCAAATCCTTTGGAACTCCTACTCTTATCTCTTTAAACAAACTCATCAAATCTTGGTCCATGGCACATCATCTCTCTCTCTCAACAAACTCTCTCTCTAAAAATTCTCTCTCTCTCTCTCTCTCTCTCTCTCTTCATTCTGATCTCCATTAGGATCCCCAGTTACAATAGGTCATAGATTAAATTGAGTTGGCTACCTATAAATAGGGTTAGAACCAAGCATAAGTCTTACAAGCTGCATTGAAAGTTGAATTCATCCATTATTTCGTTTCTTCTCTCAATTTTCTCTCCATTAAAGAAGTTATGAAGAAGAAATTTGTGTAGCTTTCTTTTGCAGCCACTTCAAATGTGCAAGACATATAAGAGAGTTGAAACCAGAAGCCAGTTTAACATTCCTACTGCTATCTCAATCGGTATTTACTTCATTTTTATTATAGGTATAGTTTGGAGTCTTTGGACCCTGTATCGGATGCAACGGATTTATATATGGGCTCTTTATCGTTTCCTGATTTATGTATGGTGGAACAAGAGTCGAAAGCAGCGGATTCTTGATAGTTTTCCAATCTCCCAATTTGGAATTAGTCATGGTGGAACACAAATTCGATCGATGGTGACAACCGTGCAATATGTCTGGAAGAAATTGAGAGGGATGATGGTGCAACACCACCGCCTTCGAATTCGAGCGATGTCAATGACTGTGTGATAAGTTTGGAGGGAATTGCAGGTGGTGTTGATGATGCAGCAACACTACCTGCTTCGAATCCGAACAATGATTCCTACCGCGTGATATGTTTGAGTGATTTCAGGAGGCACGAATGGATTAGGAAGTTGTATCCCTGCTGCCATACCATAAAGAATGCATAGGCGAGTGGCTCAGAAGACGCATGAGCATGAGTTGCCCACTGTGTCGAAAACGATTCTGTCATGGTTTTGGAGATGAATCGCACTAGTTAGAGAGAGATAGAGAGAGAAGAGAATTGTCTTTGTCGAAAGCTTTTTTTCGATTTTGTTGAAGATGAACATTATCAGTTAGAGAGAGAAGTGTCTCTCTGTTTTTGTTGACGATGAACACCATTAGTGATGTTGTGAGTTTTGTAATTTTTATTTTTAAATTTTGTATTTTATAGATTTTTAGATGGTAAAGTATATAACGAGACCATTTACTTTTAGTACAAGATGGTCGCAATTAATCTTGACCATTGGATGTGAAATTGGGTGGCTACACTTATTTTATTAACTAACTTTAGAGTTCAAAAGAAATTTTCTCGAACTTTGTGACACACCCAATCTATCAAATTTCATATCGGATGGTTGTAAGTAATTGTGACCACCCATTTACCAAAGGTAAATAGTCTCATGGTATACTTTCCCTTTTTAGATTTAGGTTGGGTTTTTAATTTTTTTTGTCTATTTTAAATTGTAGAGATTTAGGGAAAAGACGCTATGGGTATTAGGATAAGTTTCTTTTATGTATTTAAGGAGAATATATATCTAATTAATTATTAATAAGATAATTGTCTTATCAAATTTTAATTAGCTATTGGGTTTTGTTACAGTACACCACTTGTGGTATTTATCCTTAAAGCCCTCAACATTTTTGAACACTTAGATACCCGTATGGTATATATCCTTAAAGTGCTTAACATTTTAACACTTAGATACCCTTATCTTATAGTGTAGTAACTTTTTATTTAGGGGTATTTTAAGTAGTCAGTTAAAGGGTAAAGTAGAAATTCCTAATAAAAAAAAAAGTATTTATTAACAATAATGAGCAATGACATAATATGCGACATCACCCATATGATGCATCAATTTTTTTTAACTACTTTTAACTATTAGTATAATGCCACTACATTTTACCCCTCTAAATGACCAAAAACGTCATTGATTGAAAAAAAATTTATTACAATTCAAGGGTATCTAAATGTCCAAAAATGATGAGGACTTTAACGAAATACACTATAAGTTGTGTGGCGTAACAAACCCTAGAATATATGATAAGATTTCATATCCCTATTTAAGGAGAATATATATCTGATTAATTATTAATAAGATGAATTACATTGTTAAAAGTAAAATAATCTTATTAATGTTTTTAGATTATCATGATTATTTGTATAAGGATATGACCTCACCCTTCGAACGTACTAGTAGTATACACCTGCGTTACCAGTGTTATTAAATTGTTCTGAATATAACATTTTTTTGGGAAAATTATGTAAATATTTGTTTTAGTTTCTGTTATTACCAAAATACCGAATATTTTTTGTTATTACTGATATGTCCGTTTTTTTAACTTCATAATAATTTTTTAAAAAAAAGACGAAACTACCCATTTTAGATTTTTCAAAAACTGAAATCTAACCAATTTCAATTTTTGAAGAACTGAAAATTTTCAAGAACCGAAATTTTTTTTCTCTCTCTTGTGAGTCCTCTGCATATTCTCTCTATATCTCTTTCTTTAAATTACACGGGGATTTCCAACAAGGCCCGAAGACAATGAGAAAAGAGAAGATTGAAAGCCATAACTTTCATCTCTCCCTCTAGACCACTACTGGACTCTTGGACTAAAGAGAATAAGATTTATCCCTGTCGCTTAAGCCCCTATCTCTGCATTAGCAATCCCTCTTCCTAAAGGGAAGAAGAGTCTACCCGTCTCATTCTAAAACTGTACATTACGTGAACATAAAGATGAGACTTTTGGTTTTACTCTTAAAAAACCTCATATATTGAAGGTTTTCTTTATGCTTCTTACCCCTTTTTTTCTTCTCTCTTCGAAGAGGTTTTTTGTGCTCTGATAATTTTTGCGCCATTTCTTTTGAAAGCAAAAGTTATTGACTTCAAATTCGAGATTTCTCGAGAAACTAAAAGATTTTGTTGGGATTCCTTTTACTTTATTTCTCTATTCATCCTTTGTAGTGGTGGGTTCTCTTGCTGATTGATTCTTTTGTCACCAATCAAATTCTAGAGGGATGGTAATGGGTTCTGCAAAGAGAGGACATGAATTGTTGAACTTAAGAAACTGAAGATATATATGGTAGTGCCCTTACTTTTTTCTGTCCTCAAGGTTTCGGTTTATAAGAAAAATAAATTTACAAAATCTAAAATGAAAACATAGAATAAAATAAAAATTAAACTAAATCCCACAATAAAATAAAAATAATAGTTTCTCACACATGTAGGGAGAAAGCAAAAGAGAGATGAAATACTTTTTATAGGGAGAAAGCAAAAGAGAGATGAAATACTTTTTATAGAGAAAGAGAGATGAACTACTTTTCAAGTTTTCCTAAACAAACAACAATGATTAAAATAGTATTTGAATGAATAGATATAAATTTAGTGACAAGTAATAAATTATTAAGTAACATAGAGAGAAAATTATTATGATTATTAATGCAATTATAGTAATATTTATTACTTAAAAAATTAAATTTGTATCATATAATTATTCATATATTATTAAAATAAATTAATGTGAAGAACCCAAAAGAATAGATTAATATTATTTAATTAAAATTCTAGTAGTATAACATAATTGTTATATCTATGACTATTAAAACTTAATATTAATCACTCAAACATATTTATTAGTGGTACATATTTTCAATAAAACATGCTCTTTGAGATTATTGAATTCTAGCCTCACAACTGAATAATTTTATTAAGTAATTATGATTTTTTTAAAACCATTAAATAAATAAATAAATAAGAATAGTGAGTACCAAAACAATTGAAAAAGCTATTTAAAATAGACGAATCTTTAAAATTGAATATTGTATCAAATAATTATAATTAATAGTTTATATTAAAAATATTTAATTAAAACATATCCATTTGGAACAAATTAAAAAAAAAATAATGAAATAATTCAAATTGCATAAATAAAAGTGATAGAGAATTTTTTTTTTTCCAATTTCGTTGCAAATGTTATATATATATATATATATATATATATATATATATATATATATATATATATATATATATATATATATATATATATATATATATATATATATATATATATATATATATATGTATATATATATTACCAAAAAAAAATTTATTTACCATTATGTTATAATTTTAATTATGTTATCATATATTATTTCCATACTCTTATATAATAAACTGTACCTATTTATACTTTTTAGAAAAAACGTTTTTTAGTAATAAATGATCTATTATCATAACCCTTCAAATTACGAAGGTTAAAGATAGAGAGAGTTGTGAATGATTGATTTTCTAATTTTATAGTCTATTTTTTTGAAAGAATTTACTTTTTGTAATATCTTCATCATTAAGTAAAGGCAATTTTGTAAATATTACTACAAGACAAGTAGTACTTTTTATCATCTCGAAAAATGGTAAAGTTGAAATTTTTACTAAAACACAATGGCATTCTAAAAATAAAATTTCAAGACACTAACTTCCAAAATGTCATTGTACTTTTGTAAAAATTTCAAATTTGACATTGCTTAATAGTTAAGTTACCTATTAAAATAATATTTTAAACAAGAAATAATCATCTGTTTGATATATATATACTCATCACAACCCCTTCTAACTTTAACATTTGTAATTTGAGTGGTCGTTAACTCTAACGAACCCTATATATATATATATATATATATGAGTAATGATCATATGAAACCCTCCCACACCTATGTGTGTAACACACCAAAGAATATATATATATATATATATATATATATATATATATATATATATATATATATATATATATATATATATATATATATATATATATATATATATATATATAGGATCTACAGTAAAAACATTATATTTTGTCTACAATATGTATGTGAATATTAAGCTGTTAAATTTTAGTATTTCTTGTAAAATTCTATAAAAGTTTAGACAGAATAGAATTATGCAAATAAAAGGTAAGATTGATATATCAATAACTAATCACTGTGTGTGGTTGAGATTACCTATTTTGATACTAAATACTATTTTGAATTGCATAACATCATATCATTAAAACTTTGTACAGATACATCGAAAAAGGAAATTGTAAGAGAACTTACACAAACTGTAAATTTACAAGTAACAACTGTAAAACAAACTAACAAACTGTATACAAACTGTAAACGGTAAAAACAAACTTACTGTTTACATATGCAATAGTTGGAAAAGAGTTTCCAGTGTTGGGGGCAATAGAAAGAGAGAGAGCGAAGATTACAATCACACATGCTAAGAATATGAAAAAGTAGGAAAAGATAGAACTTGGAAATTAAGATGAATTATGTGACCTGGTATTCATGAGCTATGAGGTCAGGATAGCTGTTGCAGTAGATGGAGCAGGTAGAAAACAGAAGAGTATCTTCTGAGAGAGAGAGAGAGAGATGAGAGAAATGCAGAGACAGAAGAGAGGAGAGGAGAGCGTCTAAGGAAGAGCTCCTGAGTGACCTAAGGCTCTTGAGTGACCTAAGGCTCTTGAGTGACCTGAGGCCCTTATATAGAGGGGAAATGGGATGCCTTCGTCGCAAAGAGAAAATGACGAGGCTTAAAGCAAAAAGGATGTGACATAAAGAAGATGCTGTCGGCAGAAGAAAACAAAATGAAAAAGAAAAGTGAAAAAGCCTTTCGTCGTTGTCGGCACTTGTGGACAAAAAGGCATCGGTGAATAGTATGCAACTTTGTTTTTTATGTCGGTGCTACAATGATGGTATCTTTGAATAGTCGTCATTTTGTCTTTTTATGTCGGTGGAGAGCATCTTTGCACAGTCTTGGTTTGTCGTATATCGATAGAGATAATCTTGGCACATTCGTGATTTGTCGTATGTCGGTGAAGAGCATCTTGACACAGTAATATGAGTGAGTGGCAGCAATGAGTCATGGTCTTTGACTGAATTCGTCTGGGTCATCTTCTTCTTCAGGGTCTGTTTCGTCCAGGGGAAGGTATCTATTGTTGTGAGTTGGTGATGACTGGACGGTCTCATCTAACGAGACCGGCTTTCTTCCTGCTTCTGCAAAGATTTTCTTCATTTGTTATTCCAAGGTTTCTTTGGATGCATTAGGGTTTGATTGTAGCATATTTCTCAAATATATGGGAACGTCAAAAGAAGTATTGGCGGTATTATGTCCACTTGGACTGGGGTTATATATAGGTTTTTGTGGAGGTATGCGTTTGGGAACTATGGTTGTGGGATCCATATTGAAGATGTCCCACCATTTTACTGAGATGGTTTTTCCCAGGCGTGGGATATAAGTATGGTCGGCTGTATTATTGACAGAGATTGAGTATTCCCATTTCATAATCCATGGGAGTTGGTATAGTGCAACAAAGTAGAAGTGATTGTCTATATTATCATCACTATTATTGAATATAACAAATTGTTCCTGCACTTTTTGGAAAGCAAGAGGTAAAATTGCAGTAGTTGATCCCCAAACTAAAAACCAATTTTTAAACCAGTTGGAGAATCTTTCGAAAATGGGTAACCGAAACTGAATATAGCAACTATGAGTGTTGTTTGGATTTTGGTAATAAAACATTTTATGCCATGCTTCTATGTACTCGGCATACTTGTAATATTTATACGAAAAATCAGGATTATGTAATTTTTTGCCTTGAGCAGGATTGCAACCCCACTCATCATAAGAAAGCAATTTCTTGATCTGTATTTTTTAATATTTTTTAAAAATAGCGAAAGGTATTATGGTAAGTTTTATTCATTAAAAAATATTTTTTATTAGTTTTATCGTGTGCACCCCTGTTAGATAGATGTATATATGCTTGAAATTTCACTTCAAAATGGTTTATAGAATAAAGATTAAAAACAAGATACTCTGAGCTGTCGGATCAAGATGTGATGCTCAAGAACCAGTTTGTGACATTGTGACGCAAGCTATCTAAAGAATCTACTTAGATCTAACAGCTTTGACCTGAGGCCACATATACTATATATGTAGGTGAGGTCACATAGAATGCTCTCCCTTTAAAATATGAGTATACCAAGATGGAATTGCTCTCTTTCTATTCCAATGGCAATGGATATTGTATTGAAAAAACAGCAGTAATTCACATCATTGAAAAGAAAGGAGCAAAATATTTGGAAAAGGTTTCTATCCTTCCCCTATAACATAGAAGATATATACGTCTCCTCCTATCCAACCGTCCAATTTTGATAAAGTGAGCCGTTTGTCGTTTGATATGACGCCTCAGAGTATTTTACTTTTGGTTTTTTCTATAAATTATATGAATATAAAATTTGGTACATGCCACCTTCTCAATGGGACACACCTTAAAACATATTAAAAATAATTTTTCAGTGAAATATAATAACCAAAATACCCCTTGAAACTTTCAGGGGTATTGTGGTGATTTTAGTTTATTGGGAATATTTTTTTTATATATTTTTAAAAGTGTGAGTTTAAGAGAGGAGTGGACGCCCAAAATATTTTGTAGAAAAATAGCATAGAGACATGACATTATAATTGGGACTATCTCAGTCGTCCATTCAAAATGGACGATTGGATTAGGGGAAGTAAGCTATAGGGGAAGCACAAAAAGCTTGCCTACAAGATTTTACCAAAAAAAACCAGTAAATGGAGAGTATGTAAAAGAATCATTGTTCAAAGGCTTAGGTTGATTCGACTCAGACTCTGCCGACAGGTTCGACACTAACCGATGTTCTAGCTCTAAACATGTAAATCTAAAAACATAAAATTCATTTTTGTTACAGTCAGTGTTTAATGTAAGAAGATTTTTTGATGTTGTTAATAATGATTTTTTAGTTGTTCTTAATCTCTATTTTACTATTTCATCTTTTGTTTTTAAATTTTGAACCCTTTCCATCTATAAATCCTTCTTTTTCTTTCTTTTTTTTTTCTTTTTTTTTTTTTTTTTTTTTTTTTTTTCTTCAGATTCCATCTTCTATATAGTTTTTCCCATCTTTTATATACTTTTGATTTCTTTTTATAATATCTTTTAGTTTTTATTGAATTTTAAGAATTGTTTAAAAATTTATTTTGCACTTTTCAGCTCATTTTGGGCTCATAAACAACTCCGGCGACTCGCCAAGTTGCACTGCTCGATAGGGCCAAGCCCTACCCAAGGTTTTATCCATTAGAAGGAAGTGAAAAGTTACGGGACACTAAAAGTAAGAAAAAAATGAGAGAAAAGAATGGGGAAATATTTCAAGGTGAATTTTATATAAGGTTAAATTAATGGAATTAGCCTTTTATCCATATCTTTCATATATAAAACAGGAACAGGTTCGTGATTAGGTGAAGCAAGAAATTCATCTTAAGTTTGGAGTTTGGTTAGGATGGAAAATATAGACAACTATATTAGTTTTTTAAAACTAAGTTTTCTAAAATAAATCCTCATATTTAGCATTCATAAAATACTATTAATAAATATTTTCTTGATGGATCAAGTATACAGTGTGGTCTTATGGGTGCACTTTGGAAAATATAGTTTAACATCCTCCATCTTCCACGTGTTGGGTAGTAGTGTTCAAGCATGAACCGACAAATAACCATTGCCTTTATTGTAAAAGACAATAATCTATTTATTTTTAATAATATAATAATATAAAGTACAAAGTATTTTATTTATGAAAAAGTTTATATAAGGATGCACCCTTATAATGTAGAACTACGGATGCACCTCAAAAATCCATCGGAAAATTTAGTTTTATTGTCTTTTGATCATCTCGATATCAAGATATATCACCATGAAAAATAAAAAGATTTTAAGTCTAAAAAATAGTGTATTTTACAATATATTATCTACACCGTTCATTTTCAAGATTTTCATATGTTTATAGATCTACTTGATTTTAACCATTTTTTAAATTTAAAATTTTATAATTAGATATAAAAATAGATTTTGAGATAATCCTAATAACATTTTATATCAAAATTAGATACCATGATAAAATTTGAAGGTGCACCTTACTTCTACAACTACGAATGCATATGTAGGCCAACTGCACCCTTTTATTTAAGGAAAAAGTTTATATAGAGCCGTGGCTCTAAATAATCAAATTTGAGCCTACCTCTAGAAGATGTTGTTTTGATGGCTAAATATCATCAAATTGATCATCTCGACATCAAGATGTATGGACATAAGAAAAAAATGAATTTCAAGTTTTGAAAATAATGCATCTGGTAATGTATTTTTGGACCGTTAATTTTTAAGATTTTTCAAGTTTTCATAGATCTGTTGATCTACACTATTTTTTAAGCATTAAACTTTATAAATAAAGATGAAAATATATTTTAAAGCTATCACAAAGATTTCTAATATTGAAACTACATTTCTCGATACTATTTGAAGGTAGGCTCTAATTTGATTGTTTAGAGCCTGGGCTCTATACAAACTGCACCTTTTATTTAATTTTGTATTCGATTGTTGTTATCAAGAAAAAATATCTCTATACTTTTTAGTTTTAAGTTTCATTTCACAATAAATCCAAGGTTGTAAAGATATAATGAAGTATAAAAATCGTAGATTTTATTTTTTTTAATCCCGTGAGCTAATTTAAACTTGTTTTTTTAGGCCATACAAATCTGAAAAGACATACTTTTTTTCAAAGCGATCCTTCCAATCTTCTAGAGAGATAGAAGGTATTTATGGAGGTGAGAAGTTATCAAGAGGAGAGAGATAGGTGTTTAGATAAATAGGGGAGGAGAGAGAGTGAGAGATAAGAAGAGAGAGCAAGAGAGAAGTTTGAGATATATAAGGGAAGAGATAGAAATGATTGAGTTTAGAAAGAGTATGTCTTTCTCATATTTGTTTAATATGTTTTTCTCAAATTTGTTTAGGTAAATTTAAAGTGGTCAGGAGTTAGAAGATATATTTTGAAACCTTGAGTTTATGAATAAATGAGACCTAAAAATAGAGGATATGGAGAAATTTTCTCTATTATTATCAAAATTGATTCATTATTAAAAGCAATTTCTTTATACATATCTATGTCAAAGTAAAAGTGTCGCTTTATTGTACGTTCTTTCATATATTATATGATCCCTCAACTAAAAACCATATCTTACTTTTAAAACAATTTTTAACATTTTTATTTTCAAATACTCATAATGTCATACATATTATAAATTTCTTTTAAATTCATAAATTCTCTTACATCTACTTCATGAGGGATCCTAAAACACTAACGTGCTCCTAAGATAACACAATGAAACAATATTTTTAACTCAAGATGTTTGAACCATCAATGCTAACATTAAATGCTAAAATCCTACAGTCCACAAAGTTACTTTTTACTTCTTTCAAAACAACCAATTTATTTTTACTAAAGATAATATACTCCTTTACCATTTTTTAATGAAATACATTTCATAAATACTATAAATTATTAAAAAGAACAAAATAAAATTTGATTTTTATAGGAAACATTCATTTTTTGAAAATTTAAATGGACACAATTTTTATGAGTCCACGGACTGACATATAGATATGCGGGGCCTTTAATAATTTATTTTTGAAAGGGAATTTGATCCTAAGTTTTAGGGAATATACAATCTTTAACATGGAGATTAAATAAAAAATAAAAAATTTAAAAACTTGAAACGATATTTTTTGGAAAAAATATCTAAATCGTTGATTTTACTTTTTTTATGGAAGACTGATATTTACATGACCCTGTTTTGGTGGATGGTATAGAGCTCCAAGCCTGCATAACAACAGGTGCAGCTTGGACACACCAAACAATTTTCCAATTCATATAAATAATAATTTTCTTTATGAGCATAAATTAAAAAAAAAAGGTCAAATTTTCAAAAAATAATAATTTAAACTCAATGGAATTATAATTATATAATAAATTTGTATTTGAATAATACATTAATTAGTAAACAATGTAAAAAGTCAATGTATAAATATTTTAATAAAAAAATACATAATATTTTGTTTAAAATATGCATTTTAATGTTATAGCAAATTAATATTATTTCAAAATTATAATTATGTAATAATATTATATTTGAATAATATATTTAATTAATAGAAGTCAACATTCAATTTATAAGTATTTTTAATATTACATAATATTTTGTTTAAAATAGACATTTAATGTTATTTCCAAAAAAAGGAAATATATGTTTAAAGTAAGATTGAATAAAGCGCATCTAAATGGGGTTAACAAAGTAGTAAAAAACATAGATTTTCAAGAATCAGTTTTTAACTAGGGGTGTTTTCAAAAGAATTAAAAAATATAAAAAAATGTAAAAATAAATATTCATGGCTAAAATACTTTCCAATCTTTGCAAAAATGCTAAAACATATAAATGAACATGTTACATATAGATTTCTTTTTTAAAAAAATCTTTTTTATAATGTTTTTGAACTCCCCAAGTAGGATCCCTACTTATAAAACTTCGGCTTGAGCTTGGCCCCTGCTTGAGTCTGAGCTGACTTCGCTGCTTTTTTAAACATTGTTGAAATCCACTATAACCGTCTGACGGATTCAGGATTTCCCACCTAACCCCGAAATAGGATAGTTTAAAATAGGTGTTTTAATGTTATATTTCATATTAATTTGTCATTATTTTTCCATATCAACTAAAAATGGTCAAAATTACATCAAAATTCAATTAACTCATTTTTAAAATTAAAAAGTTTACTCAAAGATCAGGAGAGATTAAAATTTATCGTTGTAATAAAATACTAGTTTTAATTCAAAAAATGAATATTTCTCGAAATACAAAATTAAAATCATGATGTTTAAAAGTAGTTTTAAATAAATCCTATATGCCAGTCATTTTCTTTTAAATAAATTTGATACAAATTGAGCAGGTGGCGTAACATAGTGCTCCCATATAAATATCATATTATATTGGTATAAAATTAATTAAAGTCAAATTTACAATTTAGTCTAGAAAAACCACAATAAAGAATTGCTTTTGTTTCAGCTTCTCGGCCATATAACACTCATGACCATTTAAACTCCATAATGAAACAATAAAACCAATTCAAATGAATCCTACATTCATATTAACTTCTTTAGAATAAATTTTACACGAATTGATTGGGTAGCACAACATAATGCCACCACAAAAATGATGCATTGCGTTGTTCCAAGCAGTAGTTTACTTAAAATTAATTTAAAAACTTACACTATTTTTTGTAAATATATAGAGTGTAAAATATTTTGGTGGTGCGTAAAACATTTTGGTGGTGTATAAAAATAAATATTTTTGTGGTGCGTAAAAATAAATATAGAGATTGTAAAAAGACAACGCGTTTTTGTGGTGTGTAAAATATTTTTGTGTAACTTAATACAAAAATATAGAGAGAAAAAAGACATGAACAAAATAGTTATAAAGAAAAAAAACACATAGTTAGAAACAAATGACTTAGATAAATGACATGCTGAGTCAGCATGTCGTTAGTGATAGAAAAGATACGGTTAAAGATTTAATGAATATGTTTAGGCACTATGTGAACTCTAGTAGTTTTCATAAATTTTATGATAATGTTCTTCTATTTCGTATTTTTTATCTTTTCAGTTTTGCTCTCAATTCAAAATTGCAAATATTGAACTGCTTTAGTTTTTTAGCTTTTTATTTTTTGCCATTTATGGAGCGGTATGGTGGATAAGATATCTAACCGACTCATTTTTATGGCGATTCGACAATTGCAACGTTGGACTGCCCTATTTTTTTTATTTTTTTTTTGGTATGGGTTGGTCTGATGTTCCATGCGTGAGACCAGCCCTATATTTGTATGGGATGGTATGACGTTTCATATATCGAACCAGCCCATATTCTGCTTTTATGTTTGTTTTTGTTTTTGTTTTTATTTTTATTTTTATTTTTATTTTTATTTTTATTTTATTTTTTAAGTGTACCGATCTGATGCGTGAAATTTCTAACACTCTATGGTTTGGGGTTGTACAATGTTAACAATATCTGACCATGAACTTTCCATTTTTTGAAAAAATAAAATGCACGCCAATGTTTGAAATTTCAATCATTAAATCGGTATAGTCAAAAAGAAATTGCAAAGAATGGATTGATCCGATGGGATTGCCCCATCAAAGAAGAACATATTAGATCGTAGGTCCACATGATGTTGCCACTATGAAAAAAAAACCCAAAAGATGGAGTGACCTGATATCTATGGCTGGTAGCGGCGGCCCCGCCCGATCCACATGGCCCTAAAGAAGTAGGGCCTAGGCAACAGACTAACACTACGGTGGGGCTAGGGGCCAGTGTCAGCCTGGTTCGGCTTAGGTCAGCCCTCGTTTTTTCTTGTTTTTTTATATATTTTTTTCATTTGTTTTTTAGAGGCCCAACCCTAACAAGACCAAGATTGGGCCTATGGAGACAAGGGTCAAGCTAGGGCCTAGGCTCTATATAAACTTTTCCCTTGTTCAAATAACGTATTAGCAAAAGCATGATTTTTTTTTGGTATCAAAATTTGCCCATCCATGATGGGGCTTTTTTTGTTGCTTTTTAATAAATTAAAAAAATCCATTTTTTATTGAAAAATTTAGATTGCGTACAGTGGGACTTGAACCCTTGACGTGAAAGTGTCGAAGCATGCATAATAACTGAAAAGCCACGCCCATTCCATGATGCTTTTTTTTTTTTTGGCTTTTTAATCAAATAAGAAATATCTACTTTTTATTAAAAAATTTAGATTGCATATGGGGGGATTCAAACCCTTTATGTGAAAGCATGGAGAAAAGCATGATAACCAAAAAGTAAATTCAACTTCAAGTTTAAATATTTGGGCATACGTAATATTGATATTTTAAAAATATGGTTATTGAAATTCTGATTTTCAAAAACTGAAATTTTAAAAAATTTGGTTTTTGAAAAGCCAAAAATAAAAAAATTTCGGTTTTTGAAAAATAATTTTTTTTTTAAAAAAATTGGTTTCTCAACAACCAAAAATGAAACATGCTTGCAACATTGAGCCGAGGGCTAAACTGAAAAAAGTAAGACACTATTCTATAATTTCTTAAAAATGGAGAGTTAATTTATGTAAATTTAACCCGGTCTGTTCGCTATTTCAAAGCAAGCACTTTTCTCTATAAGGAACATTTTCTCAAAGCTGTAGACGTCATTGACGCAAGGACACGGTTTCTATGAGTCCCCAGATCCATATATGGAAATGCGCTCCCTGGTAATAATGTTTTTGAAATTGATTTTGGCCCTAATTTTTATGAAGTATATAATGTCTAAAATGGAAATTATTATTATGTAAAAATAAATAAATTTTGAAAACTAAAAATAATATTTTTTGGAAATATTTCGACCATTGGTTTTAATTTTAATTTTTTTTGCAAGGGCCACCATTTACATCGAGTTTTGGTATGGAAGGTTTACGCCTCAAGGGACGCAAATGAAAAAATGCGTCCCCTGCAGCGTATAACAATTTAGCTTTATGCAAATTGAAAGATCAACATTCACCTATTAAATTTAAAAGTCAAAAGATATACTCCCGTGGGAGCAATATACTGCCCATTTACTCCCTCGGGTAAAACCTATGTAGGATTAACTTTGCGTACCGCAAAATTGGGATATCACCTCTTCAAGCAATAGATTAATCTCAACTAAAAAAAAAAATAGCAATTACACGTGCTATACTCCTGAAAAAATAACCCCTAAAGATTAAATATAGATTGTCCAATTATTAGCGGGTGATATCTAAATGCTAGAAAACTCAAATTTGAAATTTTTTTTTTCTTTTGAGAATAATCATCTAGTGATTTTCAGGTAATTCTCAAACTTTGAGATTAAAAAAATCCTTCAAAATAGGTATTTTGACCTAGGGAGTAAATATGCACTGTGCTTCCGCCGGAGTATAGTTAGTGTATGCGCTCAATTTAGAAACCGGCATTAAATTGACATTTAACAAATAAAATGGCCCTATGTTGACTGGCTGAGGCCAAGGATGACCGTCGTTGCATTATAACATCTGCTTTTTAAAACAAGGGAAATTTTCCTAAATATTATTTTTATTTTGTGATATGTAAAGCGTAACCAGTAATTTTTACATTATGCACTAATGTCCTCTTTTTTCTTTTTTTCTTTTTTGCCATATGCCCCTAAGTTGGCATTTGGAGTTTGACCTACATTGAATCTCAAGTTGGTTCAACACTGAGCCTCAGGACTTTGGAGTCCTTTGGGAAACCCGGAGTGCGGACCGGTATTTTCTAAATATTAATCGCCACTTTGGAGCCCTTTGCCAAACCCATATTACATGTCGGTACTCCAATTACCAACTTGTACTCTAGAGCCATGAGGGACATCTAGATTGTGGATCTGCACTCCAAGTGTTGATCCACCCTCTATAGCCTAGTAGCCACTCCATTTGCCGGCCTGACTTGTCCTTTAGATCAGTCGCCACCTGGAGTGTTGAACCGAGGGTGTTTTGGGTGAAAGTCAAAGAGGAAAAAAAATAAAATAAGGGGCGTTTTGTATAAGGTGTCAATTTTATATTATACAAGTAAGGCACAAATCTAAGATGCACATCTAAATTTTACGAAAACATATATTTTCAATGCCAAAAACCTTATGGCTTACCCTAATTATGAAATTTAGTATCCCAAAATGGTGCAGATCAAACAAATATATAAATACTTAAAAATCTTGAAAATAAACGGTATATATGACGTGTTACAAGATATATTATTTTTAAGATTTGAGATTCCTTTTTTCTTTATATACATACATATCGAGGCCAAGATGATCAATTGGAAGGTTTTTGAAATTCAGAACACTCTTTTCTACTATATTTTTGGGGTGCACTTATTTCTATTGTATAAGGTTGCAACCTTATATAAACCTTTTCTAAAAAAAAAAACAAGTATAAAATATAAAAAGTATAGAACCTTTTTTAAGAAGAAAAGTTTATATAGAGCCGAGGCTCTAAACAATCAAATTAGAGCCTGCCTCAAAAATTTCACTAGAATGGATTGTTTTGATGGTCAAATATCTTCAAATTGATCATCTTGACATCAAGGTGCATGGACATAAGAAAAAAAATGGATTTTAAATTTTGAAAATAGTGTATTTTGTAATACATTTTTGGACCGTCAATTTTCAAGATTTTCAAGTTTTCGTAGACCTATCGATCTACACTATTTTGAAGCTTTAAACTTTATAAATAAAGATGAAAATATATTTTAAAGCTATCACAGAGATTTTTGGTATTGAAACCATATTTATCGATACTATTTAAAGTAGGCTCTAATTTGATTGTTTAGAGCCTAGGCTCTATATAAACCGCACCCCTTTTTAAACACTACTAAATAAAAAGAAAAAATCTCCATTAAAACAATGAAAAGAGACTATATCAGATTAAGAGAGAGAGAGAAACAATGAAAAGAGACTATATCAGATTAAGAGAGAGAGAGAGAGAGAGAGAGAGAGAGAGAGATGGATATGGTGGTCCACATATGGCGCTTTGTAGTTCCGTGCCGCTTTTAGAGTTCATGATCACGTATGGTGCCTTTGGACTTTCATGGCTTCATGCTTCTTCCATTTGTCTTTTATTCAATCGATGAGTATTTCATATAATTGTATGTTTTTGGTGGGATCCAAGAAAGTAGTAGTTAAGAAAAATGAAATAAATAAAGAGAAAACACTTGACTTAAGTAGCATGCAAACAAACAATAGTCACATGACATGAAACTTGGCACTATCAATTCCTATATAAAAATGGGACGGCGTGGTTATTAACTTAATGGATGGTACCTCCTTAAGGCCTGATTTTGGTTCTAAAATTTTAGGAGATCTATGTTCTAAGCTATGTTCATCGTGAATGTTAAAAAAAACAAATTAGAATTTTTTTTAAAATTTTTTTTATCTTCGATTAATGGTGAATGTTAAAAAAAAAAAAAAAAATTAGAATATTTTAAAATTTTTTTTTTATCTTCGATTTGGGTGCTCTTTTCTTAGTTCGATGGTAAAAATCATGGGAAAGCTTTCTATGTTCTTTCTACAACATAGAAGTTCTATCCTCCACTTACCATCCAGTTGTCCATTTATGATCAAGAGAGCCACTCATTGTTTAATCTTAGATTCAACGTCTCAAAATATTTTATTTTTAGTTTTTTTAATATAATTTTTTTGAATATGAAATTTGGTACTGCCATCTTCTCATTGGGGCGCACCTATAAAAAATATTAAAAATAATTTTTTGATTAAAAATAATAACCAAAATACCCCTTGAAAATTTCAGAGGTATTTTGGTCATTTTATTTTATTGAAAATATTTTTTTTATATTTTTCGTTAGTGCTAGTTTAATAAAAGAATGGACGTCCAAAATTTGATATCGAAACAATTTATAGAAAAAATTAAAAATAAAACAGTGTAGAGATGTGATATTGTGATTGGGGCAATCTTAGCCCTCCATTAAAAAATAGACGGTTGGATAAGGGGAAAGATAGAACTTCTATGTTGTAGGGGAACATCGAAAGCTTTTCCAAAAATCATTTTCCTAAATACTTTTGAAATGGCGCATATTAACAAAAATTGGTTTAAAATGCCAATTTTCCATAAGGGATAAGTTTATATAGAGCCTAGACTCTAAACAATCAAATTGGAACCTACCTCAAAACTTTTATTAGAAGGAGTTATTTTAATGCCCAAATATCATCACATTGATCATCTCCATATCACGATGCATGGACATGAGAAAAAAATGGATTTCAAGTTTTATAAAGGGTGTATCTTGTAACGCATTTTCGGATGGTCAATTTTCAATATTTTCAAGTTTTCATAGATCTGCTCAATCTACACTGTTTTTTAAGCTTTAAATTTTATAACTAAAAATGAAAATATAATTTAAGACTATCACAAAACTTCCCAGTATTCAAATTATATTTCTCAACACTATTTGAAGGTAGGCTCTAATTTGATCACTTAGAACCTCGGCTCTATACAAACCACACCCTTTTCTTAAAGGGTTTTGTTCATGTCACGTATCAACCGTAAGCCATTAAAATAAGGTGCACCTCCAAATCTTCTTAAAAGATGTATATTACTGCCATAAATTTTTAGGATGCCGTTGATCGATGTGTTTGTTATCACAATACACGGCTGTATACAATTAAGCAATTTGTAGATGAATTCAAGAGGCAATCTCAAAAGGTCAGTGTTGAGCGGACGCCAGGTTTATATTTGGTGGATGATAGGCGTGATAATGGGGGATAACGAAGGCAGGATTTGTTATACGTAGGGTCCTATATGCCTCGAAAGTCTCGATCCCCAGTCAGTATCTATCTTTGACTCTCGACTGGTTATCAAAGACTATCAAGCCATCTCGGTTTTGAGACAAGTTCTTATTCTCATATTTTCAAAGCCCATATATGCATTTTTCACATAATATTGGAAGAGTTTGGATACAATTCGATATGTTTTCGAATTCGTCCTCTGTCAAAAAGGGGTTTGACAACCGGACTTTGGGAAAACATCAAGGAATCATATCACAATGAGGTATAATATGTCAAATATACTTAATGAGGCATTATATGCCTCTAGTCCAAGAATCATACAAATTGGACATCATCTGATTCATCATGTGGAATTCATTGGCATTCAAGATATGCATTGACTGACGACCCCAATGTGATATTTTGGGAATTGACCGAAAAACTATTGGGAAATCATATTTGAGGTATTATATCTATCATTCCAAAGTTTTAAGTCATTTGAAGATAATTTGACCCCTCTTCCATATCCATCGGTAGCTGACTCTTAGATGTTGTCTGTCAGCTAAATAGTCAAGATGACATCAAGTCACTAAATTTGAGATTCCTCCCAATCTATAAAGAGTTACCTTATGGGATTTGGACCATTCAATCCTTGAATCGAGACCCTATCAGCCATATGAGGGCGATACTTTGTGAGACTCTCGTTTTAGAGTGGCAAACTTTACAATAGCAGTTATGAAAACCGTGCAGAATTTTGACCATCACAGTTGGCATTTGGGAATGATGTAGTAGTGGCATTGTTGTCGGTCTCTTTTCCTGTTCTCCTTTCTTTTCTGCTCTGTATTTCCAGTCTAAAGTGGCAGGAGGGCATTCAGTCACCCTTGCCGTTATCGGTGACATCTTTGACACCAGCGCCAAAACAAAGACTGTATGTTGGTTTCTAGTAGGTGTTGATAGTGATGCAATGGCCATAGGTGTTAGCACAACTTTCATCTTCGTTGGCCTTCAGCCACCTCGGACTGCTCTAATTTTGCATGGTAGCATAGCTTAGGCTAAAACTGCTTTCCTGCATACTTGTCTGCCTCCTTGGCAGACCAAAACAAAGGGTCTCTACCCCCTCGGTTCTGTTCTCCTCCGGGAAGAGTCTCAATTGCTTCCGTGTGTGTCCGGCATGAGCCGCGTCTTTCACTTAGACCGTGCGTGCCTTTGGTTGGTTTCCAAAATGAATAGTACCTCACACTCACCGCCACACTTTTGCATATGCACTGCTACTATCTGATACCCTTGCTCACACACATGGGGCATGGCATGAGTGAAAAACATATTTTAAAGTTATTTTTCTAAAAACCTGTATCTGGCCTTAAAGTTTCCAGAGCAGGCACCTAGTTCCTAGAGGAAGGGCAATTGGGAGAGCGAGCCATAAATAGGAGCACACCTTTTTATTTATTAAAGCATATCCAATATTTAAAAACAAAAAAAATGGAAACCATTTTATTTATTTTTCAATTTATTTAAAATTTTAGAAATTTAAATAATTTCCGTGCTTTAAGAGTAATCAACAGCTTATTTTTATTTTTTTTTTGAATAAAAATAAAATTTACTTCTATTCTATTTTCGATAACTCCATTCTTTCATATTATAAAAGCAGTTTTAAAGCCTTTTACATTTTGGTTATTTACTTTTTATTCTTTTAGACATCATGCATGACTCATTTTGCTATTTTTTAAGAGCGCATCTAAACTATGCTCCCTCAGAAGCATAGTTTACTTATACTCCCTCCATCATAAAGGTTTTTTTAATATTAAATTTTGGGAACCACTTAATAATAACTAGATGACTACTTCAAAAAACAAAAAAAAACAACCAAAACTCAAAGTTTTTTAACAATTAGATTTCGCCATCTAGAAATTGAATGCTCTGGATCCAATCTTGAGACATTGTTGTTTCAATTAACTAGATGACTACTTCAAAAAAAAAAAAACAACTAAAACTTAAAGTTTTTTAACAATTAGATTTCGCCATCTAGAAATTGAATGCTCTCGATCCAATCTTGAGACATTGTTGTTTCAATTAACTAGATGACTACTTCAAAAAAAAAAAAACAACTAAAACTTAAAGTTTTTTAACAATTAGATTTCGCCATCTAGAAATTGAATGCTCTCGATCCAATCTTGAGACATTGTTGTTTCAATTAACTAGATGACTACTTCAAAAAAAAAAAAACAACTAAAACTTAAAGTTTTTTAACAATTAGATTTCGCCATCTAGAAATTGAATGCTCTCGATCCAATCTTGAGACATTGTTGTTTCAAGTCCATCAAGGGTACAATTCAAAATCCATAGATTGAAAAGATTACATTCCCAAATTTTGAGGTCATAGGGGTTTTACTAAAGGGGATATCTTTTGTCTTTTTTAGGTAGTTTTTAACATGTACGATCAAAGTATTATTTAATAAAAAAAAAATTTATGGACAGTTGTAAAAAATTGATCAATCCTCTACCTGTCATCTCATATTTACATATGGAAAAAGTACATATAAGGTCGAGGCCTTAAATAATTAAATTAAAGTGTATCTCAAAAATTTATTAAAAAAAAATTATTTCAATCCTAAAAAATCCACCCATGGATCATCTCGATGTCAAGAGGTATGGACATGAAAAATTGAATTTGAAGCTTTAGATAAAGTCAATCTTGTAATGTATTTTTAAACGGTCAATTTTCTAGATATTTCAAGTGTTGATAGATCTACTAGATCTATACCAATTTTTTAAGCTTTGAAGTTCATAATTATAAATAAAAACAAAGTTTCAAGCCACAAAAAAGATTTTCAGTTTCGAAAAACATATCTCGACGTTATTTAAAGGTGCACCTTATTTTGATTGTTCGGAGCCTAAAGAGAATGAGCTGGAGCCTTTGTGGTAGCGCTATGGTGAAAGCCTGTGATTCCATTCTCACCAAAAGGGCAGGCCCAAACCCCCACTTATTTCTTTTGTTTGTTTGTATGTTTTTTTATTTTTTTGAAGCCGCACCCTTTAAGCTATTTACGGAAAAGGCTGCATGTTGGGGATAAGGTAGGGAAATTTAATTACAAAAAGGGACATGGAACTTATACGTAGAGAGGGAGAGAGCCAATCGTACCCCCAATAAAGACCGCTCCTTTCTCCATAATTCGAGGAAAATTCACACCCATCCACCTGACTGTGATAAATCAGCAATGGAGAGGGGGTGTGAAAGCCCTCTTCTGGTGAAGAGAGAGGAAGAGGAGGAGAGAGAGAAGGGAGTTGGAGAGAGGTTTTGGGATGAGTCTAAGAAGTTATGGAGGGTGTCTGCTCCTGCCATATTCACCAGGGCCTCAACCTTTGGGGTTTCCATGGTAAGTCAGGCTTATATCGGCCACATCGGAGGCGCCGCGTATCTCGCCGCCTACTCCCTCACCTTCACCGTCCTCATCCGCTTCTGCAACGCCGCCATGGTACCCCCTATCTCTCTCTATTTATCAATCAATCCTACGTTGTTTGAAGCTTAAAACTTAGTCTTATGATACATTTTCCTTCTCTGCAATCTATCTGTATATCATCATGAGCGGTGCATCTCTCCATTCTCTGTCTACATCGATTTTGGCCTGACTTGTAATGAATCTCAAAAGTTCAAAGCAAGAATCGGAATAAATGGGGTTTGTTGGCAATTTATTTTTTACATTAATTTAGTGTACAGAGTTTACAGGATCGCCTCGGCCAAGGCGAGTCCGAGTAGTCTCAGCCCGAGTTAGGTACACCCAAAAACAACTGCAAAAAAAAAAAAAAATTCAAAGGTAACAAATTTCTAAAACTCATTTCAACAATCAGAATCAAATAATTAATAGGAATCATTAGGAGACCAAATATGATGAAAACAAGCAATAAAAGATGGATTATCGAAATTTATATTTATATCGTGAATATTTTAAAATTTTTTTTATAAAAGTTTCCCAATGATCTAAAAAACTAGCAAACTTTTCTAAATAAATATTTCTAACAAAAAAAACTAGCATTTTCTCATCTTTTTATATCTTCACGTGTTCTTATAGTTTTTAGCAGTTATTTGGGCCCTATCCATTTGGCCACATAACTTGCCACGAAGTCGCCTTGCTACTGGCAATGGCCTGGATGGCCTAGCCCGCTGGATGGCCTAGCCCGGGTCTGCTGAAAATGAGGGCTTGGGCCACAGTTTGTGGCCCGGACCAATCGGGGCCAGGCTTGAGCCAAGACACACCCGAACCCGAACCCGGCTCTTATTTTTTTTCTTTTTTAGAATTTTATTAGATAGGGCCTTTTTGAGAGGTCCAGAATTCTATTAAATTGATTAATCATAGGCTCTGTATAAATATATAGCGTTAAAAATAAATACCAACAATTATGAATTGATACCACCTAATCTTATTAAAAGATATGTAACGTATTGTTACATATCATAATTTTATCAAGAGATATCTATCCATATAGATGATATGTATCAATACATATCCATACGATGACACAACTTACTTAGTGGTGTCAAAAAAGAGTTAACTAAGTCCCGTAACACACTACTAAAAAAGAGTAAAGACTAGCGTTTAAAAAAACATTTACTGTCCCAAATCACCGTATATTGATTTTATTATTTTTTAACCTTGAAGTATTAAAATAAACATGGTCAAATAGACCGAGAAAGGTTCATTACCTCTGCGTTGTACTTAACAATTAATATCGTCACTGATTACGTGTTCGAGTAAGACGTGCTTCATGCCTGCGCCAGAAACACAAACGTACGCCTGCCTCACCTCGCAAATAATTGACTCTTTATAATTTTTGTCGTCATTATAAATTATCTTATCCGGGATATAATTTTTTTAAAAAAAAATTACAAAAAAAAAACTTCCTAAACTAAATTTAGTATACAATTTACCTCTAATTAATTTTTTTCTCTCACTTTTTTTCACAAAATAATGTTTCCTAACAAATACCCCCAACCATCCAAAAAATTAAAAAAAAAGTAAAATTACCCTTATTTTACCATTTACCCACACCTCTCTCTGGCATTGTGTAAATGCGCTTCGGCATTACGTAAGTGCGCTCCGGCAATAGAGCATTCTGAGTCATAGGGCTTCGATACTATTTAATTGCGTTCCGGCAATGTGCTATGGGAATGGCACAGCACTCCAACACTATGTATGTGCGTTCCAACAATGTGCTAAGGGAATGACACTTCTTTTCGACACTACGTATGTGCGTTTCGGCAATGTGCTAAGGGAATGGCACAGCGCTCCGGCACTACGTATGTGAGCTCCGACAGTGTAACACAGCGCTCCGGAACTGTATAAGTGCGCTCTGGCAGTATAACACAGCGCTTCGGCACTGCGTAAGTGCGCTCCGACAATGGAGCATTCTGAGTCACAAGGTTTCGGCACTGTTTAAGTGCGCTTTGGCAATTTGCTATGGGAAGGGCATTTTCGTCTAAAAGAATGAACTTTTTCCCTTGTGGGGTATTTGTATAAAAAGCTTGTTTTTGAAAAAAAGTGAGAGAAAAAGTTAGTTGGGGTAAGTTGCATAAAAAATATATTTTGGAGGGTTTTTTATAATTTTCTTTATTTTTAGTTTTTTAGTTTTTATCTCTTTTCTTTTCTTTCTTTTATTCTTTTGGCAAAGATCACTTACAAATAGTCTTATTACAACAACTCTTGCTTCAAAGAAAATAAAACTAATAAATTCAAGATCTTAAAAATCTTGGTGCCACTAAACCAATTTTTTTTTAATCAAAGAAAATAACCATAATTCTTATACTATGAATATAAAGACTATAATATTAAATATGGCAAAAAACAAAAAGAGAGTGTCCGGGATTACTACAACTATGCTTCTTACACCCCACACTGAGTCACCACCATCCGATGGCATGGGATCAACGATCAACCTTTATTCCCAACCGGAAAAGCAAGTTTAGGCCAAACCCTTCAATGGAACTATGAATTCCTCTTAGATCACAAATCTCAAACTTAGGTTCAAACTCACAAAACTTACTAATTTCGGGCAATCCTTGCAGGGCCTCATTAGTGGGTCACCAAAGTTTGGTTGATGAGTCAAGGGGTCGTAATCCCAGTTTGTAGATTTCAAGTTCTCTTTTAGAGACGTATAAAGGTCACCTAGACTGGATGCGACCACAACTCTCATTCCTCTAGAGACGTATCAAGGTCACCTATACCTGATGCGACCACAGCTCTCATAACTGATACGGGTATTTATCGCACATGCATAAGCTTCATCCTGAAAGATGGTTTGCTTTTCCGAAACGTGGTTTGCTTTCCCGAAGCGTGGTTTGCTTTCTCGAAACGACTCTCATATATGCATGTCGTGTGATGGCTCACGTATGAGGCTTTGGCCCCTCGTCTTTGAAGGCTACCATAACACACTAGGGTCAAGCAGTCCCTTGGCTCATTCATCCGTACATATTTTGACCTCATCAAGGGATGACGTATTAGAACCCTTATCAGATAGTTTTTGATGCCCAGGTAACATAGGTTTTTCTCAATCAACTGGTCTAACGCGTCAAGCTCAGTTCGGTATTAGCAAACATCATTTGCTTAGCATGGTTCAAACAAGATCATACTCCCATTGAGTTCATGTTCTATTATATCAAAATGTTTATTACAAGCACTCATAAGGCCTTTAATGGCCACAATCACCCAACATTATCATCACAATCTTTTTATAATTAATTGGGTTAATTGGGGTCGGCTACACGATTCCTGATCCGCTATTCTGGTCTATTTAAGGCCATACCTTCAACGAGGTCCTAAGCCCCTATATCTTTTTGGACCACTTCCAACCAGATCTTTTTGGACCTCCTCCTTGCCCTTTTCAATCCTTCCACTTGAACTTACTCACACCTCTTAACAGGTGTTGTATTGGGTTGATGTCACATATGATCAGGCTACCTAAGTCTACACTCTGTCATCTTATCGCCTATTGGTGCCACACCTAAACTTTCCAGAATGGATTTATTTCGAATTATATCCCTTTTTATCTTGTCGCTCATCCATCTGAACATCATCATCTCCGCTATACTCATTTTATGGATATATTGTTTTTTATCTGTCCAACATTTCACCCCATAAAAACAAAGCTAATCTCATAGCTGTCCTATAGAACTTACCCTTTAGCTTTATTGGTATGCGGCAATCACATAAATTTTCAGTTGCGCATCTCCACTTCTCTTACCCAGCTTTAATTCTATGTACGACATCTTCCTCAATCTCTCTATTTTTTTGGATTATCAACCCAAAGTATCGAAAGTACAGTTATTTTTGTACTTCATGGCTGTCAATCTTAACTACTTCTTCGTCTCTACTCCTATTATTACTAAACTTGCATTTCATAAACTGTCTTAGTTCAACTAATTTTAAAACCGTTATTCTAGAGCATCTCTTCAAAGTTCTAACTATGTGATCAAGTGGCTGGGTATATATCATTGATTGGGTATAAAATCTAAAATGAAAATTTCCCATTTTGTGACACACTTCAAGCTATCAGATATCAAACCTGATGGTTAAAGGCAATTGTGACCTCCGTACAACAAAAGTAGAACATCTCATAGTATACAATCCCTAATTGAAATATGCATTTGAATATACAATAAATATTAAAAATGATTGTATACCATGAGGTCATATATTTATAGTACATAGAAATTACAATTATTCTTAGCCATTGGACATAAAATCTGACAGATCAAAATGTGTCATATAATTCACGAAATTTTGTTTTCGTACCTAGTCAATAATATCCTCTTAACCACTCAATTTCATATCCAACAGCAAGTAATAATTATTTTTTTATTATTAATAGCAAATAATTGTTGTCACTTTCAAAAATAAATGGTCTTATTATATTTATTTTCATATTTAAAATAGCCTTGAGAAGGCCAAAACAAAATATTCTTTATTTATGATGTTCTCAAAATTTCACGTCAATGATAAGGAACCCCATATTTGTTGTTTGCATCAAGGACAAGGGCATCTGTCTTTTACAATGTGTAAAAAACGTTCTCAATTATGTGTTTTCAATTTTTGTGCGTTGGTGGAACCTTTGTATAGAAAAGTCAAATTGGACATTGATTCCAAAAACAAATCTTTTTTTAAAGTGATTCGTCGCATCAAGTCTCTTTTCCTTATGCTCTTATTATTTTATTCGGAGACATAACGTCTCTTTTGCCTTTAACCCTCACTGTTTTCTTCATAAAACAAGTCACGTTTGGGAAGGCGGCTGGGTTTTATAGTACCCGCACACCTTAATCACCGTGGTTCTTATTCCCACCAACGTCATTTATTATCATTTTTAAAAAACTAAATTTTAAATTATTTAAAAATAATGAGCAGAGATCAATCTTCCCCCATAAATTATCCAAAAAAAAAATTGATATTATATTCCACTTAGTTCTTTAGGGATGGATGTCTTGGGCGTTGTTTGATTTCATGGCTGGGTAACTGGCTTGAGGATGGATGGCTTGGGCAGTATTTTATTGGACGACAGTGTTTGATTGCAGCTGACAGAGCTAAAAAAGGATTAAAAAATAAAAACATTCAAAAAAATCTCAAAAAATAAAAAGGTATTTTAAAAGTATATTTAAACAAATTACATCTAAATGAGATTAGTAAAAAACATGATTTAAAAAATCAATTTGTGCCCAAAAATATTTTAAAAATAATTTTAAAAAAATGAAAAAAATGTAAAAATAAACATATAAGGTCAAAGTACTTCCCAATATCGGAAATTCAGAGATTTTACTATAGAGTAATGATCCTATAGGACCTTTCCCACCCATGTGTGTAGGATTCAAAAGGATCACCATTAAATTTGGTACGGATCTCTAGAAAAGTTATCACATGGGTGTGGGATTTGATTTTTTTAAATATCTGTGCTAAATTTAATGGTGATTCTTCGAGATCCTACACACATAGGTGGGAGCGGGTCCTATAGAATCACTTATCTTTATTATATTCTTATCATTTTTAAATTCTAACATTCTCAATATTGTGTAATTCTTTATTGGGTAATTTTTTATGAAACATTTTTTTTTGTAGTTTTTTTAGTGACAAATAAATAGTAACATTTTGAAATTGACGAGAGGGAAATTGGGGTTGCCGATAGAGGAAGGAGAGTGGGAAAGATAGAGGGAGAGAGGAGGATAGAGAGAGAGAGGAGGATTGCAGGTTGAGAGAGAGAAAAGGCGGAGAGAAAAACAGAGGACAAGAACTCATCTTTTGGTTCCTCTTTACTAGCTTCTAAGTTCTAACTTAATAAAAAACGAAAAAGGTTTTTCGTGAAATTGTTTTTCGAAAAATATTTTTATATGAAAAAAGTTCTCTCGTGTGATTAAGTGTGAGATAATTTTTGTGTCAATTAGTTATTAGTTACCATTTGGTGTGAAAAGATGGTATGAAAATATTCGCACACTTAACCACATAAAAGAATTTTTTCATGTGAAAATGTTTTCAAAAAAACAATTTCACATGAACCAAACATGCCAATCTCTAGTGTTTTTGCCCTTTGGGAGGCATCAACTCAGACACAAGCGGTTCGATTCGAACTCGCGTGAGTCAATTGGAGCACCCAAAACCCGAGAACCGAGTTTCCTAAAACCTGTAGGTACTAAGCAAGTAAAGAATGTGTTTCAGTTGGGCATGGCAAGCGGGCTAGAGACACTATGCGGGCAATGCTATGGCGCAAAGCAGTACCACATGCTCGGCATTTACCTGCAAAGATCATGGGTAGTTCTCATGGGAGTATCCCTCTTCCTCCTCCCCCTCTACCTCTTTACAACACCCATTTTAGAAGCAATTGGGCAAACATCTGAGATAGCGGAGGTGGCCGGGTCCGTCGCCCTATGGTTCCTTCCCATCCATTTCTCCTATCTTCTCTCTTTCACTTGCCAAATGTACCTACAAGCACAGTCCAACAATAAGGTCATCGTGTGGTTTGCGGCTGCAGCCATCGTGGTGCACATCGTCATGTGTTGGGTTCTTGGAAATGGGCTCGGGTACGGTGTCACGGGTGTCTTGTCATCGAATATCGTTGCTTATTGGATTCCAGTGATTGGTCAGCTGATCTACATATTTGGTGGGTGGTGTCCTCTAACTTGGACTGGGCTCAGCATGGCGGCATTCCATGATTTGTGGCCAATTTTCAAGCTCTCTTTATCATCTGGGGTCATGATATGGTATGTTATCTATAAATTTTCCTTTATTTTAGGTTTTGATTATGGTTTTGCATTTGTTTCTATGTAGGGCTTTCATGGGGATTGCCTTGTCCTGAACAGGGCTCCAGCCTGGTTGTCCTGGCTGGGCTGGGCTGGGCTCAGTTGGGTAAAGGAAACACTAGGTAGGGTGGACATATGGTCCTGGCCCAGACTCAATTCGTCCTAGTTCTCGTCCAGGCTTGGGCTGGGTCGCCTCACATATTTCCAGCCCTATTTGTATTTTGTAATACTCATAACTATTCGATTAAGTGTTTCTTAGGCTCAGAGTAATTGTGGGATCAATCTCCAAATTTGGGATATCAGTGGTTTATTTTTTGAGTAAGTTTTGACCCAAATGCATTTACATTGAGTCTTATTTCTTAAATGTTTCGAATGGTGGGAACAGCTTGGAACTATGGTACAACACTATATTGGTGGTACTTACTGGAAACTTAAAGGACGCAAAGGTTGCCATAGACTCGCTCGCTATTTGGTAATGTCGCATTCTATCATGTAATTTGTATTGTGTGTGTGTTGAAGTATGTGTGTGTATGAGAGCGAGGCCGACATTCTCTGAAAAATTCCCCGTTTCTTTGTGATTTTCATTTTATAATTATCCTTGGAGCCGATGTTAATAACCATGAGAACAGAAAGCTAACCATGCTCTTCTTGTGTTACAGTATCAATATGAATGGTTGGGAGATGATGATTGCTGTTGGCTTCCTTGCAGGTGCAAGGTAACTTTCCAGCAACCTCATGCTTTCAGCTCTTTGTATTTACCGCAAGTCAGATTGGGATTTGAAAAAGCATCATCTGACTCAGAATGTGCAAGTCGGATCGGGATCTGGAGCCGGTCCATTTTGAATGGGAAATTCATGGAATTGCCCCATCTTATTTGAATTTCTCATATATTTTATTCTTTTTGCAAATTGTAACTCTCACTCAGGAATCATCCTATTCAGCCTGGGATAATCAGAACCAGATCCTTATTGATTCAAGGATTGAGTCCAATTTTTGAAACAATGCTGAAAACCTTTTCTTCAGTTTTGTTCTTTCTTCATTTTCTTTATGCTACGTGCTAATTTTACAATATTGCAGTGTGAGGGTAGCAAACGAGCTGGGCGGCGGGAATGCAGGTGGTGCAAAATTTGCAACTATGGTAGTTTTATTTACATCCTTTGCATTGGGTTGTGTGCTTTGGGTGTTCTTCATGGTGTTTCGGAAGGAGGTGGCCTACATATTTACAGATGACAAGCAAGTCCGAGATGCAGTCATTGACTTGTCATTTCTCCTAGCCTTCTCTGTCCTTCTCAATAGTGTCCAACCAGTCCTATCCGGTAAGTCACTGCATTCTATAATTCATATTAGTGATAATCTTTGTGTTATTAAGATCGGATCGGCCAGTCTGACTAGTTAAACAACCAATAAAGATCTTTATTTGTTTTTTCCGAAACAATAATCTATTTTGGTTGAAAACTAATAAAAACCGATGTTTAACCCGCTTCTTTATGTCGGACTGAGCGCTTTTGATAAGTTAGAACAACAAAACAATGTGGGGTAGTAAGAATGGGGCTCTATGTAGAAGTGGCTAGAGTCATGGGTGGCACATGACATTGGAGTTCCACTCCAACCAGGTCTCATCTTAGTATTCCAAAAAGTAATAATATTTCATCTTTTAAGCACTTGTTCTAGTTTTTTAATATAATTGTAAGATCATGGCTAACCCGTTAAATTAGTAGTAACCTCCATCTGATTTGACGACCAGAATAGTCTAGCTAATTCTAATGTTCGATATTGTTCTTGAATCTTGAAAATATAGAGCAAAATGGTCATCAAGTTCGCTGGTAGAGGGGATTCTTTTGTTACTTTTTTTTGTGAAGAAAGGATTAATTGACTAATGTCAAATCTTTCTGATTAGGGCATTACTTTCACCTCCATACTCCTCTGTCTCACTCCCCATTTTCCCACTTCCCACCTTTTTTACTTCGAGGGCTATAACTGCAATTAATATAGTTTTAGTTCCTAGTTTTCCAAGGATAGCCTTTGGACTAAAACTACAATTAAGAATATAAAACTAAATTTGTCGTCAAGATTCTCTATGGTCGAACCGATTGGATTGGATTTTGAGAAAAAGAAAAAAAACTAGGAAAAAGAGCTAAAAGATAAAATACTTCACAAAAGAAGTTGTCCGCTTTAGTTCAACAGGTTAAATAAGACAAAAATGACATCTTCATCTAACCAAAACTGATCAAACATTAATTTTGATTGATTTTTAACCAAATCAACCAATCTTTTCGACGAAACTAATAAAGGCATCAATCAACTCTCCAACAATTTGAACTATAGGGCTGTTCCAATCATGATAACACTATGGTAAAATGTTCATCCCATTAGTCTACACCATCTAAGAAATTATAAATGGTGCATGCTTCAGGGTGAAAAGATATAGTATGGTCTACTCTCCTAATTCATTTCTTTCTCATGTTTCCATTGCTCACTACCCTAAGCCCTCACCTCATACACAATAAAACTGGGAATTACATTAATTTGGACTTAGTGCTTTGTATATTTTCTAAAAACATAAAATTGAGAACTCTTTTATTGTATAAACTAATAAAGTTGGATGTGACCAGGGGTAGCTATTGGGGCCGGTTGGCAGTCAACTGTGGCTTATGTGAACATCACTTGTTACTACATCGTTGGGATTCCCCTTGGATTGATACTTGGATATTTGTTTGACAAAGGTGTAAAGGTCAGTATACTTTTTTTTTTTTTTTTTTTTTTGTTGATTTTCATAATATGGACTTTTTATTCTATGATTTGTTTTTTATAAAAAAAATTTAGGAATATTGAAATTAACGTGCCGAGTTCTTTGGCCGAGGTTGATTACTAGGCTGAATCTTGCATAGGGTTCAAAAGCCCTCAATAAATTGTACAAAAAAGAAAAATAAATTTTTTTAAAAAAATAATATATTCTTCTTTTTTTTTGAGCTAAAAATGAATATTTAAAAAGAAAAATAAAGCAAAAAACAACATATAGGAAGCCAAATAAGCTTGAAAAGTAATTAAAAAAATGGATTTAGAGAAATAAAAAAGTTAAAGTAATGCCGAGACTTCATGGAAAAAAGTAAAGTCTCACCTCTAAACTCACCAAAAGTTATTGTTCTGACGTAAAAAACCTTCAAATCGATCATCTTAACCTTGGTCATTATAGTTGTAAAAAGAATTAAAATTTCAAGCCCTGAAAATAATTTGTAATGTAACACATTATTAGGCTGTCCATTCTTAAGCGTTCGTGGATTTACAAAGTTTGACCTTTTTTGAGCTACGAATTTTATAATCAATGGTGAAAATGAATTTTACGTTTTCAATGCCCAAAGTATTTCTCCCACAAGATTTTGAGTTGAGGCTTTACTTTTTTTTCTTTCACAAACCTTAAAAACCATGTTTATAGTAAGGGCATTTTAAAAAAAATCCAAAAAAAAGAAATTTAAAAATAGGGATCTATGGCAATAAATACTCGTCAAGCTTTACTTAAAAACATATAAATCATGCACCAAAAAGGTTATAGATCAATCCCATAACCTCGATCCCACATGTTTATGATGTTTTTGGAATTTTTATATTTTCTTTAACATCCCCAAGTTGTACACAACTTGGAGAAACTCAACCTCACCCTCTAGAGTGAGTCATGAGTGGAATCGGCCGAGTCCCGACACATTGTTGAATTTTCCATAAAATATTTTGAGAGAGAAATATTAGCACCAATACTAATCCTACAAGTTCTATCTGTAAGTTAACATAAAAACACAAATTATCTATTTCTTTTGTAGGGTATTTGGATTGGAATGTTATGTGGTACAGCGGCTCAGACCCTGGTTTTGGCTTTCATAACATATAGGACGGATTGGAATAAGCAGGTAAGGAGAAAGTTTTATCTTTTGATTATTTCTCCTTCTATTTATTTATCTATAAAAAATTACATAAATAGATCATTTATCTTTGATACAAAGAGGTTACAATCATTTTTGTCAATCAGGTGGTTGTAAGAGCATTACTAACTTGACATCTAAAGGTTAAGAATAATTGTTACCTCCTTATAACAAAGATAAATGGTCTCGTAGTGAACAATACATTTATTTATATGCTTATCTATTTATTAAACAATCGGACTACCTAAATTCGATCCTATTTTTCACCCATGGTCAAAATTGAAATAGGACTAAGGATGAAGGGCAATAATTTTTGTCTCCACAAATCACATGCTCACCAACTAAACAGAACAAAGGAATCGAAGGTGGTTGAGACTGTCGGACAAAGTTCTTTCTTACAGTAAAAACGTAGTGATTTCCACTACCATAAAATGGGTAGTTTGTGCAAAAACAATTAGAACAAAGGAAATTTTACCAAAAACAAACAAATTCGCACTTTATTATCAAAACTAAAAAATAAAATAGTTATGGGTATTTACTTTATTATCAAAACTAAAAAATAGTCATGGATATTTTATATTTTTCCCACATTTTGAGACTATACATTTTATTTTAGTTTTATTTTCCTTTCTATATATCAGATTGATCTCATATTTTATTGGAGATAAATATGTAAAATTGATAATCTAACAATAAGCCCAAGGAATCATGTGCAATAATATTAGGACAAATAAATAAGTGATGAAATCATTAAATCATTAAGGAAATAAAAGAGACAAAACACAACACTAAATATAGCGTAGTTCACCCCGGAGGGCTACATCTATGGGCAAACGGCAAGTAAAGTTTTACTATCAAAAGAGAAATTTATAAGTGGGATACAATGTTACTTCAATAAAAAAAAACGGGTGATAAAGTTCACCAAAATACCTTCTTAAAACCACAAAAAAACTCACGATTTACCATCATGTTCGTCTACTTCGGATGATCCAATAACATCTCCACAATGATGAAAACAAAATCAACTCCTTCTCCTCTTCCTCTTCCTCTTCCTCTTCCTCTTTCTCACTTTTACTAAATGGAAAACTCTAACCGTTTTTGGAGGGAGAGAAAAGAAGAAAAAATCGTAGTACCAAATGGCCCATTTCTAACTTATATACAAATATTTTTTAGGCAGTGCAAAAATGCCCCCAAAGAATACATGAAAGACAAATGAGTAATTATCTACATTTCACAAATACCTCCTTTTCAGTCTCGAAATTAAGTAACAGCAAGGTGCAAAACTATCTTCTTTCCCTCTTCATAACATAGTAAGGGCAGAGCATGAACTACCTCCTTTCTGTCTCTAAACCAGGTGAAAGCAAAGCTCAAAACAAGATTCATGCGGTGCCCATAGGTGATTTTCTATTACCGTTAACAATCTCCACTTTGATAGTAAATCAAAGAGTTTGCTTTGCTGAAAATTCCCTCATTCACCTTTTCATGAAGCCTAGAGAAGTTAGGTTCCATTCTATCTTTTCAATCGAAACCGTATTCATGAACATATCTGCCAAATTCTCATTGATTCCAACTTTCACCAACAGAACCAAACCTCCTTCAACAACTTCTCGAATATAGTTAAATATTCTCTTGTTTGCATGGCTTCCGGCTTGGAAAATTCGTTTATATTATTTTCAATAGACTCAATGCTCACAAAATACATATTCCTCAAATTTTATGGTAGAAATTAGCTTCCTCTTCATCAAAATCTTCATACCATTTTCACTCAAATGGCACAATCTTCTATGCTATAAACATAATAAAAGATCATTACTCTCCACTACCGAATTTGCTACATCATCAACAATAGAGCTTCCTAATAACTTCTATAAGTTCCCAACTCTAACACCCTTAATCACAACAAGAACACCCTTGGATACTTTAAGACACCACCTTGTTCGGTGAATTTCTATCCATTGGAATCGAATAAAATAAGAGAAATTAAAATTTTCCTCAAGTCTAGTACATATCGAATATTCTCAAGTGTGTGAATACTTCCATTATACATCCTTCATTGCACCATATCAATCCCAACCATTCTACTGCTTGAATTATTCTCCATCAACACTGAACCACCATCACATGGTTCATATGAACTAAACCATAACTTGTGTAGGCACATATGAAATGTAGCATCACTATCCAAAATCCAATAATGATAGAATTTAGTATTGCAACACATGGCATAAACTTCTTCTTCGATGAAAATCGATATAGATTCCTTCAATTGATTTGATTCATTCTTAGACTCATTGATTTCACTTGCTTTTTTGAATATTGTCCCTTCCTTTTTGTAAAATTTTTCCTTATATGGCCGGCTTCACTACATCCCCAATTAACAAACTTGGTTTCCTAACCTTTAGACTTTGGTCTGCCTTTGGACTTACCTCTTATAGAATTTTAAGAAGAACTACCTTTCTCACTTAAATATGTGAACTTTCGATTCCAGCTCTCTAGTAGATGTCGTTTTTTGGAGTTCATGGGCAAACAAGTTACTACAAACAGTACTTATGTCAATTAAATCTTTTTTAATGCAACCTAATGTTGTTACTAAATTTTAATAAGATTCCGACAAAATACACAAAAATGTAAGTACATTATCCTCATCTTTCATTATTTCACCAACACTTTCAAGTTCACAAATAATATTGTTGAAAATGTTTAAATGATCAGGAAGTTTTGTCCCCTCTTTCATCCTCAAACCAAATATTTTTCTCTTTAATAGAACCCTTTGTCATCTTCAACTTCTTCCACAAACCCTTTGTCATCTTCTCTCCTGCTACATTAATAAAATCATATTTGCTAAGCACAACCAAATTGTAGCCATAGCCTTAAGGTTCATTTCTTCCCAATCTTCATTACTCATGAATTCTGATTTCTTTTTCTTTCTGAGTAATGCTTTGTACAGTCTTTATTGGACCAAAAAATCATGAACTTGAATTTTCCATATTTCAAAATCATTTAGTCCATCAAATTTCTTCACAATCCGTCATTCTACGAAATATATTGCACAAAACCTAATGCTCTGATACCACTGGTTGGAGATTCAAATATCCGAACCCCAAATTAACCGATCTCCGAATATTACACACTCAAAACTGAAAACTGTGAAATCAATAATCCAATAACAAGCCCAAGGAATCGTGTGCAATAATATTAAAAAAATTAAAAAAATATAATCACCAAATCATGAGAGGAAATAAAAGAGACAAATCATATCATCAAATATAATGTTGTTCACCGCCTAGGGCTACGTCTACAGGCAAGCTGCAATTAAAGTTCCACTATAAAAAAAAAAAACTTACAAAGGAAATACAATATTATTTCAATGGAAAAAAACCGGTAGAAAACTGCAACAAAATGCCTTCTTAAAACTACCCAAAAACCCATGATTTACCACTGTGTTCCTCTATTTCAGATAATCCAAAAACGTCTCCACAAAGATGAACACAAAATCACCTTTTTCACCTCTTCCCTTTTCTCACTTCTACCAAAAGGAAAACCCTTTTAACTCTTTCTAGAGAGATAAAAAAGGAAAACAAGAAGATAAAATCACATGCCCAAATGGCCCCTTTCTAACTTCTATACAAATCATTTTTAGGTAGTGGCAAAAATACTCCCAAATAATACATGACAGACAAATACGTGATTACCTACTTTTCGAGAATACCTCCTCCTTGGTTTGGAAACTAGGTAACAATAAGGTATAGAATTATCTTCTTTCACTCTTCGTAACAGAGTAAGGGCAGAGCATGAAATACCTTCTTTCTGCCTCTAAATGAGGTAAAAACAAAACATAGAACATGATTCATCAGGAACCCACAAGTGATTTTCTATCACTGTTAACATATTTGAAGAGCTGATACTTCTCACCATCTCAAATCTATAAAATAATAATAATAATAATAATAATAATAATAATAATAATAATAATAATAAAAAAAAACAACAACAACAACAACAATAATAATAATAATAATAATAAACAACAACAACAATAATAATAATAATAATAATAAATATTTAAAAATATAAAAAAGTGGCAAAAATATCCCTAAAAATTTTAAATTTGTATTGTATTTTGGTTATTTTTATTTAGCTTAATTATATTTTTAAATATTATGGTGAGCAATCCAAAACTTGACTTTAATCAAGTATATAGAGAAGAAATAATTTTAAAATATTTTATTTATAAAAAAGTGGGATTTAAGTATAAATATAAAACATATGAGATGAGACTATTTTTAAATTTAAAAATAAAAAGAAATTTTTCTATTAGTTTTCACAGGAGAAATAAGAAAGACTAATAAATGTAAATTATGTAGTTGTTCTTAATATTGAATATATTTTTAACTACCAAAAATGATTAATTATTTTCCCACTGTTTTGGTGTTTGTAGGTTGAGAATTCAAGAGAAAGAGTGGATAAGTGGTATATGCCATCCACAAAGGCCGAGCCTTCTGCATCCAATGGAAATGTTGCCGGCCAGCAGAATGCTTAGTAGGGGCTTGGAAGGACCTCGACATGGGTGCAATTATCTGTAAAACATGAGCCCACTTCCCAAACTTAGTTTTTATTGTGCTTGCACGTCAATTTAAACGTTGCAAATTGTTAGTATTTTTGCTTTGGAAGTGAAAGGTGGCAATAAATAATGCAAATAAAAAAATTTGTGCAACTATGCATGTGACTCTATTCACATTTCCCCTTACTATGCAAAAGTAATAAAATAAAGCAATTACAAATGAAGGATCCTCACTTAATGGCATCTAATAAACACCCTTTATTAGTAAAAATTAGAAAACAATTCCTAATAAATAACAATGGGAAGCCTTTTAGTGGAAAAAGTTGTCTCGGATCACCTCCAAAGGACTTTAGCATACCTCCAAAGGATTTTAGATCACCTCCAATGGACTTTAGCTTGATTTCTATGACCCCATTTATCATGATGTCATGTTTATACGAGATTTTGAGATTGAGCAAACTAATCAAAGTCCGTGATGTCCGAGAACGTGTACAAATTCAATATTAAGAGTCAGAAGAGGTGGATTATGTTGAGAAATGAGCCTTAAAAGACCTATTCTTTGTAAATATGCAGCTGAGTTGGCTTAGGTAGTGTGAAATCCAAAAGAAATAGAAATAAAGAGAAAATAGGAACGAATGATAAATCTAAGGAACCAAATAAAGATAAATAATGACAAGACTAAGAAAAATAATAAAGCACAATAAATGAAAAAGGAAAACATAAATAACAACTAACTAAAAGAATAAAGATGATTATCAATAAAAGAAAAGAGCATAATGAAGAAAACAAGAATAACAGATCTAATAAATAATAATAATAATAAAGAAAACCGAAACAAAAGGAAGAAAGAACGTGGATGCGGGACCCTTGGGCTTGACACCCAGAGTTGGGCTCGGATTAGATAGTGAAGATGAGGTCCTTATTCCTTGATCTTGGAAATTATAGGTCCTAAATAAATAAATGCAATCTAGGGGAGAGAAAAATACCTAGGAATTTTAAATCTCGCGGTTTGAATGACTGAAAGTATTGTTTTTACCTCTGAAGTATTGTTGGAAATGGTGTCCTATATCTAGAGTTTAATGGCCAAGGTCTAGGGTTTCAGTTGGAAGGACTACAAGTTAGATACGAAACTACGGTTTTTTGTACTACAATTGGATGAAAATCAGTTGGAAAAGGCTCTATTTAATGGAAAAAAATGTCCCAAAATAAAAAGGCGGTGATTTTGGATAAATCTAGACCGACACATGTCAAAAATGCATAGTGTGTTGTTGAAATTTTTGCAGTCAGCATTACATATTGTGTCACTAAAATATTTCTTTTACAGGTTTGTTTTGGGGGTCTTGTAGAGCTAGATGGTGGTGGTCTGATTGAAATCATATACTTCTTGATGTTGCAATCAACGATTTCCTTCCTTTCTAGCTTAGAAAATGTCCATTTCTAGGATATTGGTTTCCTAAATAGGAGATTTTAAAATATTGACTTACTTATATTGGCTGTTTGGAAATATTTGGTTGCCTAAAATTAGATATGTGAAAGAAAATCAAAGGGGAATTTGACTAACCTGACATAGTGTCAAAGAATTGGGAGAAGAAAAAATAGAGTCGATCTCCCACAACTCCAAAGACTATCTGCTCTATAAACTCACCCGGGATGGGACGGGGGATGGCAACATACTCCCACGCCCAAACCTGGTTCCAAATAAGAAATGGAAAGGTAAGAGCCCAATCCGAAAAGTTTAGGGGAAATACTGATAGAATGAAAAGAGCTTTCACGTACATGAAGGAAGACCGAATATCCTCCAACATAGGTAACCTCCTCTGTAGCAATCCTGCGTAGAGAGCCTGACAAAAATAACAGGAGCCCAAACAACTCTCTCCAGGTACTCCAGATCCCTAGTAGGCAAGGCTATCTTATATTTGGCCCATCCCTTCGCCCCATCAAAGAAGATGAAGTCACCAAATAAGAACAATAAAAAAGGCCCTCGGCTCCTGGACCTCATCTATAAACATAGGATTGTACACCACCTCCATATCCACCGAGACAGTGAAAAGATCGGGCTCAGCTGCGAAAAGCTTATTCTCGCGCCATCTCCTGGTCTTGAGAGAGATCCGCCTCCTATCCTTCGCAACATGAACCTCGTCAGCATCACCCAATATATCCTCAATAGACGGACATGGTACTCCCTGCGACCTACCTCCCTGATTGCTCATGAGAGACTCCACTCTAGTCTCCAAAATTATTCTCAAGCCAGTTTAGATATATATGATATTTTCCCTTCTTCTTTCTCTCAAGAGGGGGAGAAGTTCCTAAGAGGTCCCGTCTCCCTCCTCAAGAGGGATACTCAGTAAGGGCTCTCAAATGCCCCTAGCTCTTATAATACTCACCATATCCTCAGTAGGGAAATGAATAGATTTTGCCTCCAATCTCAATCGAAGGCAGAACTCGGTTCGAAGGGAGTGATCAATAATGAATGGTCTGATCCTATAGGTCTCCTATCTAAACTGGAGATAAAAGCTCGGTCCTTCTCAGGATGGTATATAAATGACAGAAGGCCCCAATCATATAGGTCTGAAACCAAATAAATAGTCAGAAGAAGAAGAAGAAAAATCAAGACTATAAAAAATCAAGACTATATCGGAGAAGATCTCTAGCCTGATTCAAAACAGAAAATAAAAATGATTTCCCTAGGACTAGATTTCCTAGGGTGCAGATGACAAATGATCACTGGAAAGAAAAAGAACAGAAAAAATAAAAAAAAATGCACTCCCAGGATCACCCTAGGGAGACATTCACCCTAGCCCAGAAGCATGGGCAATTTGGTAATTTTTTATGTTCACCCAAGACGAGCTGTCCTGGGGAAAATGTGTGATATCTTGATAAAATTCATCATGAAACTAAATCCTAAACTAAGTTTAAGGGTCATAACAACACGTGAATAAGGCTCCCCCATAAAAATATAATAGGAAACCTACTTTCACAACATGGAAAAAATAACAGACATACTCAGAATTCCTCAAAGTAAGGAAAACATTAAGTCAACATGGGAAATAGTCATTATAAAGTCTTGGAAAGGAACAATCAGTCAACTATGGTACACTAAGCCTCGCATAAGATTGAGCATGCATACTCAAAATGTCAAAGTAAATAACTTGCATGTTCAGTGCATGACCAAAAGAGATGAAAAAGTTCAGTGAAACATGCTATCGAAGTCTTGGTATGCACGTCTTCATAAGAACTTCATACTCAAAACAAACAAATTCCATATAATGGATTCCTAGTTCGAAGTTTTCTCAGCTCTATGATGACTAACAACGTAGGGAGATTCATTAAAGGAAGAAATGATTTGAAAAGCATTGAGAAGCAAGAAAATGTGTACCTGACGCGCTCCCTTCGAGCGGGAAACATGTCGATCTTTGGTCCACCATTGCTCTTGACCAATCATGTCTAAACAAGATCTGAAGTAGAAAAACTCAGAAGCACTGACCCACAGGAGAAGGAGCGTGAAATGCACCCAAAGAGACCAAAGGTGGGAGGGATGAAATGCAGAGTCCAAGGTCTCAAATAGATGAGAGAGAGAGAACAAAAATGTAAAATATGGAAAGGGGGAGGGAGGCGGCCCCCTGCCAACTTCATGCCGTGGAAGTGCACGACACACCTCAAGCCAGTCCGTACAATATGGATGGGAGAAAAAAAAAGACGAAAAAAAGCCTGAAAAATGAAGGAAAAAAAAAAAAAAAGGAAAGGGTAGTGGACCCCACACCCATTAAAAAAAATGGAAAAAAAAAGACTAGAAAGATTGAGCACGAGAAAAATTGTCCTTGGACCCAAAAAAATGAGGAAGTATTAAGAAAATGAGATATCGAAGATCTGATGCTTAGAATAGAGTGAAAACAGTCAAGAAAGATGCCTGGAACAATCAAAGCAGTTGTCCACAGTGTCCGGCAGATTTTTGAAGAATTAGAAAGTTTAAGACACCTTTTATCAATCATCTTCAGACTCACGTAACCTCAAGGTGACTTGAGCTGAAATGGCTCACCAATCCAATCGAAAGATATCCAAACCGTACGATGGGAAATTGTCAGGAAATCTCAAGTCAAACGGCATACTCGTGTGATGTAAAAAAAATCGAGATAGAAAGACGTCTAACTCATATGACGGTCGAAAGATAGCGTACCCAATTAAATTCAATGTCAAACCCATGCAACGAAAAACAGTCTGGGCAGGTACAAGAATGTCCATCATTGCATTACGTAAAACTAATAAGAGGGCTTAATGGTTGCACAAGCTTAAAAGGCTAACCAACATTAGATATTTCGAAAGTCCTCCCCTATCTTCAAAATTTCCCGTAAATGTTTCTACGAAGTTTTAAAAGATATTAATTTCTTCGGTTAAAGAGTAGCGTGAAACTCCATATCCCTTTAAAAAATCCTACCAATCTTAAAAATCTTCTAAAATACTATAAAAAGCGAAAGACTTTCAAAGTGGCTTGAACACTATGTTTTTGCCGCCACCAGACATTAAATGCCATGCATGCAAACCCTTAGGAAAGAAAAACCAACCCATAGGTTCCTAAAACAAAAGCAAAAAACTGTGATGCAAGAATCAGAATCAAAGGTGGACAAAAAAGTTTAATTAGCTAGGAATTCATCATTCCATCATTTCTTCTAAATCATAATCTCATTCCACTGGAAAACTAGACCCCAAGAAAAAAGGTATAAAGTTGAAGATGACTACACTGAGGTCCTAAGTAGCATTAGGGTGACTACAGCAAGGAGTTTCACCGACTCAAAAATAACACAGTTCATATTGACTTTCACTTCGGATCCCGATTATTGGAGACCTCTCAATGCTACTATTTGATAGTGCAATTCCAGTTTGATATTTTAAAAATCAAAAGCATCCATCGGCATACTGCCTCCCTTAAAAGATACTGGTCAATTGAAATAATGACTCCTCGAAAAAAGTTTATTTTGATCATGTTATTGGTGTTCACTTCTTTGCTATTCATATGATACCCAGGTGAATGCCAAAAATGAGCAACTGTATACACTACCCCTCAAAATTCATTATGATTCCAAAAGACACACGAATCCTAGTAGACTATAGGTGATCTAAATCTAGAAGAATTATCTTAAAAAAACTATCCGAAAACTTTTTCCAAGTTGGAGTAGACCTTGAAAGCTTTTAAATGGCTTAAGAATAACCCAAATCGGATCCGTACATATTAAAAGTTACAAGCTTTAAAAGTTTTAAGACCAAAATTACCAAATCACCCCTAAATTTGGGCCAAAGTGACATGCACGACGCGTCACACCTTAGGCTGGCAGTGTAAGGCTCTTTGCCTCATGCAACATGTTCGACCGTACATCACTTGGCTCAATGAGCCGAAACGTGGCCTGATTGATGGAGGACATATTTTGACTGGGAATATTTTACCAAGAAAAATATAGAAAACTACAAAAAATAACCTAATCCTAATCTTAATTGAACTATGAGATTAAATCAATTAATTTCAACCTTAACCCTAATTCAAATTTATAAATACCCCTTACAAAATTTATTTAAAACCCTACACAAAAATATGAAAAATACATGCACATGGATAGAAAATCCATAGAAATTCTTAGGAATTTTGAAATCAGGAAAATCCTTTAAAAATTCCTAAAAACCTAGAAAAAATAGATAAAAAGTCCTTAAAAATCCAAAAATTGGAATTTTATTTTAAGAGATAAAAAATATTAAAAAACTAAGGAAAACCTCTTCCTAACCCTCAGAAAACCTAAGTAGACCCTACCTAAAAATCCATAGCCTTCTCCGAAGCCTTTAGAAACCCTAGATTTAAGTGAAAGACCCTTAGATCTACCAATTCTAGCAAGCAAAAGGCATCTAAAAGGAGATAGAAGCACAAGAAGTGTAGCCAGATCCAAGCGTGAAACTCTAAGTTTCGGGGCTCTAAAAGTAAGTGTCTATTTCTCTACCTAATTTAGTTTATTTTATTAATTTAATTTAGCTTATTTTCTTGTAATTTTCTATTATTTATGAGTTAGTAAAATTTAGAAGTGTTTTAAAAGCAATATGAAGTTGGCGTTGTTAGTGGACTTAAGAAAGAATCAGTTCTGAATATATCTATGTTGCTTCTGAGCCCATAATTTGAGTGACCCCACATTCTCTACTTTTTCATAAATTTTCAATTTTGTAAAAATTTGAGTTGATCACATCTAAATATCGACGTAGATCGGAGTATAAACACTTGTCAAATAGAGTCAAATTACCAAAACGCTAATGCATATTTAGGATTCCTAATTTTAAATAAATACAATCCGTGGTACTTGATTAAATGAAATTTAATGATTTTGTAATAGAATGGGAAGATTGCATAAACCCCTTACATTGGAGTTTTTACGATTAGGATCCCTACTAATTTTATTATTACACCCAATACCTTGTTACTACGTTCTCTTGCATTGACCTCGGGGTGAATTTTTGGGCCATTTCATATGAAAATGCTCATCACAGTCAAATATGTGAAATTTAATTTACAGCGTTTTTATGGCTGTGTTTCAGTCGCAATTGGAGTGTGTTTGGGACTCCCAAGTGTGATTTGACCTCGATTCATAAAACATAAAGGTTTTAAAACTAATTATCATATGTTTGACTATGATAGGTATTTTTATAAAGAACGACAAAAAAAATATTTATTTGGAAAGTATCAAATAGACTGCAATTGATAAAACATTAAACATAAAAAAAGCTTTAAACTAATGGGATTGTATACAATGAGACCATTTACCTTGATATAAAATGGTCACAATTCTTTACAATCATTTGATGTGAAATTTGATAGCTTTGGATGTGATACAAAATTCGAAAGTTTTTTTTTTTAAGTTTGAACTTGATCAATCAAATAATTGTAACCACCCAATTTCATATCTAATGATCAAGATTAATGTGACCACCTTATATGTAAATGGTCACATTCTATACTTTTCTTAAATTAATTATTGCATTTGTGGGGTTTTTTATCCAAAATAATAAAAAAAATTATTGGGAAGTGGATGCAAAGAAAAACGATGATAAAGTATTGAGGGCAATGACAAAACTAGTACCAAAGTATTGTGTAATAAATGGAAGAAAGTCTTGCGTAAAAATTTAGGAGAAATAATATATATACCACCTTTAAATAGGGTTACTATGCAGTGGCCCATATTTTAACAAATTTTACGTAAAAGTCAACCCTACATGCTCTATCTTAATTTTTCAATTTTACCCCTCAATTCACCGTCCCAAATATTAGATTGCTTTTTTTTAATTTTTTTTATTTTTTATTTTTAAAAGTATTGGGCCATCCATCTAGCGAGGGACAACTTAAAGTTATGCCCGACGATTCCAACATCGAACCACATTAAAGTTGGGTTGTTTGATGTCCCAAACATTATAATGCCCTACAAAAGCTTTATTAAAGTTGGGCTGTTTGATGTCCCAAACATTATAATGCCCTACAACAGCTTTATGGTCAAATCGACGTGGAAACAAAACATTGAACATGTCTCTTAGCATGGATCAACATATTTAAATGATGGCCAGATATTGCGAACATCAAAATGTCAATGAGTCGAACTTTTGCATAAAAAAAGAGCTCCATTCACAGTTCGATATTAGCAATATAGGATTGTTATTTAAATAGTTGATATTTCTAGCATCGAACCAAATGATAATCAACCTGTTCGAGGTTTTGAACGCTGATGTAAATATTAGACATACCCCAAATTGTCCTCTAACTGACATCTCTACACTTTAGAAAAATTTTTAAAAAATTATAAAATATTGGTATGATATTTAGAACATTGGATTGAGGGGTAAATTTGAAAAATTAAAGAATGCACACGTAAGGAGTATTATATAGACACCAACACATACGTTCATATTTAGTACGTATCAAAGTGCCTTAGTATACATGATTAAAATATCAGTACTTTGTAACATGTATATACGACCATTACTTTGGACGATGTTACTATATAACTCTTTTAAGACACTAATTGCACATTGTCCTGGTGATAGGAATCCTCTTTGAGCACCCATCTAAAAGGTTGTGTGATTAAAGTGAAAGCTGGACAAGGTGATCTAATACGATATTTAATTTTTTTCTTTTCTACCAGCTAGAACACTTACAAATGTCCAAATAAAATTAAATAAAGTACAAAAAAAAAAAAAAAAGAGGTTCTCACTTGTTATCACTAATAAAAACTTTATTTATTTAATAAACAAAAATAGCATAATGTTTATGGAAATAAGAAATCACAAGACTATAAGCCATAAAACAAGATGTCAGAAGATTACCTCAACTGGATTTTGCACACCCCGATATGGGTCTCCTCATGTGATGGCGCACGAGACTTGGTACAAGACTAGACCTCAATGTCTACTATCAGGTGTACCCACCTTGGGACTACAATGGCTAGGGCGTGTCCTGCTATTTTTCTTAATTCCATATTTTCTAACTTTAGAGAGATATGAGAGAACAAGAGAGAGATAAAAAAGGGTGGCGTGCCACCTAGAGAGAGGAGAGAGAGAGAGAGATCTATGGTGTAGAGAAAAAAAGACCTTCATGGCTTATTTATAAAAAATTTCTAGGGTTAGCCATCCTTATGGGGAATAGATCCAGGTCATTGATCATAGCTGATATGTGGGGTGATAGATCGTAGCCATACAATCCTTAGATCAGTCATCATGATTAAAAAGAAGGTGCTAAAACTTTATCCTTCAACTTCCTTAACTTAGTCTAATCAAATAAAGATAATATGAAAAATATAATATATATTTGCCTTTCATTTCCATAATCTTCTTACACGTGCTTTAAGTTTGTAAATCTAATCTCTTAATTTCTCAAAATTTCATAATGTTTCAATTAGTGGTTTAAAAAATGGATCAGCATCCCGGATCGAGCACTCCAAAAACCCATCCAGATCGGTGAATTGGCGATCCGGATCGGGAATCGGCCGAATCAGTCGGATTAAGCTTGAAAAAAATTATTAAAATTCGTTATAAATGTTATCTTTTAGGAATCTAATAAGAAATGAGGGTACTACATTATTAACTTTCATTTTTTTTTATCAATTTGTGAATATTGAGATGCTCTTTCCTGTATAAACTTATGTTAACCATTAAATTTACATCACATAAAAGAAAAATCATAGAATTATTATAGATAAAATATATAATTATACATGGACTATAATAAAGAGTAGACTCAATCAATGAAAGAATAGCCACTAAAATCTCGTTTTGGCGAAAAGCCCTAATCCGCTAAAAAAACCCAAATTATTACAACCTAACTAACTATAATCCAAAATTATTACAACCTAAGTAATTATAATATTATATAGTGAAATTATAATTATTAGTTTACATTTTATAATAATTTTATTATACAAATAATAACAAATTAAAAATATTTTATAATATTATCTAATTTAAAATGTATTATTGACAACTGTAAGAAAAATAGTACATTACATGATTTATAATATAAAAATTAATAAATAAAATAAAATATTTGGTTATCAATGTAAAAATTAATAAAATGCGTACAGATTTTGGAAATAACACTTTAATTTTTTAAAAATGTAATTTTTTAGGTTTCTATAATAAATTTAGTGAAAGAGAATGTTAGTAGAAGAGAGACTTCAAATAGAATAAAATTTTTATTTTTCATTTTTTTTATGCCTTTTATATTATTTACAAAATAATTATAGCACTATATACAACAAAAATTAACTATATACAAAAAATTTAATTTTTATTTTTCATTTTTTTATGCCTTTTATATTATTTATAAAAATAATTATACCTCTATATACAATAAAAATTAACTACTATACAACAAAACTTTTTTATTTTTCAATTTTTTATGCCTTTTATATTATTTACAAAAATAATTATACCACTATATACAACAAAAGTTAATATAATATGTAACGCCCAAGGGAAGTTAATAAGTTAATATAATATGTAACGCCCAAGGGGATTCGACCTTGGGAGGTCAAAGAAAATAGTGGGGGTCATAACCATCACTCCTCCTCACTGCATGTGATTATATGTTGTCTATTAATAGAATATATTTATATTATGTTTTCATTTAATGATGTTTGGGAATTATCCCACATCGAATGATGGGTATTCAACTTTGTTATATAAATAACTATGTAATATGATATGAAGCAGCATGCGCGTAGAAACACTGGGGCAACCCTACGTGTGATATGTGCCACGTGATTTTGCCGCATGTGTCCGCGTCAGAGTGGTGATGTCAGAACCACCGGTTTATGATTTCATCGGGCGGTTCACTGTTTAAAACCGCCTGGTTCTCTCTAGACACGGGTGGTTTCTGTATTATACTAGAATCGAAACGGGGCTGCCGATTCCCGAGCACTGGTTTCAATTGATTGAGTGGCTTGGTTGCCCTCATCAAAATTTAGGAAATAAAGACCCCGAAGTGGGGCGCCCCACTCATGGGGCCCCCATGTGGGCCCCCTATAGACCCCCATATTTTATATGAATTATAAAAATTATAAAATGATTTTAAAAAAAGAAAATATTTTATTTTTCTCTATGAATATGTAAAGTACTGAAAAATCAGGTTCTCTTTATTTATAAAGCGATTTTGTAAAAATAAAATATCTAAAGACTTGTAAAAATTCAAATTATCAATCTAAAAATCATTTAACATCAAAATAATTAATTCTAAATAATTTTGGTGGGATTCAAATTAACCTATATTAAGAAATTATAAATTTACTAAAAGTACTTGATCTTATACAGTGAACTATAACCCGCACTCACTTTCTCAAACACCCAGCAATTCCTATAACATATAGACCATAACAGGGGAACATGATTGGGATACGAAAGTCAACCGATAAGTGAGGGGACACAATCTGAATCTATGAATTACAGGTTCTTCCCTAAGGACATGGGCATGATCACACAAACTTGCTGCAACCACAACTCTATGGTGCATATAGGGTAACTCGCATATGTACATGTATCACCCTCAATGGTAATTTTCTTTCCCAATACGACTATCATCTGTAAATGCCCTATGATGGTTCAATATGATACTTTGGCTATTGTCCCTATAGGCCTACCATCAAACACAAGGGTCGCACAGTCCCTTGGCTCTCTACCCTAGGCAACTCCAATCTTATCAAGGGCTAACCATGCTAACCCTCATCGGTTGTGCTCTATGCTCAGGTATTAAGAGTTTTGTAACTCGACTGGCTTAGCTCGTAAAGCCTAGCCTGAGTCTCAGTAAATTTCATTCGCCAATCTCCGCTACTCCTACTAATTTTTATTCCACTATATCAAAATATTGATTACGTATGCTCATAAGGTCTGTAATGGCCACAAATACCCAACGAAATCCCCATTGAGTGGCTTGTTTGTTTCTTGAAAAGGTTTGGTCATATATAAAATAGTGTCTACTTGATGCACTAACATAGAAAGGGCTTTGGGTAGCAAATGGGTTTCATGTTCAAATCATCCCAAGTTCAAGCAGTGCAGTGGTATATATGATTGAAAAGGGCAGACACTTATATTGGTTATATGATTAAACAGGGCAAACACTTATTTATAACATATCGATACATACTCAGAGCACAATGGGAACATACAGGTATAAGGACCGTTGGCATAAATGAGGATGGAGGTCAATATATTGTTGATGTTATGTGGCTATTTAAAGGCTTACAAAAGCAAGTAAAACTATGACTATAGTAATATAATAACTCCAGTGGGAGTACGGTTTAGAGGGACCAAATGATTATGGTTTAGAGGGACCAAATGATTATGGTCTACAGGGATCGAAGTTGGCAATATTAATGTCGAGGCTCAAACTAGGATTGGCAAGATAGTCCAGTTGAATTCTAAAATCCTAAGATACCTATGCATAGAGCACACTCGAGAAGGGTTAGCAAGGTTATCCCCTAACAAGGTCGGAGAGATGTCCGAGGTAGTTTGCCAAGAGAATATTGTGTGACCCTTGTATATAATTGGTAGGCCTGAAAGGATAAGGGCCAAATCCTCATCATGACCATCACATGGCATGCACATACAATAGTTCTATTAAGAAGTGAAGGTCAAATCCTTATCATGACCATCACACAACATGTGAGAGACAACCCTCATGCACTAATTGCAATGTATGTGCACAGGTCTGCGTGACATATGTTGTCTTTAGGGGGAACCTGTAATTCATAAACTATAATTAAGTTCCCTTCATCTATTGGCTGGCTTTCACCTATTGGCTGGCTTTAGTAGCTCAATCAAGTACCCCTATAATCGATTATGGGTCAGGAGAACTACTTGATTAGTTTTGAGAAAGTGAGAGTGGGACATAGTCTATAGTAAAGAAGGAGTGCCTCAATATTTTTGCTTTTTCCTTAACGAAATTGAATATGATTCCCATAAAATTAATTTAGAATTAATTAATTTAACCATAAATGATTTTTAGATTATTAAAATATTTTTTTTGAAGTCTCTGGATATTTTATTTTTACAAAACATAATTATATAAATAGGCTTAAACTGTATTTTCTAGTATTTAATAATTAGAGATAAAATAAAAATACTAGACGTTTTCTAAAAATCAATTTTTTTAAAAAAATTATTAATACTCTTGGGGAAGCCATTATTCTCCATGGGCCCCACCTATAAAGATCATATAGGGAGGTGTGTGGGGCCCGCTAGTGGCCCATGGGGGGCACGCCCCACTTCTAGCCGTCTTTATTTTGGTGGAATATGTAACATGCCATTTAATCAATTGAAATGAAATATGAAGGTTTTTTAAATGAAGGCTATTTGACTTTTTAAAAGAAATATGTATAGACATTTGACGAAAATAAAAGAAAATTATATTATGTCTTTTACACTAAATATTTGATGGTATTAAGTTAAAGAAGTTGAGAGATAAGTTTCTAGCACCTTTCATTACATCATGATAGTTGATCTATGGATTGTAAGGCTAAAATACCTCTTCCCAGATCTCAAAGAGGGGGGGAGGGGTTTAGGGTTCTGCCATAGCTTTGTTAGACACTTAGAAGGGGCATGCCTTGTACATTTGAGAAAAGAAGACAAAGCTATAGTTCCACATACTCTCAATCCCCACATAATTTATCGAGACACATGTGGCAACCAGTTGAAAAATCATATGTGACCATTGGAGAGATGCCATAGGGAAGAGTATTTCTTCATGTTATGTGTAAGGGAGAATCCAAGGGCCAAAGAACTAAACACTTCCTTGACATGTGAAAATGATGACCATATAATTCTCCATTAGTTGTGTGCTCTTTCATGATCATAAATGTTCGTCAGTGAGCAAAAACAACGATAAAAAAGGACCCGATATCTCATTATAAAGAAATATATCACACACTACATAGTTAAGTCATATAAAGAAAGATGATTCAATAACTTTTTACTTTTTGAGTCAACCTGTCATTTATACTTCTTTGATTACGTCTTAGCTGATTTTAAGTTTATGTTTGGGAGAGTAAGGACATTAGTTGATGGGTGCTAAATAAATTTGAAAGAGATGGTTTTGAAAACCCTTATTTGGAAAAGGAAAAATTTTAAAGTACATAAACCGTGTTAGTTCACATTTTTCAATTTCAGATTTAAGATCAGATGGTATCCTAATAGAGATTTGGAAGTGCATGAGGGAGATTGGCATTGACTAGCTAACCACGCTGTTCAACAAGGAGTTTTTAATAAAGAAAATACCATATGAATAGAGAAAAATATTGTGTTACCTACTTACAAGAACAAATGAGACATACAAAATTGTACAAACTTATGAGCCACACTATGATGCTCTGAGAGAGAGTGATTGAGCAACCACAAAATCATGAAAAGAATGTATCAGAAAATCAATTCGGTTTATGCTAGGGAGGTCAACAACTGAGACTAATTTCCTACTTAGGCAATTGATTGAGAAGTTTAAGGCGAAAGAAAAAGACATCCACATGGTCTTTATTGATATAGAAAAAGCTTACAATAGAGTACCTCAATATTTGATTGGGTATGTGTTAGAAAAGAAATGAGCTTTTGGAGAATACATCGACATGATGAGAAATATATACAAGGTAACACTAACCAGTGCACGAACAACTAGTGGATAGACAAGTGAGTTTTAAATGACAATAGGTCTACATCAGTGGTCGAGATTGAGCCCAAACGTCTTTGTCTTAGTTATGAACAACTTAATTAGGCACCTATAAGATGAGGTACTGTGGTGCATGTTGTTCGCAAACACTATAGTTTTGATCAATGAGACCTAAAATGATGGCAACACAAAGTTAAAACTTTAGAGGGATGTTCTAGAATTTAAATGCTTTAAAATTAGCTGGACTAAGATAAAGTATATGAAATGCAAGTTTAACAATGATAGGAATAAAGATGATAAATTAGTTAATATTTATGGCCAATAAATACCAAAAAGTACAAATTTTCAATATCCTGAGTCGATAATCTAGAAAGATATTTATGGCCAACAAAAACCAGCTTTGTTTTATGGGGCGGAATGTTGGGTGATCATGAAACAAAAAACACATAGAAATGAGAGTACCTGAGATGATAGATGAGTGGCAAGACAAGAAGTGATAGAATTCGAAATGAATACATGTAGGAGAATTTAGGTGTAGCACCAATTGACGATAAGATGAAAGAAAGTAGACTTAAGTGTATAGGCCATGTACTACACAAACCCATCACATCACCTGTTAGGAGGTGCTAGTTAGTTTAAGTAGAATGCTAAAGAAGGGCAAGGGGTAGGTGTTGGGTGAGTCTTTCTCGAAGTAGGTCCAAAAAGATATGGTTGGAAGTAAAGAAAAAAGATGTAAAGATTTATGGCATCACTGAAGGAATGACTCTTAGTAGAGTAGAATGATATACTAAGACTCATGTTAGGTGACCCCAATCAGTTGGGAAATGCTAGGACGATCGATAAATGCTAAAAAATTAATGAGATCATCATAACTATATAGTCAATTGTCAATGACGTATCTGCACGTATCCATGATGTCCAAGTGTCGATACATGTGACGGACAACCTAAAACAAATTTCAAAGTGTAGATGGATCTCCGTGTCATATTCCTTTTTAAAAATCGTACCCACACGAAAAAAATTCAACGAGGATCCCTAATCCGGCCGTTCGAAAAAGTGGGAGCTTCCCAGTAAGACCCAGCAAACAAAGCCAAAGACCGCGACGCGATCAGTTCTGTGGGCAGGTGAGCGCCGACCCAGCCCCCTCAAAACCACTCTCCCTCGCCTTGCCTGCCCTATCCACCTCCCATCACCACCCCGCTTCTTTATCAACCACAAATGGCCACGCCCTCCGACTCCCAAAAGCTCCCTGTAAAACGCAAACTTGAACCCCTCGACCCACCGCAACAGCAACCGTCGCCCTCTGCCACCAAGTCTTTCCAGCGCCTATGGTGCCCCCAAGACGAGATCCGCTTCCTCCAACTCCTCCTCCGCTGCACCTCCCAGGGCATGCACTTTCCCCGCGACATGCCCCTCTTCTACCACCGCGTCTCCCATTCCCTAACCCAGTCCTACACCAAACCCCAATTATCCGAGAAGCTTAGGCGCCTCAAAAAAAAATTCAGAAGGACTTCCTCTCGAATTGCTCGTGATAATGCCGCTGTGGCTGCCATGACCCCTCATGAGCGCCGGCTTTTCGGGATGTCGAAGAGGCTCTGGTCGGGGGACCAGCCGACAGTCATGGGGCCAGCAGCCGGGGTGTGGAGGGCGGTGGCGGAGGCGTTTGAGGAGGGTGTGGAGGAGGCACGGGCATCAATTCAGAGTAGATACTGTGGTGTTGTTTACCCTAGGGCATCATTCGGCCCGCTGGGATGGATGGAGTTCACGGATGCGGCGGCAGAGTTGCAGAGGAGGTGGGGGGAGCAGAGGGTAGCAGAGATGGAGGTCTTCTCGCAGAGGTTGAAGCTTGTCTTGGAGAGGGTGGGTTCTGAGCTCAATGAGGCCGAGCTGATCTAGGCACTCGATACAGTTGTGACTCTTTATTTATATATATTTTGAGTCTTTTTGGATCCAGGGGTGATTGAAGATCAGTCAATTCCGTGAGCTGAATCTGATTTACCCATCAATTTGGTTAGATGGCTAATTTATCTTCTCTCGATTCTTCTTCATCGGTTTCTCGTGTTTTGGTATCATTGACTTCCTATAAGCAGATATGCTGTAGCATTTTGTTCAGGAAATATTGGGAATGTCATTCTTTGCCTGTTGATAAGAGTCTATGGTCTGTGTAAATTGCCACAGTTCAGTTCCTGGTTTTAGTTTATGTCCTTGATCAGTAACTTATGTAAATGCGAGTTAGATATGTTCTTTTTGTTCTTTCTTTCATGTGTAAGTTGGTGGTTATGCGGCTTAGTAGTCTTTTTAATGAAGAACGACTGTGACTTTTCTGGTTTAATTGCTTCTTTTCCCCATTTCTCACGAGTATTCAGCCTGTGAACATGTATCTGGCAGCATTAATTCATGTATTTCTTACGATACATACATATAAATGACGATCACGCATATAAATGCCACAATCGGAGGGAATCATTTTTGCCATGTTTACTGTGTACTTTACTCTTCATTCAAGTACTTAGTGCAACTTATGCAATTTCGTCAATAGGTGATAATATTAGATCCTGAAATCCTCTGGAACTCAGTCCATTCTTTGAGGGTGTTCATTCTGTCAGAGAAATCAACTTGCAAACTATACATTGCAGTCCATGTATGTGTGTAGCTGGCTGATGAGAGGATTAGGTTGAGCATGCATTATCACATATCTTACATATTATCTCTTCTTGAAATTGTTTATGTGGGTCGGTCCCTGACCATTTTTCTCCTTAACTAGCATGCCCATACAGGTTATGTTTAGCATCTAAGCAATTTAGTTATTTGACTTGCTTTTGTTACATATCGTCTTGAAGGGGGGATTCATTTTTGCAATGAATGCCCTTAACAAGATAGGCTGTCATATCTACCACTTGGGCTGTAAATAGACAGCTTGTATCATTGTATGGCCTTTTTGTTAGAGACTCCGAACAAATCTTTCACATGCGTGATGTGGCTAATGGAGGGGTAGATTAGCTTGCTACCTATGGTCTGTCTTGCTCACCATTGTTCACACACACTGTTAAATGTGATCTAACTAGTGTAGGCTGGTCACTGAAGCTCAAGGTATAAGAATTTGCTGCTTAATGTGTGTGGCCTTTATGTTAGAAACTCGGAACAAATCTTTTGCATGCATGCTGTGGCTAATGAAGGTGTGGATAAGCTTGATACCTATGGTCTATCTTGCTCACCATTGTTTACACACACTATTGAATGTGATCTAACTAGTGTAGCCTGGTCACTGAAGCTGAAGGTATAAGAATTTGCTTATTATTTTGTGTCTCGCTCATCATTATGTACACGCATTAGACAACCTGATCTATAACCCATGTAAGTTGGTTATAAAAGCTTCTTGCTTTTTTGCATTGTGCTTGTTTCTTTTTGAGAAATGAAGATTGATGTCATATTTGAATCGGGATTATTGGAGACGTGAAATTGGATTCATTCAATTTGAGATAATGGGATAACCTAATGGCATAACCTATTTTTCAGTTATTGATGCAGCAATAAAGAACAGAAAGAAAGTAGCAACTAGTGAGGCATTGCAAATGTAAAATGTGAGATTTCAGTGTGTTGTAGCATTCATATTTGCATATATACGTTACTAAAATAAATAGAAATGCTTAAATATACATAAAAAACAAATATATGCATGTGCATTTGGAGCACATGTATATTCATATATTGTTGTAAAGGTGCGTCAAACCCTGGGCACCCAAAAAACACCCCGCATGGGTGCCATCTGGCAGTTGTTCAACATTGACCCCTCCGGAACATGTGCCTATTCTGTTAGACACTGAGCTAGCTGGCAGTGTCCTACATCCCTCTCAAGCCGAAAATGATGTGGCTCAATAATACACATCTGTGCGCCCTATGATCCCCACCTGGTGTTCCTCTTATGCAGCTGATTCTTCGGCGGATTTTATGTTGGGGAAAAGGTTGCAAATGCTCAAGGGAGTTGTAACCAACTGCGGATCATCAGGGTTAGGAAAAAGAGTTCCTCAGGGATATAAGCGAATTGGGCTTACATGAGTGGAGAGGCCTAACCCGGCAGCGAGGAGAGCTGAGGTAGGGCAGAATTTCAGGCCATCCTAACACAGGAAGAAATATATTGGTGTTAGGTCCGGAGCCCATGGGAACATGTCATTCTTCTATCAAATTGCCAATAGCTACTGGAGAACTAAAACCATCCTTCATGTGAAAAATAGAAATATAACCTTCGACCACAAGATGTGTGTCAGGCCATGTCTTGATATACTTGCAAAAACCTCCTTTCAGCTCCTAATTAGGCTAGGCCTTGTATGGCCTAGTGTAGCCAATCCTCCACTCCCTTCTCTGCCTAGTGAAAAGGTTATGTGATTAGAAAGACCCTTCGTAGAAGAAGAGATTTATAACACGGTAGTAAATCTTTATCAAGATAAAGCTTTAGGACCGGATGGATTTTGAATTCCCTTTTTCTCTATTTTCTGGGACATCTTCACCCCATAATATTACCTCTTCTATGATTTCTTTAATCAATGGTATTTTAAACAGAGGGCTTACCTCTACTTTCAAAGCCTTGCTCCCCCAGCTAAGGGGGGCTGAGGACCCTATTCCTACTCAATAGTTTCCACAAGATTTTGGCAAAACTCTTAGCCTCGCCCTACCTCTACTTTCAAAGCCTTGTTCCCCCAGCTAGTGGGGGACTGAGGACCCTATGCCTACTCAATAGTTTCTACAAGATTTTGGCAAAGCTCCTAGCCTCGCGATTACATCATGTGCTTATTTTGTTCGACTCTCCTTCACAAAGGGCTTGTATCAAGGATAGACAGATCTTGATAGTGCACTTACCACCCACGATTGCATTCATGCTAGGCACCTCTCCAAAATCATAGTCTTGGGCCTTAAGGTAAATATAGAGAATGATTACGATCACACAGACTGAACCATTCTTGACCAAGTGCTTCTCTGAATGGACTTCGGAGAGAGAGGGATTTTTCAGATAAGGGGTTTGCTCACCTCACCCTAGTTTGGGTTAACAGTTCCTCGAGAGGCTATCTCCCAGCAAAGAGAGGCCTCCACCAAGGTTATCCACTATTTACTATCAACAGTTCCTTGATAGCGCACTTACCACCCATGATTGCATTCATGCTAGGCACCTCTCCAAAATCATAGTCTTGGGCCTTAAGGTAAATATAGAGAAGGATTATGATCACACAGACTGAACCATTCTTGACCAAGTGCTTCTCTGAATGGACTTTGGAGAGAGAGGGATTTTTCAGATAAGGGGTTTGCTCACCTCACCCTGGTTTGGGTTAACAGTTCCTCGAGAGGCTATCTCCCAGCAAAGAGAGGCCTCCACCAAGGTTATCCACTATTTACTCTCCCTGTTTACCACATTTATGAGTTGTTCATTGGCTCCATTTCATGGCTCTTCGATCATGATCTGCTGGAGGAATTAAATCCTCTAGGTGCGGCCTGGTCATTTTTCACTTGCAGTACACAAATGACATCCTAGTCTTTTGCAATGTGACCCTGCAACAAGTGGAAACCTTTGGCTATTCCTAAGGTGCCTTGAATTCTCAACTGCCTTCAATGTGAATATGGCCAAAACGAAAATGTTTGGGGTCTTGTCTTACCTGATGTGGCCTTTGTGCTAGCAAAAATATTGGGATGATCCATGGACTCCCTCTTAAACAAGTACTGTCCTTCCTGTGTTTGCTAGACCTTGCTTTTGGGACTACATAGGGCCCTGTTTGGATCCCAGGGAAAATTTGTTTGGAAAAGACTATTTCCTGTGAAATACATTTCTTGCAAAAAATATTTCCTGACAAATGGGTTAAAACATCTTGATGCACCCTGGAAGATAGATTTCTACCATGAAAAGGGGTTAAATGCAATGAATCTCTAGAGAGGAAAACATGGTAGAGATAGAGAGAGAAGGTTATGGCTAGAGCAAGATAGAAGTAGAAAAAAATTTCTCTGAATGGGGGGATACAGAGAGAGAAGAGAAACAAAAGTACAAGGATTTTAGAGAGAGATGGATTGGGAGAGTTGTATTATTAGCAAGGAGAAAGAGAGAGAGGGTGAGGGAGAGAGATGGGAGGAGATTGCCCTTTTTTGTCCAGGTCCCAACTATCTCTACGCTTGTTTTATTTTAGTTTACTTTTTTTTGGGACTCTGTAAGGAAATTTGACTAGGAAAATAACTTTTTAGCTTGTGGATAGAAAAACTATGTCTCTATTTTGGGCTCAAAACAGAGAAGAAGATTTCTGGCAGAAAAATTTGCCCCAAATTTTGGATCCAAATGGTGGAAGTTGTCATTCTCCCTACAAAGTGAAACAGCCCCTTAGTCCAGTGGGACACTATTTTTTGTTCAAAGGGATGTGGTCTGGGTAAGGATAATCAGGGAGTGTAACTTAGTGTTACTCCGGTTTTGTGCCTCATGAGCGAAGAGGACCACTTGGGGCAGGAAGTCATTCGACACAAGTATGGAATAAACAGCTCAGGATGGATTTCCTGGGGAGCAATGCTATTGCATCTATTGCCTGGAAGGTTATAGTCCAATCTACCCTAACATCAATGTCAACATTTGGTTTGGGATCAAAACAGGACAATAAGCTAGGTTGTGGAAATTTGGATTGGTATTTCACTTTGGCTTTATTTTATCCAATGCTATATATGTTGCTAGTTATAAAGACGCTTCAGTAGCAGATTCTTTCGACGTCATTGGCTGATAGGTGGCCTGATTCCCCACACTCAGGTGGAACCTGCCATACAAGTGCTACCTGCTACCAATATTTACCAAGCTCGAGCATTATAAAAGCCTCAGTCTTTTTCTGGGCTTGATGTGTGAAAGAATCTACGGCCTAATCAGTTGGGGGTTTTGCTCCTCTCCTGGAAAGCCATTATTAATTCCAAGTCGATGATTACCTCGAGAAGTAACCTCTGGCCCCCACTGAGTGAATCTATTGAACTTGGCTTATTCTCTTGGCATCCCTGGCCCAATAGGCGTTAGGGGCCTGTTTCGGCACAGCTCATCTCAGCTACTGCAGTCGTTTCCAAGTGCCATTGGGAGTGCATGCGCAATGATGGCTAGGGCCTTGGTCTTGTTGCAAGGGCTGAAACTTACTTGGCATCAGCTGGGACCAAAATCTTCTTATGGAAGGTGATTCTTAAGAACATATTTAAGTTGGGCCTTCAAATTGGCCCAATGTCCTTGGAGACTTGAGCCCACACATTTAGAGAAAATTTGAATGCCATGGCCGACGCACTTGCTAAAGAAGGAGCAGGGTCTTAAACAATGGCTATGACCAACACCATGAGCACAATGTTGAGTGTTCCTTCTTTTGTAAGGACAATGCTTCATTTTCATTTTAAAAAATCAGATACAGCAAGACATGGCTGTATGTATAGTATGTTATCCAAATAATAGGTTATAAAATATAATTTAGATAATTGCTACGATACATTCTGTTGTTTGTAGTAGTAGTGCTTACTCTTTACTATAGAAAAGTACTGAGTTCATATTCCATGAGTTAAGTTTTGTATCATGAGTTCATCATCATTGTCAAAGCTTTTTCCCAACTAATTGGGGTCGGCTATGCAAATCCTGGTTCACCATTCTACTCTGTTAAGGGCCATACCCTCAATGAGGTCATAAGTTCTCATATTTTTTCTCACTACTTCCAACCATGGCCTTTCGAGCCTACCCCTTACCCTTTTTTAGTGTTCCAATTGAACTAACTCACACGTCCTAACAGGTGTTGTATTAGATCTGTATCACATATGGCCAGCCCACCTAAGTCTACTTTCTCTTATCTTATCACCTATTGGTGGCAAACCTAAATTCTTTTGAATATATTCGTTTCGAATTTTATTCTTTCTTGTCTTGCCACTCATTCATATCAACATCCTTATCTCAGCTACACTCATTCTATGGGTGTTGTTTCTTGACCGCCTAACATTCCATCTGAAATAAAGCGAAACTGGTCTCACAATTGTCTTATAGAACTGGTCCTTCAGATTCATTGGTATATGCGGTGATGACATATAGCTCCGGTTGCACATCTTCACTTTGCCCATCCAGCTCTAATTCTATGTGCAACATCTTCCTTAATCTCTCTATTTTCATGGATTATCGATCAAAGTCCTAAGATATCGAAAGTGCGCTCTTTTTGGTATTTCTTGGCCGTCAATCGTAACTACTTCATTGTCTCTACTCCGTTTATTACTAAACTTGCATTCTATTTACTCTGTCTTAGTCTAGCTAATTTTAAAACCTTCAGATTCTAGGGCATCCCTCCAAAGTTCTTACTTTGTATTGACGCCGTTTGGGTCTCATCGATCAAAATTATGTCATCTGTGAACAACCCATGTTATATATTAAGTTTTGTGTCATGAGTTAATTTTTGTATTATGTTATACATTAAACAACACATTTCAATACTGTATAAATGAAAGATATGCAGGTTTTGTTCATATTAATGTGACTTCCATGGTGGTTGAACATGGTGTTTGACTTTAGAACATCTATTTATGAGGTTTTGAGTTTGAAATTGGGGGATGGGGTTTACTATATGCCAGGCTTTTAATATATGGTTGCATGCTCTATTAGCTTTACTTATATAAAAATTACCATCAGTGACTCATGGCCCATATGGTAGACCGCATGTCAATGTATTACTGCAGTTTTTGGTTCAAATTCAAGGGGGATGCAAACTGGCACTGGCAGTTTTTTTTTGAATATGAGAAAAGGATATGGTGCGTCTTCAAAGACGATAATTTCGTTAGAAGTGTCAACACTTACTGAAGATGCCACAAATCACCCGATACCTGTGGTCCAAGTACTAGGGATTTCTCTTAGGTGTTGACACATGACACAATGGGATCTGTGGTGTCTCAGTGACACTGACAGAGGGTGCTACCACTGATAACTCTTATATGCTTAATATCTTATATACTTGATACAATCAACTGCATCTAAAGGAGATATTGTTATGTAAACCCATGTCGTGTGTAATCCTTTTATGCATACATGCCTATTTAGTGTGGAGACGGTCAAGCAGATATTGCATAGAGATGACTACTTGTATAGACAACAGTAAAAAAAGCAAAATGTCTCTAACCCTTGCTATCATTCTTTCTATCCCCTTTGTGTGTGTTCTCTGTATGTCTGCTGGTGTGTGTGGGTGTCTAGATTTCTGTGTCTATGTTCACAAAAATGCTCTTAGGGGTTTTCTGTTATATGTGCAATTGACGTAAGCAATGGTATATGACTTTGATCCTTTATTGTAATGCTTGTTGATGACATCTCCATGGTTCCGAGAATGGTTATTTCCTGGAACTACGTATCATTATTAACTTATGTTTATAAGAAAAATCCAGTATCTAGCTGTCTTTCAGCACTGAAAGGGGTGAAATTGATCTGTTCATCACTGCAAACTCTTAAAACATCCCTGCATCATTTGTCTTTCCAAAATATATTATTGTTGCCATTATTTTTTTGTTTTTTCCTGGTTAGATTGTTTTGAGGAACAATCATCAACACGATTCTAGCAATTCAGTGCTGGAAATCTTGTAAACCTAGATTCTTTTGCTGTGATACTGCAACTAAAGGGATGACTGTCATTCTCTAAAAGTGTATTGCAAAGTAGCAGTGGAATTGCTACCGTTCGAGATATTTGAGTTCTGTATTCAAATATTTCATTTTCTATGAGTTAAGACATAGAAAAGCTTTAGAAATGGATGAACATCAGTCCTTTGTGCAGTTTTGTACATGTGCACTCATGATGTCCTATTCAAAGGCTCAGGCTGCATAAATCCGGAGCTCTTTAGTCTTTAAATCTAGATTATATCCACAGTGAAGATGAACCTTTGCCGTACCCCTCTTTATGTCTCTACCATGGTCACTTTGCCCTTCTTTAAAGGGTGTGGTTTGTATAATGCCGAGGCTCTAAACAATCACATTATGCGTGCCTTCAAATAGTGTTGAGAAATGTGGTTCAATACTGAAAATCTTTGTGATAGCTTTAAAATATATTTTCATCTTTAATTATAAAATTTAAAGCTTCAAAAATAGTATAGATCGACCAGATCTTTGAAAACTTGAACTTGATGGTCAAAAAATGTGTTACAAGATGCACTATTTGCAAAACTTGAAATCCATTTTTTTATCATGTCCATACATCTTGATGCCGAGATGATCATTTTGAGGATATTTGGACATCATAACAACTTCTTCTAGTAAAATTTGCGATGGAGCTCTAATTTGATTGTTTAGAGCCTCAACACTATATAAACTTTTTCATTCTTTTAATCAAGTTTGAACATCAAACTTCTCCGCTATTTGTTTCCTATTCATGATTTTGATTGTACTCTCATATATCATCCAATTAACCATTTCAAATAGTTTTTATAGAAACTCGGCTCGGGCAATGTGCTTGCGCCATCCCCGAGTAGCCCACTCTTGAAAAAAAAAAGGCAAAAAAAGAAAGGAGGGTTTTAACCAAGAGTGGAAGAGGGCTTTGGGCATGCGGCAGAGGGGGAGAGAGAGGGCTTTTGGCTACATCTCTCTTTCTCAACACATGCATATATACTCTCTCTCGATCTCTCTGCTTTGGAGGAGAGAGAAATGGAAACAAGGATGATTCTCCACCCCATTTTAGAGAAAGGTGAAAAAATGGCTTGATTTCTGCCTTTTTAGATAAAGAGGAAAAAGGGGGCAGACTTTTACTTCCCATTGAGAGAGAGAGAGATGAGATAGGGAAATTAAAAAGAGGGAGAAAATCTAACCCCCATAGTAAGATATAGAGAGCCATCCCCTTCGTGTGTGTTTTATGTGTGCGAAAGAGAGAGAAAATAAGTGGGGCAGTGCCCCCCTTTTTACTATATTCAAAGTACTTTAGCAAGTGCTATTCATACTTAACTGAGTACTATAGAACTCGGGCTATTAACTCATCCGAGTTTTACGGTTCTTAGGTTATTTAACTTCCCAAAGTTTTACAGTAGTTGCGCTGTTGACCCCCTCAAGTTCTACAGATTTGAACGAATACTACTCACATTGCCTATATACCCCCATAAATTATGGAACCACGAATCTTTCTCAAGGTTAGATGTATTTCGCTATATTTCCACTCATTGACCCACTTGGAGCAAGAAGAGTTCTCAAAGCTAGATGTATTTTGCTATATTTCTATGCATAGACTGATTTGAGGATATGAAGAAAAAAAGAAAAAAAGATTTCAAGTCCTAAAATAGTGAATCTCTTAACAAATTATCTGAATGTCTATTTTAAAGATTTTCAAATAACTTTTCCAACATTGAAAGTACATCTCAAAGCAAATTTTAGAGGTTTGCCTTATGCAAACCTCATCCTAAATGTATTGGACTAACATGTCGGTTACAAGCTCATTCATATTATTGGAATTGGGGGACCATGAAAAGCTAGAAGATCTCTATAGTTGGCAGTGGTGTCCGTAAATGCATATATTAGGTATCAAGATCTTGAAATGTTAGAGATCTCGATCCCAACTTTTTGGGGATCCCAAGCAAGCTTTTGGTGATCTTGCTCCCAACTGTAAATGATACATATAGCCTATGACTATATATAAGGAACCTCTTTAATTGTTGCTAACAAGCAATACAATTGCAACTATATTAAAAGTATAATTGCATTTCAAGCTGGCCTACACATAAAGAAAATTATTCGTTTAGTGGTTAGCTTGGTCTTTAAGGTGGAGATCAGGATCCAACTGAGATCCCAAATTTAAAAAATCGAAATACCTCGAAAATCCCTTTTTGGAGTCTTGAAGCTAGATTCTATAAAGGGATCATCATCTAGGTTGAAAGATACTAGCAACTATAAAGTCCTGCTAACAGAGAAACGGCATTAAGTCCTTGTAGAAATGCATCTTTTAATAAGGGTGACTCATGGGTCTCAAAGACAATGTCAATTACCTAATTTTTATGGTACATAGCATGGGAAGCATGGATCTCATTTCCTGTATAGGAACTAGGCGGCAGGAAGAAGGGGTATATCTCAAACCGCACACAACAACTGCTATAGAGCACCCAACACCCCTTCTTGCCATCGCAGTAGCTGCCGCTGCCGTTCGAAATAGCAATGGACAAACACTGTGCACAACGGAGCTCAGGCAAGTCTTTGGTGCACTGTACCAACCCATAGATGGTCACAAATGGTGAGAACTTGGTCTTTCCACTCCCAAAGCCCTCGTTACCAGGCTCCACTGCCTCTGCCCTGACCTGGTCCATCAAATCTCCGAGTTCCTTCGCAAACCTCTCAGGTTCAGTTACATTCTCTACATTCCAATAGAAGATACCATACCCGGTATCCAGTTCTCCGATAAAATCATCAGTGTCATAACGAAGGAAACAATTGTCAAACCATATTCTTGTGTCAGCTTCGTTGGGGCAGAGCTGGCAGATCTGTTTTGCCGAGTCACTCATGCAAAATGAACAATCTTTGGGACGTCACCTCTGCACTATAGGAACCCATACACTGTCTCTTTTTCTTGGCCTTTTGAGGCTGTAGCAAAGCCATTAGATGGGGTTCAGTTTCGAGTTCGGATAGGACTAAGCCAATGTTGGCCATTGTGGGTTTGTCTGAGATTTTCTTGTTGGAATTGCAAAATTCTCCTAAATGATCGGATCCAAGAGAGCGTTGCAGGAGAGTCTGGATGAGGAGAGTGGAGAGAAGAAGTTTGGCCATTTTTGAAGGGAATGTGATTTGTTCTTGATTTGAAACTGTTATTCATAATATGAGCTTTTGGTTCGTGTAGGGGATATTTCGGATGAATGGTGGGCACCTAACTGCAGCCATTATTGACTTGATGATTTTGGTGGACTTATACTGGTGCAAACGACGAAAGAAGACTTTGCATTTTGGCCCCTACAATTTCTGATTATATCTAATTTTTGGAAAAGTCTGCGCATGAAAAATCAACTCGGCCAAGGTACTTGTAACTGGACCGATTCTGAGTGGACTTATCCAAAATAGGTACATTGTAAACAACTGTAAAAAAAAGTTTAACAACGGGTAAAATAATCTTTAAAAAATATTAAAAAATCCGAAAAAGTACAAATGATTGATAGAATTATTAGGAGACAAAATAATATTTTTTTAAAAAAAGCCCCTAAAAGATGGATTACTGAATGCTCTTTAGGGGTTTTCTGTTATATGTGCAATTGACTTAAGAAATGGTATGACTTTGTTCCTCTATTGTAATGCTTGCTGATGACATAACCATAGTTCTAAAAGTCTTTTAGCACAGAATAAGGTGGCAAATTGATCTGTTACATCAGTGCAAACTCTTAAAACATCCCTGCATCATTTGTCTTTCCAAAATATATTCATTGTTCTTATTTTTGAGTTTTTTTTCTTGGTTAGGTTTTTTTATGAGGAATAATCATCAACACAATTCTAGGAATTTTCAGTGCTGGAAATCGTGTAAACCTAGATTCTTTTGTTGTGATACTGCAACTAAAGAGAAGATAAGTGTCATTCTCAAAAATTGTATTTCCAAATCAGCAGTGAAATTGTTGCCTTTCTAGAACTTTGAGTTCTTAAATTTGTTGGGTGAGTGGGGCTATTAAAGGCCTTATGAGTGCTCGTAAATGAAATAATATAGTGAAATATGAACTCAGTGGGAGTGTGGTCCCTCGTGGACCATATTAAACAAACGATGTTTGCTAATACTGGGCTGAGCTTGATGAGCTAGGCCAGTTGGTTTGAAAAAACCTATGTTACTTGGACATAGAAAAATATCTGATAAAGGTTTTAATAGTCATCCCTTGACGAGGTCAGAGTATGCTCAGATGAGTGAGTCGAGAGACTGTGTGATCCTTGTGTATGATGGTAGCTTTCAGAGACGGGGCCAAAAGCTCATCCGTGAGCCATCACACGACATGCATAATGATAGTCATTTTGAGAGAGTGAACCAACTTTTAGGGTGAGGCTTATGCATGTGCAAGAGATACCCCTATGCGCTATAGGAGCTATGGTCGCATCAGGTCTAAGTGACTTTGGTACGTCTCTAGGAAAGAACCTAAAATCCATAAACTGGAATTACGACCCCTTGGCTCATTGGCCAAACTTTGGTGACCCACTAATAAGCCCCTGCATGGACCGTGGGTCATGAGAAACACTGGGTCGGTTTGATAAAACAAGTGTGGACCGTAGTCCACAGTGGAAAGTGGAGTGCCCCAACATTTATTTATTTAATTCCTAGACCATATAGATCATTTTCCCATCTAATGAATTTAATTATATTTGTTTTTAATGATATATGTTTTTAGAATTATGAGTTGAATTTATCTAGATTTTTGAATATTTTATTTATTAAATTTGGATTTATAAAAATAGAGATATTAATTTTAAATTGATTTAAATATTCAAATTTGATTTTATGGATTTCTAAAAATCATATAATTATTTTTAATAATTTAATATTGCATGGGAGGTCCAATATATTAATGGACCCACTATTACATGTGGTGCAATGGTGGGCTCATGAAGTACCACCTAGGTGGCACACCCCACCCTAATGAAACTTTCCTTGTGTTAGTTCAAGCTTTGGCTTGAAGAAAAAACTTTGAAGTGTTTTCTAAAGATTTTTCCTTGAGGAAGATTTTTGGAAAGCATTAGAAGGCTTGTGTATAATTTTGGTAAACACTATATTATGAATGTAATTATTTTATTTAATTTCTATTGATGGAAAAAATAGTTTAGGAATGTGGAATAAAGGTTCTAGCATCTTCCATAATGTCGATGACCCATCTATGGAATGAAGGGTTCAAATCTCTCACCCCACAAGTCATCCAAAATCAATGATTCATATTCAATTTCATAAGAAGAGGCAAACCAATGAAAAACCTCTAATCTTTTTCAAATCCTATAAAAAAGTGATTGTTTCTACCCAAAATATCTATACTTTATCTTTCTATTCCTCTCTCTCCCTAAGAAATTTTTTTTTCTCTCTCAAGAAAGCCCAAAGGGGGCACACCCCACTCTCTTATCTTTGAGATCTCTCTCTCTACCACATTATGAAAGAACCTATAGGGTTTAGGCTATTGAGAGTTGTCATCTCTCTCATGGTGTCTCTCATGATCTCTCATCTCTCATTAAGGTTTTTTTTTTTAGATTATATGGTTGTGGTAGAACAAAAGAAGTATTTCTCTCAAACTAGGTTACTAAAGGTATTCACCTTAGGGTTTGATATTTGGGACAAAGGAGTTCATATTTCCATTGGAGGGTTTAGCCTAAACTTGATTTCCCAGTTGAGATTGAAGGTTGATTATTGATCCTGCGCCATCGGATGGTGGTGACTTGGTGTGGGGCGTAATAAGCTCAGTTGAGGTAATCTCCGACACTCTCTTTTTGTTTCTTGTCATATTTAATTATATTATCTTTATATTCCCAAGCATAAGAATTGTGGATAATTTATTTGTTTAAAAAAAATTGGTTTAGTGGCATCAAGGTTTTTAAGATCTTGAGATTTGTTTTATTTTCTTTGAAGTAAGAGTTATTGTAATAAAACTACTTGTAAGTGATCATTTAGCGAACGAAAAGAAAAAGAAAAAAAATGGATGAAAAGAAGAAAAATAAAAAAAAATACCCCCAACAAAATCACATTAGTCATTCTTTATCTACTTCCATGTGTTGTATTCGGATAATTCATTTTCTATAAGCTAAGACAGAAAAGCTTTAGAAGTGGATGAACATCAGTCCTTTTTATCCATGTGTGTAGTCATGGTGTTCTATTCAAGGCTCAGGTTGCAAAGATCCGTAGCTCTCTAGTCTTTAAATCTATCTTGGGATTGCAATCCACCAGTTTAATTCAAACGATTTTATATCCATAGTGAAGTTGTACCTTTGTTGTACCCTTCTTATTTCTCGACCGTTATCATTTGCTGTTTCTTTTAAAGAAATTGTTTCATGCGGGTTGGATCACATTTCTACAATATGCGGTCCAGAGGTATAAAGCATCCACACTAAATATGGATGCCAATAGGTGGTCCATCTAAAAAAATGTGTAATTAACAGTCGAAATGTTTTTTTAATATAATTATTATTTCTAGTTTTCAAATTTTTTTATTTGTTTTTATTTTTTCATATTCACGATCTCCTTGTTAAAGATTACATATTATCTAAAAATTAAGATCAAATTATATTTAAAAAACATATTTATTGGCAAGCCCGCATTTCTCCAATATGCAGCTGGCAGCATAGAAACCGTGTGCTTCTTTTTGAACATCACAGTTTTCCGCTTTTTGTTTCCTGTTGTGATTTGGATTGTACTCTCATATATCATGCGATTAACTATTTCAAAGAGTTTTTAGAAACTCGGCTCATGCAATGTTCCTGGGCCATCCCCAAGTAGTCCACTCTTGAAAAAAAAAAAACAAAGAAGCAAATGACTTTTGTTATCATTTATTGAGCCTAGATCAAGCTTGAGAATGAGATATAAGAAAGCTAAGGACCTTTGTTGTCAAGTAATACACCAACCGTTAAGAATTATTAGAATATTCAAATACCGAAAAGATACTATGAAAAATGGGTATTCTGGGCTATTTCAAAGTAGTGATATGAAGAAGTTAATGATATATTTTTCTATTACATTATTCAGTGATATTGTGTGTCGTTGAGGGTAGGATCTACCTGCAAAATTTCAGTGTGAGATCCCAATGGAATTGACAGTTATAGACTCATCAATGAAGGGTGTCAGTTTTGACCCTGCAAAATCCAGGAACTGCGTATTGAGTTGATTTTTCCTACCAACCATATGATTCTATTTCTTTCTAAAATTTAACTGTAGATTATAAAATTAAGTCTAATTTCAAACAAAAATAGTTTATCACGAAATTCCATATGATTTAAAAGATATGGTCTATTTATTGAAGGGTGCACAAGTTTTGTTTTCTATAACAAAAACTATTTCAATGACTTGGAAGTCATAATTTTATTTTTATTATTAACATAATGTTTTATAGTTCACACTAAGTTTTTAGACTTCTATTCTGAGTTTATTTTCTAATAAAATTTATTTGAGAGAAAAATATCTTTGGGAAGAGAGAAATAAAAATTTTGGATTGAAAATAGGTTATCCTGAATTTTCTACAATTTTGTATGCTCTTCATTAAGAAACGAATAACTATATTTATCAAGCCTACTTAACAGAGTGATATGAGAGTTGTGGAAACATATGTGTTACCATTATGTGTCTACTTTCAAAAAAATGGTTTGAAAGGAAAACTCCATGAGAGTAGAGAGAAAAGACAAATTTACTAAATAGTATTCATCTTGAAATTCCACAGCATGATTTATTTTGTGACGTGAATGTCACTTATTTATTTCTCTGAAGAACGTATTATTTTGGATTCACATCCTGATATTATAATTTGTTTTTGAGTCTATTTTGCAACACAAAAGATTTCAAAAAGAAATTATTTAAGGATTGAGAGAAACAAAATTTTTATTGAGAGGTGGTCAACTTGATTTTTTGTTGAAAAAATTGCATTGTGACGTAAATGCACTTAAACGAAGACTCACTAAATGATATGATTTAAGGATGGAAACGAGCACTATTTTATATTTCTGAGTCTATTTAAATACTCAAAAAGATTCGGAGATAAAATTTTTATGAATTGAGAGATATCATATTTTTATCATGGGATGCTCATGTTCTATTCTGCAGTAAATTAAAAGATGTGGCATGTTAAGGCACATCTTTGGATTCCTATTTATGGAGATATATTTAGGGCTCATTTAAAAAAAGTTTTATAATGTGCTATGAGTATGGCTTATTATAGTAAAACTTCATAAAGACATAATACATAGTTGGTGGGATATGACACTCTATATAAAGAGTATTCAATCTGGGAATAACAGAGAGAAGAAGAAACATAATACCTATAAAAGTATCTTGGTTTCTTCAACATGAAGGGATACATAGAGAGACTTGGTGGCAGCAAAAAAACTAATGATCAATGGAAAAATCAAATTTGTGATATTTGAAATGATGGGATGAAGAAGATTATTTATTCATGGTGTGAGAAAGGGAGAATCTAAGTGCTGAAGAGATAGACACTTTGTGACATGTAAAATCGATGAACAATATATTCACCATTAGTTGCATGCTATTTTAAGATCACAAAAGCTTGTCAAACAAGTAAACATAATGAATCAAGAAAGCCCAGGTACCACACTACATGATTTTGAGATATGAAATTTATCACACATTACATGGTAAGGTCATATAGAGAAAGAAGATTATTTTATGTTTAATATACTTTGATTATATTTTGGCTAATCATTTTATGAATATATATGGAGTGTATGGACATTAAGTGATAGGTGCTAAAAAATTTGAAAGAGTTGATTTATGAATACCCTGTATTTTAATGCCTCATTGTATTAGAGTATGAAAGACTTAAAGTAGTGATACACATGAAGATGTGATTTGATCAAGGGCTTTGAACACTAAAGATGAAACACGAGAGATGGGTGTGACTCATTCAAATATGTAAGCACAAAAGGAGTGTTCTGATGGAACTCGATCTTAAGAACCATCCTCCCAATAATATCTATAATATAATGTATTGCATGTGATGATGATCTCTTGATAAAATCTCTATATTTGCCAAAAAGGTAATATTTTGTCAAGGCTTTAATAACCATTCTTTAGTCATGCTTTATTTTGGATAAAATTATAAGATGATATTATTTGTTTTTGTGGCCATGAACTTGACTTGATAGGAAATTAAACGTGAATGCTGTAAAATAATTTATGAATGTTAAACATATATTTTAAAATTAAATTAGATGATTTGAGAAAATCGTAAGTCTATGATTATGGTTTTGAGAAACCACATAATTTTGCAAGGTCCACTAAGTCACTATGAAAAATCATTTTAAACCGTCATACTATTATCCAACTATTGCTTGTGAATGGACACACACAAACACACACACACACACTCATATATATGAGCAATGATCCAATGCAACGGTTTTATCATAGTATAATGCAATGACGCTTCTAGAAAACCATGTTTGTGGTATTTGTATGACCTCAAATTTTACACACACACTCTCTTCATCTAAATAATCAATCCCTCAAAAAAAGAAAAAAGTTCAATTTGAACCCTAGATATAGCCAAAATGAGTCCCCTCCAAAAATGAATCTAAACCATTTATTTTGTGAATTTCAAGATCTTAGCCTTTATAAACTCAAAATCATTTTTTCATTTTTTAACATTATTCATCTAATGATAATAAAGCCATCCAAAAAAATTGGAAATTCTCCTAAGGCTTAGATCTAAGTATCTCACCAAAATGTACGCCTTATGTTAATTGGGCTAAAAAAATACTTTCTAGAAAAGAGTGTATATTTCAATATTTAGATCAAACAAATGGCCATAAGATAGTTTTTTAAAGTTGTTGCATCATATTATTATACAACAGTTGCATGGAATCATTGCCACATATATATATATATATATATATATATATATATATATATATATATATATATATATATATATATATATATATATATATATATATATATATATATATATATATATATATATATAGTTTTCTTTATTAAAGAGAAAAACATTGTGTCTTGAAGGTATTTATAAAAGTTGGAGAGAAACCGTCATGCACTGGTTTTTAAATACCTATATGTTTTGACCATTGTTTTTAGTTATTTAGAATCTTTGATTACTTAAGACCTTGAACCATAGGGAATGTTGTAGGAAGACTATCTTGTTAGGCTTCTTTGATACATATTGTGTGGATTAGATAATATGATTTATATGGATTTACTACCAAGATGACTAGTGCGGTTCAACCTTTTGTAGTTCAGGAAAGTTTTGCAAATTGTAAAACCAACGGGTATTAAATTAGTTATTACATAAGAATGCTAAGAATGTATATGTTATATGCGCAATAATTGAGTGGAAGATGCTATAGTCCCACGTTTCTTTTAGCAGCTTGGATATTCAGATATACAAATGTAAGTTATCTCATAGATCCAGATGATGCGAAGTCTACATCTAGATATGTGTTCATGTTTGGAGGGGGTATAGTTTTTTGAAAATCAAAGAAACATGATGTGGTGGGATTGTCCACCATGGAGGCAGAGTAGGTGGCGTGCTTTTTGGTGGCCAAAGAGGCTGTATGGATTAAGAAATTTCTTAATCGACTTTATTTTCACCCCGTACATTATGAGGCAGTAAGGATTTTTTGTGACAACACGGCGGCGATATGCGTGCCAAAGAAGTCACGATTCCATAAGAACAACAAGTATATAAAACCATGTTTCTATCATCTGAGGAATGATATAAGATTGTGAAAGATCCAGATAAACTAAATATTCTAGTGAAAGCACTTGATGGTATTTGACAGGCCAGCTAGAACAACATACTATAATATTGTTCACTAACGGAACCCGAATGTGTGGCGCTAGTTGTATGACTACAAAAAGGAGGATTAAGAAATTTCTTAATCGACTTGATTTTCACCCCGTACATTGTGAGGCAGTAAAGATTTTTTGTGACAACACGACGGCGATATGCGTGTCCAAGGAGTCACGATTCCATAAGAACTACAAGCATATAAAACCATGTTTTTATCATATGAGGAATGATGTGAGATTGTGAAAGATCCAGATAAATTAAATATTCTAGTGAGAGCACTTGATGGTACTTGATAGGCCAGCTGGAACAACATACTATAATATTGTTCACCAATGGAACTTGAATGTGTGGCGTTAGTTGTATGACTACAAAAAGAAGCAACTTTTTTGAAGAACTCCTTTGAGCCCATGAACATATGATCTTATGCGATGAGGGTACATAATGATCTTCCGCAATAACAAGTCCATGATTCGTGATACAATATGGAAGATGGACTACGACCACTTTTGGGATGAGATCCAAGCAGCAAAGAGAAAATACATTGCCTCTGTAAGTCCTTTTGTGAAAAGATTGACGGCGAAAACCATAATTAATGTATTGAGAGAGAATAAGTAAACAATGCTTGAGAGAGATTGTAATTGGAGGAGAGAGATGGGGATGAGAGAAAGTGAGGAAGAGAGAATGTGAGGTCTTCAAAGGCCAAGTTGGAGATATTAGTCATTAAAGACCTTATGAGTACGACCATTAAAGACCTTATGAGTGCTTGTAAAATGAAATGATATAGTGGAACACGAACTTAGTAGGAGTGTGGTTACTCGTAGACCATACTAAGCAAACGATGTTTGCTAATACCAAACTGAATTTGACGAGCTAGACTAGTCAGTTGGAAAAAATCTATGTAACTTGGGCATAAAAAACTATCTGATAAGGGTTCTAATAGTCCATCCCTTGATGAGGTTAAAGTATGCCTAGATGAGTGAGCTGAGGGACTGTAAGACCCTTGTGTGTGATGGTAGCCTTCAGAGACGGGGGCCAAAGCCTCATCCACGAGACATCACACGGCATGCATAGTGATAGCCATTTCAGGAAAGCGAACTACCTTTTAGGTTGAAGCTTATACATTTGCGAGAGATACCCCTATGCACTATAGGAGCTGTAGTGAACTTGAAGTCCACAAACTGGGATTACAACCTCTTGGCTTATTGGCCAGACTTTGGTGACCTACTAATGAGCGCCTGCATGGACTGTAGGTCATGGGAAACACTGAGTCAGTTTGATAAAGTAAGTATGGACCGTAGTCTACAGTTGAAGGTGGAGTGCCCCAACATTTATTTATTTAATTCCTAGACCATATTGATCATTTTCCCATCTAATGAATTTAACTATATTTATTTTTAATGATATATATGATTTTTAGAATTATTATTTGAATTTCTCTGTCTTTGGATATTTTATTTATCAAATTTGGATTTATAAAAACAAAGATATTGATTTTAGATTTATTTGAATATTCAAATGTGATTTTATAGATATCTAAAAATCATATACTTAATTTAAATAATTTTAATATTGCATGAGAGGCCTAATATGTTAATGGGCCAACCAATGCATGTGGGTGGGGCCCATGAAGTCCCACCTAGGGTGGCACACCCCTACCTACTGAAACTCTCTTTGTGTTAATTCAAGCATTGGCTTGAAGAGAAAGCTTTGAAGTATTTGGGAAAGATTTTTCCTTGAGGAGGCTTTCAAAAGATTTTTGAAAAGCATGAGAAGGTTTGTGTATAATTTTGGTAAGCACTATATTATGAATGAAATTATTTTATTTAATTTCTATTGATATGAAAATAGCTTAAGAATGAGAGATAAATGCTCTAGCACCTTTCACAATATTGATAGCCCATCTATGGAATGGAGGGCTCAAATCTCTTACCCCACAAATCATCCAAGAACAATAGTTCATATTCAATCTCCCAAGAAGAGACAAATCAAGAAAAACCTTAATAAACCCTAATCTTGTTCGAAGCCTATAAAAAGGGATTATCTCTACCCAAAATATCTAATACCTTATCTTTTTATCTCTATCTCTCTTAAGAAAAGTCTCTCTCTCATGAAAGCCCAAAGGGGGCACGCCCACTCTCTCATCTTTGAGATCTCTCTCTCCTACATTATAAAAGAACCTAAGGGGTTTAAGCTCTTGAGAGTTCTCATCTCTCTCATAGTATCTCTCATGATCTCTCATCTCTCATTGAGGTTTTTTTTTAAGGTTATAGGATTGTAGTAGAAAAGAAAAATATTTCTCTCAATTTAGGTTGTTAAGGGTATTCACCTAAGGGTTTGATATTTGTGTTAAAGGAGTTCATAGTTCCATTAGAGGGTTTGACCTAAACTTGCTTTCCCGGTTGAGATTGAAGGTTGATCGTTGAGCCCGTGCCATCGGATGATGGTGACTCAGTGTGGAGTATAATAAGCCCGATTGAGATAATCTCTAGCACACTCTTTTTGTTTCTTGTCATATTTAATTATATTATTTTTATATTCCCAAGCATAAAAATTGTTGATATTTTTGTTGTTTAAAGAAAGTTGGTTTAGTGGCATGAAAGTTTTTAAGATGTTGGATTTGTTAGTTTTATTTTCTTTGAAGTAGGAGTTATTGTAATAAGACTACTTGTAAGTGATCTTTTGCCGAAAGAAAGGAAAACTGGTGAAAAGAAGAAAAAAAAAAAAAAAAATCCCTATGCAATATCACATTAGTCTTTCTTTCAAAATTTGTATTACAAATTTATCCACTTCCATGTGTTGTATTCGGATAATTCATTTTCCGTAAGCTAAGACCTAGAAAAGCTTTAGAAGTGGATGAACATCAGTCCTTTTTATTCATGTGTGTAGTCATGATGTTCTATTCAAGACTCAGGCTCCAAAGATCTGGAGCTCTCTAGTCTTTAAATCTATTATGTGATTGTAGTCTACCCGTTTAATTCAAACGATTATATAGCCACAATGAAGTTGTACTTTTGTTGTACCCTTATCGTTTCTCAACCGTTATCATTTGCTGTTTTTTTTAAGGAAAAATGTTTCATGCGGGCTGGACCCCATTTCTCCAATATGCAGTCAAGAGATATAAAGCATCCACTTTAAATATGGATGCTAATAGGTGGTCCATCTAAAAAAGTGTGTAGTTAACGGTCCAAATGTTTTCTTAATATAATTATTATTTCTAGTTCTTTTTTTTTTTTGGTCATATTTATGATCTTCATATTAAAGATTATATCTTCTCTAAAAATTAAGATCAAATTATAATAAAAAAATTTATTTATTGTCAAGCCTGCATTTCTATAATATGTTGGCTGGTAGCATAGAAATCGTGTCCGTCTTTTAATCAAGTTTGAACATCAAAGTTTTCCGCTTTTTGTTTCCTATTGTGCCTTGGATTGTTCTCTCATATATCATGCAATTAACTATTTCAAAGAATTTTTAGAAAGTCTACTTGGGCGTTGCCCGAGTAGTGCACTCTTGAAAAAAAGTAGAAGAATGTGGGTTTTAGACATATGCCTAAAAGAGGAAGAGGGGTTTGGGCATGTGACAAGAGGGGGAGAGACAGGGCTTTGGCCACATTGCTCTCTCGACACATGCATATATACATTTCTCTCTCGTATTCACAGATCTCTCAGTCTTGAAGGAGAGAAATGGAAACAAGGATGATTCTTCACCCCATTTTAGAGAAAAAGGTGGAGGAAATCTATCCGTGTGTGTAAGAAATAGAGAGCGCCACCCCCTTTGTGTGTGTAGAGAGAGAGAAGGAGGGTAGTGCCCCTCTTTTTACTATATTCAAAGTAGTTTAGCAAGTACTATTCATACTTAACCGAGTACTGTAGAACTCGGGCAATTAACTTCTCCGAGTTCTACCATGCTTAGGCCATTAACTTACCCGAGTTCTACAGCTATTAACTTATCAGAGTTTTACAGTACTTGGGCTATTAACTCGCTTAAGTTCTACGATCTTGGACGAGTACTATTCACATTGCCTTTATACCCAAAGGGGCCATTTGGATACATGGAAATATATTGTTTGTGAAATATATTACTGACGTAATACATTACTGAATAATAGTCCGAGGCTGAATAACTCAGTCGAATTTGAGAAACTTGGCTGAGTAGTTAAACACTACTCAAACTCCGCTGAGTAATTAAACACTGATTTCAAAAGACAAAAGACTTGATTGCAGTAGCCTCACCATTCCGATTACCTACACTCGCGTCTCAACCTATCCGAAATCCATGTCAACCCTCAATGATAGCAATTGTTTTCATACATATTAACTTCCAATAAACTACAAAACCACGAAGTGTTCTCAAGGCTAGATGTATTTTGCTATATTTGTATGCATTGACCAACTTGCTCAATATGAATAGCAAATGTATGAAAAACGTTTATATAAGGTTGCAACCTTATACTATTGAAGTACACCTCTTTAGCCAAAGAAAAGGGAAAAAGAAAAGGAAAAGAATGTGCGCATCAAAAATCCTCTAGAAGAGTGCGTTTTGATTTGGGGGAACCCCAAAATTGTTCATTTTGACTTCAAGATAAAAAAAGTCCTAAAATAGTACATCTTGCAACAAATTGTCTAAATCGTCTATTTTAACAATTTTCAAGTGTTTATATATCCTATTTTGAAACTTTTAAATTTCATAATTAGGGATAAAAATATATTTTAAACCCATCATAACGTTTCCGATACTGAAAGTACATCTCAAAGCAAATTTTAGAGGTGTGCCTTTTGCAAACTTCATCCTGAATGTTTTGGACTAACATGTTAATTACAAGCTCATTCATATTGTTGGGAATTAGGTCGACCGTGAAAGGCTAGATCTCTATGGTTGGCAATAACGTTTGTAAATGTATATATTAGGGATCTCGATCTCAACCTTTTGGGGATCCCAAGCGAGCTTTTGGTGATTTTTTTTTTTGACAATGTTACTAAAGCTTTATTAATCAGTCAAAGGCAAACATCCGAAATAAACAAATTCTGCATAGACACCCATCGTTTTGCCAATCTATCGGCAATGTCATTAGCCTCCCTATACACATGCTGAAATGAGATTTGGAGACCCTCACACATATCCATAATATTTAGCCATTTCCTCCTCATGCTCCATGGTGGCCTGGATATCTTATTGCACCAATCTATCACATTCAGATAATCCCCTTCTACAATACATGGTATTCTGATATTCTTCTGACTCACAGTCTGAACTCCACACTCTAACGCAGCCAATTCTGCTTCATTAGCCGTTACCTCACAACAAGGGCCAGCAAAACAGAAGATCGCCTCTCCAAATGCATCTCGCAAAATTCCTCCAACTCCAAATAGGCCTAGGTTTCCTAATGAGCTTCCATCGAAGTTAACTTTGATGCTCCCTAGCATAGGTAAGCTCCACCTACCTTTTGGTCTCACTTTCATTACTTTTTGAAGCATCAAATGATGCAAATTAATCTCAACATCAACTTTGGTCACTCCAAACCCTTTCTTTGTCACAGAGAACCAACTCCAAACCGAATGTAGAATCTTTCTTTTAACCAATTCCACCTTCAGAGCTTTATTATCTAATGTCCTCCTATTGCGCTCCATCCAGATCTCCCAAAGAACAACAACTCTTACCATCTCCCAAATCATCTTGCCCTCCATTGGTAAAGAATCCAACTTCATGCTACCCAAATATTCATATGACTACTCGGCACCACCATCAGATGTCCAATTTTTTGAAAGAGAAGAGAAAGGACAATGAAGAAAAAGATGATATCCATTCTCATCATTTTCCTTACAAAGAATGCAAATATTTGTAATAATCCTGCCCCTTTTTATGATCTTATCCACAGTAAGCGACTTTCCTTAGAACAAAATCCATAAGAAAATTTGAATTTTGAAAGGGACCTTCCAACACCATATTCTCTTCAATAATGGCCTGCTCCACCGAATCCTATCATGAAACAACAGACTGTACGATGATTTAACTAAGAAAATGTCCTTCTTAACCTTCCAAACCAAATCGTCTTCCCTCTCTCTGTGTGGCATAAGCCCATGAATATCCCAAAGCAGTGAAGTATATTGATCAATCACTGAGTCCGAAACTCTGTTATACCTGCAGTTTAAAGACCAGACATTTGCATCCCAATCAAAGGTTTGAGATGCTATGATATCTTGTTGATTTGTCGCTCCAAAAACCAGCGGATATGCCGATTTCAAGCAACAAATCTCCCACCCACTTACTATGCCAAAAAGATATATTTCTCCCTTCACCCCAAATCCACTTACAACCACCAATCATAAAAAATCTATTTTGAAGAATTCCTTTCCATGTCGATGATTTAAGAACATCCCTTCCCCCGTTGCCTAGATTATGCTGGTCCACTCCACACTTGGCTATTAATATATCTTTCCAAAACATCCCATCATGGCTCATTAATCTCCACCACCACTTTGAAAGCAAAACTTGATTCACATATTTGAGTTTTCTAATTCCCAAACCACCTTTTTTTGGTGTGCAAATCCTCTCCCAACTTACCAAATGATATTTATTGCCAAAATCTCCCGAACCCCATAAAAAGTTACTCATCATCTGTTCAATCTTTTTGGACACTGAACTCGGCATTACTAAATAGGACATTTGGTATATCGGTAAATTCGCCATTGATGACTGCATTAGAGTAACTCTCCCTTAACTTTCCACAAGTCTAGTTTTGTGTTTACTCTTTTTAAAACCGGATCTCACACCGACTTGGGCATTCTTCCATCCGAGATTGACATGCCAAGATAACTAATTGGAAACTTCTCTAATGAAATGCCAACTGCTTTAGCATTACATCCAAACACTCCACCCTCACCAAGGATGTTTTCTCAAAATTAACCTTGAAGCCGAGCACCACTTCACAACAGCACACGAACCTTCTGATATTAATTATTTGATCCACCTCTGCATCACAAAACATCAAAGTATCATCTACATATTGTAGATGAGTCACTGTCAAATGAGATGTTTCAGATAGCTTAAATCCATAAAATCTTCCCCTCTCTTCTACATTCCTTATCATCAGACTCATAACTTTAACAACAATTGTGAACAAGAACGGATAAAGCAAGTCTCCCTGCCTCAATCCCCTTGAGGGCTTAGAAAATTCTTTCGGCTTCCAATAACCATCACTGAAAAATGTGTCGAAGAAATGCACCTTTTTATCCACCTTCTCCATTGTCCCCCAAAACCCATACATCTCAACGCCTCCAGCAAAACATCCCAATCGACCAGGTCATAAGCCTTTTCCATATCTAATTTAAGCAATACTCTTGGCTTCCTTTCCAACTTTATCGAATGAACACATTCTTGTGCAATTAAGACTCCATCTATAATAATTCTCCCTTTAATGAAGGCCGACTGTATTCCTGAAATGACCAAATTAAGGACGCCTTTAAGTCTATCGGCCAGTAACTTTGTTAAAATTTTATACAAACAAGTCAGAAGACTGATAGGTCTGATATCCGACATTCCTGTTATAGCCTGCTTTTTTCGGATCAAAGCAATATAGGTTGAGTTTATGGCTTTATTCACTACTCATTTTGAAAGAAACTCATTAACCATAACATCAATTCTAGTTTTGTGAGATCCCCAAATTTTTGAAAGAAAACCACTAGAAATCCATTAGGACTGTGGGCTTTATCCCCTGGCAAAGCAAAAACGACCCTTTTAATTTCTTCCTCTGATGCCCCATTCCTGCTAAAGACAAAGCAACCGACTTTGGTAACACTTTAAAACCCAAACCATTAAATTTTGGCTTTATCTGTAAGTCCTTTGCAAAGACTTTCTGAAAATGCTTCACAAACTCCATCTCCCATTCATCACTCTTATTGTCCTCTACCCCTTCAAAACAAATACTTGACACATCATTCTGACAACGCCGAGCATTCGCAATGGCATGAAAGAACTTGGTATTCGAATCACCCTCTTTCAACCATCTAGCCCTCAATCTCTGCCTCCAATATATTTCTTCTGAACGTAAAAAGCCATGTAAAGTTGACAGAAGCTTACTCTTTTCTTCGTGTAAAGCAGTCGTTAGTACTCCTCCATTTTGTACCACACCCTCCACTCCTTCCAAACACATTAAAGTATCCCTGATTTTATTTTGCAGCCAAAAGTGAGTTTCTTTTTTCCATCGAATCAGCATATGCTTCACACTCATAAGTTTTTTATGAATGTTGAATCCAAAAGAACCCAAGACAATAGCATTAGTCCATGTCGTCTTTATCATATCAAATGCTCCTTCCTCTTCCAACAGCTTTTGGTGATCTTGCTCCCAACTTTATATATATATATATATATATATATATATATATATATATATATATATATATATATATATATATATATATATATATATATAGTTAACAACCCCTAAAATTACAAAGGCTCAAGTAAGAAGGGGTTGTGATGGGTGTATTTATCAAAACAATCATTACTTTTTTTATTAAAATATTATTTAATTATGTAACTTTACCATTAAGTAAGGGCAAATTTGAAATTTTCACAAAAGTACAATGACATTTTGGAAGTTACTGTCCTAGAACTTTATTTGTAGAGTGCCCATGTCCTTTAGTTAAAATTTCAATTTTACCTCTTATGGAGATGACAAAAGTACATTTTGTCGTGTAGCAATATTTACAAAATTGGCCCTACAAAAATAACTTTTTTTAAAAAAACATACTACAAAATTAATAAATCCACCCTTTACAACTCTCTCTATCTCGAACCTTTGTAATTTGAAGGGTTGTGAAGTTTAGAAAATCCATATATATATATATATATATATATATATATATATATATATATATATATCAGATACTACAAAACTCTTAAGGCTTTCATGAACAATGATTTCGCCAACCCTCATCACCATCCAAAGTTCATCGTATGGTCACGATTGTCTGGTAGTGTTAAATTATTTATTTATTTTTTCTACAAATTAGAATGACATGAAATTTGAAGCGTGTGCTCATAAAAAAATAGGCTAATCTACGAAAAATGTCAAAAAAATATTTTAGATGAAAAAATTGACCAAAATATCTCTGAAAAGGGGTATTTTGGTCAATTTGTTTTTTTGAATTATTTTGTTATATTTTTATTAAGTGCGCCTCACCAAGATGTACACACGCTCCAAAATTCAGGTCATTCCAATTTGTAGAAAAACAATGAAAAATAAAACACTACCGAACAATCGTGACTATGCGATGAACTTTGGACAATGATGAGGGTGAGTGAAATCACTGTTCATTTTCGCCTATAGGTGTTGGGAAGATATATATATATATATATATATATATATATATATATATATATATATATATATATATATATATATATATATATATATATATATATATATATATATATATATATATATATATATAGCTTAGGATTATACATAAGGGTATATATATATATATAGCTTAGGATTATACATAAGGGATCTCTTTAATTAGTGCACGTGCAATTACAACTATATTAAAAGCATAGTTGTATTTCAAGCTGCCTACACATAAATAAAATTATTAGTTTGCTGGTTAGCATGGTCTCAGAGATTGAGATCCCTAATAGTCTGGGACTGAGATCCCAAATTTTAAAAAACAAAATACTTCGAGAATCCCTTTTCCAGAACCCTGAAGCCAGATTCTAGAAAAGGAATTTCATCTAGGTTGGAAGATCCTAGCAACTATAAAGTCATGCCAATAGAGAAAAGACATTAAATCCTTGTAGAAATGCATCTTTTACTATAGAAATGCATTTTTTTATTATCGACATGCATCTTTTATTAGGAAAAAGTTTATATAAGGTTGCAACCTTATACTGTTGGAGTAAGGTGCACCTCAAACTTCCTATAGTAGAGAGTGTTATGGCATAGGAGAACCCTCCAACTGATCATCTCGACCTTAAGATAAATGGACATGAAGAAAAAAAAGAATTCCAAGTCCAAAAACTAGTGCATCTTGTAACTTGTTATTTGGACCCTATATTTTCAGGATTTTCAAGTGTTTCTTGATCTGCTCGATCTGTACTATTTTTCAAATTTTAAATTATATAACTAAGGATAAAAAGAGATTTTGCAAACATCATAAGGTTTTAGATACCTAAACGACATCTCTAAGTAAATTTTATAGGTGTGTCATACTTCTACATTATAAGGCGGCAACCTTATACACCCTTTTATTATTGAAATGCGTGTTTTATTATAGACCTGCATCTTTTATTAAGGGGGACTCTATGAGTTTCAAAGACATTGTCAATTACCTAAGTTATCGTACACAGCCTGGGAAGCATGGACCTCATTTCCTGTATAGGCACTAAGCGGCAGGAAGAAGGGGTATATCTCAAACCGCACGAAACAACTGCTATATAGCACCCGGCAACCCTTCTTCCCATCGCAGTAGCCGCCGCCGCCGAAGTTCGAAATAGCAGTGGACAAACACTGTGCACATTGGAGCTTAGGCAAGTCTTGGGTGCACTGTACCAACCCATAGATGGTCACAAATTGTGTGAACTTAATCTTTCCACTCCCAAAGCCCTTGTTACCAGGCTGCACTGCCTTTGCCTTGACATTGTTCATCAAATCTCCGAGCTCCTTCGCAAACCTCTCTGGTTCAGTTACATTCTCTACGTTCCAATAGAAGATACCATACCTAGTATCCAATTCTCCGATAAAATCATCGGTGTTGTAACGAAGGAAACAACTGTCGAACCATATTCTCGCATCAGCTTCATCAGGGCAGAGATGGCGGACATGTTTCGCTGCGTCACTTGTGCAAGATGAACAATCTTTGGGGCTAATGTCACCTCTGCACTGTAGGAGCCCATACACTCTCTCTTTGCCTTGGCCGTCTGAGGCTGTGGCAAACCTATTAGATGGGGCTTTAGTTTCTAGTTTGGATAGGACTAAGCCAATGTTAATCATTGTGGGTTTGTCTGAGATTTTCTTCTTGAAATTGCAAAATTCTCCTAAAGAATCGGATCGGGATCCGAAAAGGAGGTGGAGGAGAGCTAGGAGGAGAGTGGAGAGAAGAAGTTTGGCCATTTTTTAAGGGAATGTGGTTTGTTCTTGATTTGGAAGTGGTATTTATTATATCAGCTTTGAGTTTTGAGTAGTGGGATATTTCGGATGAATGGTGGGCGCCCAACTGCAGCCAATGTTGACTTGATGATGTTGGTGGACTCAAAACTAGGGGTGAGAATTGCTCCGATCTGGATCTGAAATTTGGATCGGGCTATAGATCTAAATTTTGGATATGAAATCCGTATCTAGATCCGAATTGAAATATGGATAGGATCCGGGTGTAGGTGGATTTGATCCGGATCTAGATCTAGATTTTTTCAATAGCAAATATGGACCTGAATTTTTAGTTTGCCCAAAAGCCAAAGCTCCAACCTTAAAATCGTTTCAATACTAACGGCCAAACCCCATTACCATCCTCCCTCTCTGCAATTCTCCCTCTCTCAATTTGTTGGAGACCTAGCTCTCTCTCTGGATCTCGAGTGTCTCCCTCTCTCTCTCTCTAATCACCCACCCCTCAAAAATCAGTTCTCTATTATTCACTATTGTAAGCTATAAAAAAGGAAGCTCATAGTGAGGGCAGCAATGGACCCGACCAGACCTGGGACCCAACTGGTAGGGGGTATGGGTGCAACTCTTGGACGGGTTGGGTTCGGGTCCAAAACCTAGACCCAAATACATACTATTCAGATTCAGATCCGGATCTGAATGTCTAAGATTCGATTTCAATCCGGATCCAACACAGCTCCGATGTTTACCATTGTGATCCAAATGTGGATCTGGTCAGATCCTGTCCCGATCCAGCGCCGATCCGACCCATTCTCATCCCTAATCAAAACCAACTCGGCTAAGGTATTTGTAACTTGACTGATTGTGAGTGGATTTGACCAAGTTAGGTATACCACAAAAAGATTGAGAAAGAGCTTAAGGATAAAAACAATTCTACAACATATTTAAAAATCATAAAAAGTTTAATGATTAACCGAATCATTAGGAGACTAAATAAGATTAAAAAAAAAGCCATAAGAGATGGGTTACTGAAAAAATAGATTTATATCTTGAATATTTCTGATTTTTTTTTAAAAAAAATGAAAGTTCCCAAATGATCTTAAAAACAAACAAAATTTTAAAAATATTTACCATTAGGTTAGTGTTTTTTTTTATTTTAATTTTATTTTTACAATTTTAGCGTTATTTGGGCTTGGCGAGTTGTACACCTAACTAACTAGGAACTTACCTTAGTATTGCACCTCAATGGGCTCGGCCATGTCCCAGCATCAAAAAACGACAAAAAACGAAAACAAAAAAGAAGAAAAAAAAGAAAAAGAAAAAGAAAAAATGTCCGAGCACACCAAGCAAAATTTTGCTCAATCATTCACGTAGTGTAAACCAACATGAATTATTTTCAGAATGTTCGAATCAGTTTTCAAAAATTCGACTCAGCCAAAGTACTTAGACGTTGGTCGAGGTGAGTTATTCACCCGAACCCGAATAACTCGGCCGAGTTCATGTCATGTTAAAAAAAAAAAAAAGAATAACAAAAAAAAAAAGGTATATGTAGTTATAATTAAGTATTTATTCTTATCACAAATGCTTAAGTAGCATGCTAAGAAAAGAATATGGGGCCTCTTTGAGGAGTTGGGGTATCATATCTAGACCTTAATTTATAATAGCCAAAAAGCCAATTCGATCACTAACGATTATAAGAGGGGCCGAAGCCCAAAAACTCAGCCGTGTCAAAAAACAGAGGTTCGAAGGGGGATATATAAAATCGGTAGTACTAGGCCTCACCCATAGTAGAGGCCCATAACTCTGCGGAGTCCGAATCCAAAAAATGTGGACTCGGGCGAGTCCAAAAAACAGTGGTTTGAATATGCTGCCGATCATGAGCAATTAGTTGGTCAAAGTATTTGCAAAAAGAAAATTTGAAAAGCAAAAATCTGGAATCGGATTTTTTTCCGCTTTCATTTGTAAAAACAGTCCATTAAGCTGGAAAAGCTCGGTTGCTGAAGCGACCAAACGAGAAATCTTGGATTTTGACTTCCAATAAGTACGGCTAGTAGTGCTATTATCCCATTCTACTTAATGAATGCAGTTTGTCTAGAGCCTAGGCTCTAAACAATCAAATTAGAGCCTACCTTTAAATAGTATCGAAAATATGGTTTTAATTTATGAAAGCTTTAAAATACACTTTCATGTTATTTATAAAGTTTAAAGCTTAAAAAATAGTGTAAATCGACATAACTATGAAAACTTGAAAATTTCGAAAATTGGCAGTACAAAAATGCATTACAAAATACACCATTTTCAAAACGTGAAATCTATTTTCTCATATCTACGTATGTTGATGTCGAGATGAACAATTTGAGCATCAAAACAACCGCTTCTAATAAAATTTTTTAGGTAAGCTCGAATTTGATTGTTTAGAGCCACAGCTCTATATAAACTTTTTCCATAATTAAATCTAAAACTTTGCACTGCTTCCTTCTCAATTCCGTGGCCCTACAAATTACAATGATTGTTCCACGCTCCACATTTTTGCTCCGTCCGTTGTTTTCCCAAGGTTTCACAAGAGATAAGGCAGGATTGTTCTCATGAGAAAATATCTATTCACAAAATAAAATAAATAAATAAATAAAAATTTAAATTGACACCCTAGATAGTTTTTATGAGAAGCAATCAAAACTTGCTGAACGGTTATTAATGACATCAACAAATCTATAAATTCGAGAAACAAACCTTCATTTCTTTGCCCATTTGGACGGCCCAAGAATCCCTAGAAGCTTTTGTCAATGCAATTTTTATAAGGGAAATTGTTTCCTGGATTGAGTATCGCATTTCTGCACTTGTGGTCCACAGGTATAAAGTACAATATTAAAGATGGATGCAAAGAGGCGGTCGATCTAAAAACAATTGAAATTAATGGTCCACATGTTTTCTTAATTTTTAAAATTTATTTATTTTTCCATAGTCATGAGCTCCATTAGAGATTGTATATCCTTAAAAATTAGGTCCAACAATCCATCTCCAAAATTGATTTTTAAGACGCGACTCATTTCTATATAGACTCATATAAACCGTGTCCATTTTATAATTGTAAGGGTATTTTATTGTCAAAAACTTCATACTAGGAAAGTCTAAATTCATAGAGAGTTAGTGGAAGGGATGAAGGTGGGAAGAGTAGGGAGAGAAACGACTGTTTATGTTTCTGCCCCATTTATTGATCGCCTTTAATCTTTTTCCGTTTTAATCGCAACCATCAGCGTACAAGGGGCTGATACACAAGCCTGCTGACCGTTGGCGAGTCATCTGTTGCCAATGAACCGCCACGGACATAGCAAGTCCGTGGCGGTTGTCAAACTGTGTTGCACACCGCCTATATATATATATATATATATATATATATATATATATATATATATATACCAGTACTATACACGTGCGTTGCACGTGATATGTAATATTAATGATTGAAACATATTATTATTGATAAATATTTTCAATAAAATATGAATTTAGAGATTATTGGATTTTATCTGAATAATTTTATTAACTAATTATGATTTTTTTAAAACCATGAAAGAAAGAAATAAATCAGATCTACTATTTGCAATAAAATAAGATTAAGGGGTAAAAATTGTAAAAGCTATTTTAATAGAGGAATCTTTAAAATTGAATATTGTATCAAATAATTATAATTAATACATTAAATTAAAAATATTTACTTGACACATATCTATTTGGCACAAATTAAAACAAAAACAATTAAATAATTCAAATTGCATAAATCAAAGTGATAGATAATTTTTTTTTCTAATTTCATTGTGGATGTTAGAAGTCGCAAAAAATAAAAAAATTCAAAATAAAAAAAAATAATAAATAAAAAATATTACATTATTTTTTAAATTTTAATATTTTAATAAAAAATATTACATTATTTTTTAAATTTTAAATTAAGTGTTTTGCCTAAGTTGAGAAAAGCATCAAAGGTAAGCCACGGGGAAGAACAATGTCAGAAAATAAAAAAAATTTGGCATGAAATAGTCTATTTACTAAAACTTTATATGAGTATTTTGCATAATTTTTATCATTCAAATTATTTGTTTTATATTTTATTCATGTGCATCTCACTAAGGCGTAAATTTCAGATCATTATGATTTATAAAAATAAAAATAAAATTTAAATACTATCAGACATTTATGACCGTGTGATAAAACTTTGAATTGTAGAACTTCACCTATAAGCGTGTTGTAGTCTCTTCTTATATATATATATATATATATATATATATATATATATATATATGGTGCAGTTGGCATACGGATGCATCCGTAGGTGTAGAGGTAAGGTGCACCTTCAAATTTTATCATGGTATATAATTTTGATGTAAAATGTTCTTAGGATTATCTCAAAATCTATTTTTATATCTAATTATAAAATTTTAAATTTCAAAAATGGTTAAAATCAAATAGATCTATAAATATATGAAAATCTTGAAAATAGACGGTGTGTAGATAAAATGTTATAAAACGCACTCTTTCTGAGACTTAAAATCTTTTTATTTTTCATAGTCATACATCTCGATGTCGAGATGATCAATCAAAGGGTTTTTAAACATTAAAACTACCATTTCCGATGGATTTTTTAGGGGCATCCGTAGTTCTACATTATAAGGTTGCATCCTTTTATATATATATATATATATATATATATATATATATATATATATATATATATATATATATATATGGGTGATTGGCCTATGAGTGAAATCACTGTAGCATTTTGCCCATAGGCATTGTGTTTGTGTGTATATATATATAGAAGATATTATAAAGCGACTATAAGTGAAAATGAATAGCGATTTCGCCTACCCTCATCACCATCCAAAGTTCATTACACGGTCACGATTGTCCAGTAGTGTTTTATTTTTTATTTTTTTTAAAGGTCAAAATGACCTGAAATTTGGAACTTGAGTTCATACAATATAAACGAATCTATGAAGAAATATTTAAAAAATATTTTATGCGAAACACTTGACCAAAATACCCCCAAAATATTTCGAGGGTATTTTTATTAATTTATTTTTTATGAATTATTTTTTTTATAGTTTTATTAAGTGCGCTTCACTAAGATGTACACATGTTCCAAATTTCATATCTTTCCGATTTGTAGAAACAAAATGAAAAATGAAATACTACTGGATATTTGTGAAAGTGCGATGAACTTTGGACAGTAATGAGGGTAGATGAAATCACTGTTCATTTTCGCCTATAGGCATTGGAAAGGCTTTTAATATATATATATATATATATATATATATATATATGAGGAAAATTTCTTGTACGCCCATGTGCATACCGCTACAGTAAATGCCCAACGGCCCATATCGAATCTGGGCCGATTTGACGGTCACAGTTGTCTGAATGTGTTTGAATTCTAATATATTTTTTTACAAATCGGAATGATTTGAAATTTAGAGCGTGTGTATATCTTAGTAAGGCACACTTGAAAAAGTTTAAGGGTATTTTGGTTAATTTATTTCATGTAAAATATTGTTTTGATATTTTTCGTAGATTCGCCTATTTTTTATGAATATACGCTCTAAATTTCAGATCATTCACATTTGTATAAAACAAATGAAAAATAAAACACTACCAGACATCCGTGATAGTCAGATCGGCCCAAATTCGATCAGGGCCATTCGGCGTTTACTGTAGCGGTACACGAATCGGCATACTGTAGTAATATAATGCAACTATATTTAAAAACCATGTTATAGATATTTGTTTGACATGAATTTTAATATGTACAATCTGTTCATTCTGAAGAACAATAAGAAAAAAGAAAATTTTGAAAAAATGCTCTAGAAAGTTTCTATTCTAACCCTATTAATATCAGTCGTCCATTGCATTGAGATGGTTAGATATAGGCCTCATAAGGATTTTTTTATTCCCAAAATTTTTATATAGCGTTATCATCATTAGATTAATAATTTTAAAAAAGAAAACTATGATTTTGAATTTGTTAAGGCCTAGATCTTGAAATTCACCAAATGGATGGTCGAGATTCATTATTGAATAGGTACTAATTTTGACCATATCTAGGATGTAAATTGAAATCTTTTCCATAGGATTGATTATGAGGATGAAGAGAATGTGCGTGCAAAATTTGGGGTCATACAAATGCCAAAAATATTGTTTTCTAAAAGTATAATTGCATTATACTACTATACAATTGTTGCATTAGATCATTTCCCATATATATATATATATATATATATATATATATAGGAAAACGTTCCTGTATGCCCATGTGCGTACCGCTACAGTAAACGCCCAACGGCCCAGATCGAATCTGGGCCGATTTGAAATCACAGTTGTCTGAGAGTGTTTGAATTTTAATTTTTTTTTCACAAATAGGAATAGATTGAAATATTGAGTGCATGTATATTTTAGTGAAGCACACATCTTAGTGAGGCGCACCTAATAAAAATATAAAAAAAATAATTCATAAAAAAACATTGACCAAAATACCCCTGAAACATTTCAAAGGTATTTTGGTAAATTTATTTCATGTAAAATATTTTTTTGATATTTTTCGTAGATTCGCCTGTTTTTTATTCATACACGTTCCAAATTTCAGATCATTCTGATTTGTATAAAAAAATAAAAAATAAAATACTACTAGACATCCGTGATCGTCAGATCGGCCCAGATTCGATCTGGGCCGTTCAACGTTTACTGTAGCAATACACGAATCAGTGTACCGTAGCTTCTTTTATATATATATATATATATATATATATATATATATATATATATATACCACTCTAATAGTGAATTTTAGACTTTCTTACTATGAAGATTTTGACAATAAAATGCCCTTACAATTATAAAATGGATACGGTTTCTATGAGTCTATGTAGAAATGAGTCACCTCTTAAAAATCAATTTTGGAGATGGGTTGTTGGGCCTAATTTTTAAGGACATGTAATCTCTAACATGGCGATCATGAATATGAATAAATAAATAAATTTTAAAAATTTTAAAAAAATTTGGACCATTAGTTTCAATTGTTTTGAGATGGATCACCTATTTGCATCAATCTTTAAGATGAATATTTCATACCTCTGAGACTGCAAATGTAGAAATACAATCCCCGCCACATGAAACAATTTTCCTTATAAAAATTGCATCCACAAAAGCTTGTATGGATTCTGGGGCCGTCCAAGCGGGCAAAGAAATGAAGACTTGTTTCTTGAATATGTAGATATGTTCATTTCATTAATAGCCGTTCAGCCAGTTTTCATTGCTTCTCATAAAAAATATTTAGGGTGTCAATTTTTTTTTATTATTATTCTTTATTTCTTTTGAATAGATATTTTCTCATGAGAACAATCCTGCCTTATCTCTTGTGACCATTCGTCAAAAACAGGGGGAAAACAGGGCGGAGCAAAACTGTGGAGCATGGAACAATCATTGTAATCTGTAGGGGCACGAATTGAGAAGGAAGCAGTCAAAGTTTCAAATTTAAGGACTTTTATTATAGATAACCCCTCAATCCTCAAACCGGAATGGGATAGCACCCATAACAGTAATAAATGAAAGTCAAAGTCTATGATATGTTATTCTGTTTAAGGGCCATACAAGGTTCGGTTGCAATACATGGGGTAGACCAATATTTAAAGGGAGGGCTTTCTATGTGACCGTACCCACATAATTGGTACATGTGATCCTTGGTATCAGCTATTAGATTTGGATAGATAGCTAAGATGGGTTGAGTGACAATGTCACAAGCTAGTATTGTTCGGATGGCTTATAGTGTTTCATTTTATATTTTATTTTATAAATAATTTTGAAACAAAATTTGGGGTATGCATAGATCTAACAAGTACAGATAAAAATATTAAAAAATATATTTCTTATGATGAAAAATTATCAGATTACCTTTCAAAATTATAGAGACATTTTGGTCATTTGTTTTTACATAAATATTTTTTTTCAAAAGTTCATCCTAATTTTCTGATGGGACGCCCAAAATTTAATAAAAAATACTTTATAAAAAAAAATGAAAAATAAAATAGTGTTTGATGTGACTTTGTGGTATGAACAATCGTACCTGTTTGGATTAGATTAAACAGCTAAGAAGTGGGGTCGCATATAAATTATATGTTGTTGGTGTTACATAAACATTTCCCATATTTATTGAAAACCCGATATGAAGGACATGTTATATCCATAATTCAAGATATCATGTTGATACACCTGAAACTTTGATAACCTATGCCTTGAGGCTAGTCTTTTGTCTTTCGAACCTCTTCATCCCAATTGCAAAAATGCTGTAAAAACTGCCACTATATATACATACATATTATAAACATAACTTAAGACATCATGTTGTGGTACTTGAAACTTTGATAACTCGTGCCTTGAGGCTATTCTTTTATCTTTCGAACCTCTTCGTCCCAATTGCAAAAATGCAGTAAAAAATGACAACATATATATATATATATATATATATATATATATATATATATATATATATATATATATATATATATATATATGGATGGTTGCAGTTTATATAGAGCCTAGGCTCTAAACAATCAAGTTAGAGCCTACCTTCAAATAGTATTGAGAAATGTGGTTTTAATATTGGAAATCTTTGTGATAAATTTAAAATATATTTTCATCTTTATTTATAAAGTTTAAAGCTTCAAAAATAATGTAGATCGACATATCTATGAAAGCTTGAAATCTTGCAAATTGACGGTCCAAAAATACATTATAAAATACATTATTTTTAAAACTTGAAATCCATTTTTTCTCATGTCCATGCATCTTGATGTCGAGATGATCAAAACAACCTCTTCTAATTAATTTTTTGAGGTGGGCTCTTATTTGATTGTTTAGAGCCTCAGCTCTATATAAAATTTTCCCTATATATGTGTGTGTTTGTGTATGCTCGTGCGTGTGTGGTTGTATAAGGCTAAGGCCCAAAATAATCAAAGTAAGGCACATCTTAAAATAGTACCAAAAGATGTTATTTAAGCACTGAAAATCTTTGTGATGGTTTGAAAATTTTGTTTCCATGTCTAACTATAAATTTCAAACCTTCAAAGGTAGTGTAGATCGAGCAGATCTATGAACACTCAATCATATTGAAAATTGATGTTCTAAAAAATGCATTACAAGTTGCACCATTTCAAAGATTTGAAATCATTCTTTCTCATGTTCATACATCTTGAAGCCGAGGTGATCGATTTGAGGATTTTTGGGCATCGAAACAACCTCTTGTAGTGAATTTTACATGAAAATATTTATCAAAATACCCCTAAATGTTATTTTGGTTAATTTGGCTTTTTACGAATTATTATTTTTATATTTTTATTAGGTACGCCTAATTAAGATGTATATTCGCACCAAATTTCAGATCATTCTAATTTGTATAAAAAAAATAAAAAATGAAACACTACCGAACAATCTTGACCGTACGATGAACTTTGGATGGTGATGAAAGTAGACGAAATCACTGTTCATTTTTACCTATAAACGTTGGAAAGACTTTTATATATATATATATATATATAAAAAGGATGAGCAGCCGTGTTGCGCAGCCATTCGTATGCTCCCGAGGATGAGCAGCCATCTTGCGCACCCATTCATATGCTCCGACGGCTGTGATCAAAAGTTGGGCAATTGATGGTCGAGATGCGTTTGCAAATGTCCTGCCCCGTTGAATTCAAAAAACCTCTTTTTAATAACCCACTAACGGAAAGTACTGTCTCGCTGACATTTTTGAAAAGCAGGAGGAGCTCTCTCTCTCTTTCAAAACGCGAGCGGCTCTCTCCCTCTCTTTGAAATCAGGGGATTTTCAACGGGGATTTCCTGTACTAAAAAGTACTCATTGTGAGGTTGAATATGCTCACCAAGCACAAAATTAATCATTGTATGGTTGAAATATGCCCATCACACATATGCAATGTATTAGGCCTGAAAGGACAGAAAACTATGCTAAAATCCCACCAAAATCAAAATTAATCATTGAAGGTTATAAAAAAAATCTAGTACGAGAAGCTACATAATTGGGTGCATGATATTTTTCCTGTAGTTTGGTAAAGACCATCCGGCTGAATACATTCTTTGGAAAATCCAAATATAAATGTTGGGGACAGTTTAACATAAGAAACTACAAATTTAGGCATCCAACGACCTAAAACCACAAGATTCTCTCTTACAGTCCAGCAAATTAGTAAAATTCTGTTGCAGCCACTGACAAATATGATGAACCATGCCAACAGTTAGCACAGGTGTGAAGCATAGTTCATTCATCTTTGCATCCATTGCATAGGTTAATGGAGAAGAAGACACATGAATGAACTTTTCAATTTTTGGATTGAAAATATTTGAAACCAAAACTATGGTTAACCAATTAAAGAAAAAACATATCCTATGTGATTAACCACTTAAAAGCAGAAAACAAAAAACAATGTAATTGGAATGAACACCATATATGATAACCATGGGCTTCATTTGACAGCTACAAAAAAAACAATTTATGACACTACCATGTTTGGCAAGACAATCTTTCAATATAGATCTTTAAGAGCACCAATGTAACATAAGAGAAAAAACAGTCTTGGTGGATTCTACCAAAATTGTTTGGGATTCTACTAAAAAACCAAAACTCCCCCCAAATCGATGACGAGAATTGAGAACTCAGAGATTGTATAAGTCAAATATAGAGAGAGAGAGTGTGTGAGAGAGAGAGAAGAGAGAGAGTACCTCCACGAGATGGTGCTCGAGAGGTAGAGACGGTGCGCGAGATGGTGCTCGAGGTGCTAATCGCCTATCAATGGGGAACTTGAGGGACAGGCCTTTGGACAAGGAAGACGAGGGCCGATGGGATGATCTGGGCGATTAGGTGAGCGAGAGGCAGAGAGGTTGTGCCAGCAGCAGGAATGGCAGAGAGAGTGAGAGGGGCTTGGCACAGGGAGCGGGAGGCAGGGTGTGCGAGAGGGGCTATGCACTTATCAATGGGCTAAGCAAAAGGCAAAAAACCAAGGAGGAGAGAGAGAGAAAACCAAGGAGGAGAGGCTTGGCACAGGGACGAGGAAGAGGAAGAAAACCAAGGTGGAGAGAGAAAATCCCTGGTTTTAAGGAGAGAGATAAATCCAGGCTGAAAATCCCCTGATTTGGAAGAGAGAGAGAGCGGCTCGCGTTTTTCAAAGTGTCAACGGGTCAGTACTATCCGTCAGCAGGTTATTCAAAATGTTTTTTAAATTCAACGGGGCAGGACCTTTGCGAACGCATCTCGACCATCAATTGCCCAACTTTTGATTAAAGCCGTCGAGCGGATATGAATGGGGTGCGCGGGCGGGCTAAGCTCATCCATTTCCATATATATATATATATATATATATATATATATATATATATAAGCTTATCCATTTTCTTATATATATATATATATATCGCAATGATTTCACAACCTTTAAAATTATAAAGGTCAATGTTAGAATAAGTTGTGAAGGGTGGATTTATTTAATATATAATGTATTTTTTTCAAAAAAATTACTTTTAATGTTATCTTGCTAATCAAAGAAAGGTATTTTTATAAATATCATTAAAAGAAAAAAGGTACTTTTGTTATTTTGATAAGGGGTAAATTCAAGTCCTTACTAAAAGGTAAAAGGATGCTATAAACAAATTTTCAGGACAATAACTTTCAAAATGACATTGTATTTTTGTAAAAATATCTATATCATTTATACTTAATGATTAAGTTACTTATTAAAATATTTTTTAAAACAAAAGGTAATGACTTTTGAATAAATAAACCCATCACAACTCATTCTAGTATTAACCTTTGTATTTTGAGAGGTTATTAAATATACATATATATATATATATATATATATATATATAGGGAGTGGATTCTCTATATGCCCACTAGCTGACTGCTACAGTAAACGCCAATGGCCGAGATTGATTCTAAGTCGATCTGATGGTCACGACCTCTTTTCATATTTGAATTTTAAGTTTTTTTCTATAAATATAACTCACTTGAAATTTTAGGTGTATATTCTTCTCATCAAGATGCACCTAATCAAAATAAAAATAAAAATAATCCACAAAATAATTGACCAAAATACCTCCAAAAATGTATAAGGGTATTTTGGTCAATTTTTTCAAGTAAAATATGTTTTTTATATTTTTCAAAGTTTCATCTATTTTTTATGTACATACGCTCCAAATTTTAGATCAATCCAATTTGTAGAAAAGAAATTAAAATTCAAATACTATTGGACATTCGGGATCGTTAGATCAGCCCAGATTCAATAGGGGTCGTTGGCATTTACTATAGCAGTTCACCCTTGGGTTATATATATATATATATATATATATATATATATATATATATATATATATATATATATATATATATATATAGAGAGAGAGAGAGAGAGACTCTTCCCAACACCTGTAGGGGAAAATGAAAAGTGATTTTGCCTACCCTCATCACCAACCAAACTTCATTGCACGGTCATAGTTGTCGGGTAATATTTCAATTTTCATTTTTTTTTACCTTTTTCTCCCTCTCTCTCAGCTCTCTCCTCACAGTAGACCCTACTCTCTCTCTCTCTACGCGAAGGGCTTCAAACTATCATTGGCTTTCACCTGGATTGGAAAAACTGAGAAATCTGAGATACAAAGAAAAAGGGAAAACTCCCTCCTCATAGGCTACCATCAAGAGCAGAGTCTCTCTCTCTTGATTGTAGGGCTTTCTCTCCCTGGATTGCAGGCTTCTCTCAAAAGAAAGCCCTCTCTCTCGCAGGCCTCTGGATCACTGTCAAGGGCCTTTGCATCTCCTTTTTTTCGCCCTAATCCCCCCCCCCAAACCAAAAGCGTTGTAGATTAGCTTCATTTGATTCCCTTTTTTGCCTCTTTGAGAGAGTTTTCCTTTTTTCTTTTTATCTCAGATTGCTGAGATTCTTGATCTTCGCCATGATAAATATTTTGTTTGGGCATGATAGTTTGAAGTTTGGATGAATTTTTTATGTCAGCAATTTGCATCACTTGTATTGCTTTTTCAATGATGGATTTATGATCGGTTGGCATGATAGTTTGAAGCACAAATTGCATGATTTGTATTGCTTTCTCAATGATGGAAATTTTTTAGTTTGTAATCAGTATCTATGATGCACATCTATGGATAGAGCGAAGACTTTATCACGAACAATGCTTAAAGCATCTAATGTTAGAGAAATGACAAGCCCAAAGGAAAAACTGTGAATCCTTGGTGAATTTATCAAAATAACAATTCAGAGCATGGAAAATACAAATGCCAAATAAGAACAACATCAATATGTCCAACAGCATGGATGACACAGCACATAAGAAAATGATTGTACACATGAAGGCATAATACATTAGAGATATAGGCCCGAAAGAGATATATAACATCACCTTGAATGTTATGAATATGAATAGAAAGATAACATATATAGGTTTTGGGTTTCGCTGGTACTAATAGGGATTTTCTTTGTTATGTTGGTTACAAGGATTTCTTTATAAATAAAAAGAAGAAAACTTAAGGGTCTAACAGAACAATATATTCCAATATTCAACAGTGTGGTTGATTTATGTATGAGTGTATGACAACCTTCTTTTTGTTTCTTTTCTTTTGTTTGGTGATTAATTGCTCCGGAAAATTTAGTTATGATATGAGGAATATGAGGAATTTCTTGTTCAACATCGGCCATTCTAAACCTCTGCTTATTGGATTTCTCTTTTTTATTACCATATATGTGACACTACTTGTTCTGTTTGCTTTTGGTATTCTCTTTGAATAGTTTCTTGCTTCCTATACTATTGCTTTGAGCTTCGAGCAAACCCACTATAATGTGTATGAGCATATGATTTTATGCTAAATAGAAAATTGACCATATTTGGGGTTTCGAAAAAACAAATTTCCCATCTAGTCCTCATCCCATACTTATGGTGTGGGGCCTTGAATATTGATGTTCTGACACCGAAATTATCGATATTTTACTGTAGAAGGGTAAATCAGGCTACTAAGAATATTTTGCAATAAATTTTATTTAGAAACTCAAAGATTTGAGTGAGTTTTAAGTGTTATATTGTTTCTTGGATCATGTGCTTTTCCCATATTCATCTTTTTCGTTTTTCGACAAATTTTGGCCTGATGTTTTATTATATCATCATTATTATCATGAGAGCCTTTTTTCAACTATTTGGGATTAGTTACTTAAGTCATGGTTTACCATTCTACTCTATTAAGGGTCATACCCTGAGTGAAGCTATGAGTCCCGATATATTTTCTCACTACTTTTAACTATATCCTTTTGGGCTCCGATACAACATATCACTTATGGGGAATTCTCTTGTATAGGTAGATAATGGAGATTTAAGATTCTTGAAACGTTTTAATCAAGTTTTATGTTAGCTGCCTATCGAACACAACACACCTCTTTTACTTAGTATTAGAAAAAAACCACCTCTTTTTTATACTCTTGGTCTAAGAAGGCCAAGAATCTCCTTGAAACACCCGAGAGAGAAACACATCTTTGATTCCTTAAAGGTCTAAAAATCAGCCATGTTCAAAATATCAGATGCAAAGCGGCCTCAAAACAGCCTTGAATGCAGGTCCCGATCGTGACTTTCCACATGCCATCTTGAAGGTCTTTGAGTCGCAATCGAAATGCATCCATTTTTTGCTTGAGATAATGCTCGGATGTCGAGATATGGCCAAAGAACCGAGGAAAGGTACCATAGACTATGCTTTACATATGCATGGAAACATGCAAACTTTTTTTAAGATATCTTGTGATCCGGCCGTTCATCATGAGCCAGGCCTATGCCAAATGAAAGTGCTCGGTGAGAGATATAACATATCCAAATTTTGTTTTGATCTACCTCGCCAATCTAAAGATGCAATGTCATCAAATTCGCCCAATTTTCGGGCATGGTTGCAGAAATTTGTCACTTTTGGCGGTGTTCTAAGACTTCAATGTTGGAATAGTATGCCGCCAAACCGACGGGTGTCGGATTTAGATGAAACTCAGGGGTCAGACCTTCCGAATCCTGAAGCCATTTGAGACCAAATTCTAAGGGTTCTTAATGATTTTACATGCTCGATACCGATACACATTTGGTATAAAGTTCCCTTGTTTTGGGGATGTCATTTGGGACGATATATCTACCTTTCTGATCCTTTTGGCATCAATCCAGGGTCATCCATGTATTCTTCGAAACGGGCTCTATTGCGCGCTCCACGGTGGTTTGGGCCAAGAAAAGTCCAGGGTGCTTTTATTGGGTGAGGATCTGGCCGTGAAAAAGTGGTGACTCCACTCTTTTTTGAGCTCAAGTAATTCTTTGGACGGGACTCGTCCGTGCTTCCATGGATTTTTCCGGTGCATTTGGCATCCGAAAGCTGTGTTGTAATCGTCACATTTGTTATTTGCATGAAGGATGTGTCAAAAATACGTGCAAATATTAACTTATATTATAGTTTTTACTTGGAATGATTCATCTAAATTTATGCCATTTCTTATAAGTTTATTAAATATAAGTTGTATGTATATATTTGATTGATTGCGGTTCTACTTGTAATGAATTCAAAATCCAAACAATTATAAATCAGAAATTTCGGTTACCTAGTTCCTCCGTTTAGTGTTTGGTCTGCAACATGATTTAAAGTTTCCTTGCTGAAGTGACCAAGGGTTTACATATCATAGATTGGATTAGTGAGTGCATTGGGCATGTTCGGCCACCTTTGCGCTCTTCGGCACGTTAGGCCGATTCTATTCAAATTGCAGTGGTAATTCAGGGGTTTAATCGGCCATGAGAACAAGAAGACTAATGTTTGTTGCTCTTTTGTGAGTTTTTTACTTTGATGGATGTCATGGAAGACATTGTTCCACCTTAAATATTATCTTAAATTGTTAAAATAATTTGGAGGGTGAAACAGTAGCCATTTATTAAGAAAACAGAGAGGAAAAAATATTTCCTTGACACATTTTCAAGATAATATTTACCCTCTGCTGAGATAATTCTTAATGTGCATAAAAGATGCCAAGCAAATGTATCCTCAGGATCACGATCACTCTTAATGTGTAAACTTGATAACAAGCAAATGGCCTACGGCCCTTACCATACAGCTTGAACCTGGGGCGAAGGCCCACTGGCTGGCCCGAGCCTGTTAAAAGGCTCACTTAGTGGATAGGGCGCTAAGCACACAGGATTACCATCTTATGAGCTTACCCACCCATTTGTGAAAAATGCACTCTCCCTAAGAGTACCCTCAATCTTTAGTATTTTATGGTCATACGTATTATTTTTCTTCTTTTCTTACTATTTCAAAATGCCTCAAAGTGGCAACTAAATTGTTGACTTGGACTTTGAAAGTCCAAAATAATCTTTGAAACCTTGAGAGCACTTCGGTTCTTCAAGGTCTAGAGTCCATTCACTTCGATACTTCAAGATCCGAAGTCGAGTTCAGCTTTTAAAGGTACTAAGTGATAGGATTTCAGATCTTTACTTCGAACCTTCAAGTTTTAAAGTGATGGGATTTCAGATGCTGAAAATCTAAAGTCACAAATAAGAAAATACTAGACATCGGTCTAAAGTCGCTGTCACTCAGATTTTGAATGTCCAAAGCGAGCGTTTTTTTTTTAAAATAAAAAATAAATAAAGTGTGTGAACGTAAGTATACAAAAACTCTAAACAATTTCAATAACGACAATTTAGAGGGACACGCTAATAAATTTTTCGATCAGATTGAGATTATGTAGTCAGCAAGCTATACAGATTCATACTTGACCGAAAGTCACAAACTTATCCATATCAAGATCGGATTCAACTTTTCCAAATGGGGGCACGATCCTTTTTTATTAGATTCCTTTTTCTATATAAACTTTCTTTTCCGAATCATGTTCTCTACTTTTTCCTTTCTGATATGCCTTTTCTTCGATAAACTCCTATTGGCTTTGGGGTTGGAATATTGGAGTTAGTGCCTCGCCATTCAAAGCCTTTAAGCCCTAATTACCAGGAGATCCATTTAGGTGATTCTATGTGATGCACATGAATTAGCACAATGGATTTTGTCCTAGCACCCTAAATATATTTATCATTATATATATATATATATATATATATATATATATATATATATATATATATATATATATATATATATATATATATATATATATATATATATATATATAGTGTTTCGTCTTGTATGGAGTACACTCTCCTAATTAATAAAAATGCTTTTATTAAAAAAACAGCTTCATATAAGAAATAAGAATATACACGTGTCCAAATTTTATTGAGTATAATGATAAATTACTCTATAGTGTAAATACCCTAACATAACCCTATATATATGAAAAACGTTTATATACGGGTGTGCCCACAATTAACTTCCAATCAACACCATCCAAGAAAAAAAAAGAAAGTGGGTCAAGAGATTCCCTCCACTTTCCAATAATTTAGTGTTTTGATATAGAAGAACATTAAAATATTCCTTCACTTTGCTCTCTATAAATTGGCAAACGTGGAATGCCAATAAGCAAACAAATAACACAAGGAAGCAAAAACCTTCTACTTTATTCAGTTGACAAGGCAACGAAAAAAAAAAAAGGGGTCATGGAGGGGAAGGGCAATTTTTATCCTGTGTACCTTATAATTGGAGCAGAGGGCAAGCTGTTGCGGTTTGCTAATGTGGGGGAAGGAGATGGTGGTGGGTCTAAGAGAGAGAGTGTTGCAGAGGTGAAGGATGGGTGGGGCATGAAAGGGAAAGTGTTAAACCACATAGAGCTGATGAAGTTGCATCCTCAGTATATCCTTATCGAGGAGAAACGCCCTGCCAGGCCTGCGCAAATGGACCAGGAGCCAAAGAATCAAGCTTCTACAAACCTGGAGAAAATTGTAAAGGAAATTCCATGGTTTAACTAGTATGAGTAGAGTAGAGTGGCCACTCTTATACGGACTATATGTTAGTTGACTCTGACTACTTTGCCGGTCGTATTATACAAGCTGTGTTTGTATGTATTTTTGTTTTTTAGTCAGATTTCTGAATGAATACGTTAGTGAGAATGGAAACTGTCACCTTCAATTGGGATACAGTGGACTACGACCCACCAACATTCTCAATGTTATGTTGGTGAGTGCCTGTATAATATTATATCAGTAATGTCAATATACAAATAGAAAAAAGGGCCCTCTCTCTGCTTTCTATTCATTTTTCTCAGGTGACTTAAGTAGTCAAATTATCAAAATATCCTAGCTTGTTATCATCATGAGCCCGGAGCAAAGGCAATTTGAGCATGTTTTTTAACAAATTTTTTATGATGGGGCCTAAATAAAAGTGTTCTCAAAGGCAATCATTCATTGTAAAATTGTTGGCTTAATTATCTCAGTGATGTTTTTGGAGATGTTTTTGGCATTTTGATGAAAACTTTCCCCAAATAAAAAAGTGTGTGAAATGCTTCAAAATCGTACCAAAAACTTCACGCCATGCAGCATAAAAAGTGTACATCCAAAATTTGACTAGGGGTGTTCCGAGCGAGTTGACAGTGCTTGTATACGTGGAAACCTATTGAAGAGCCAACTTGAGCTTGGCTTGAAACTTCGCCGGAGCTCGAACCATCTAGAGTGAGCTCAGGATGATCAAATGGGAGCCAAGCCTAATATGCCAGGCCTGAGCTTGGCTAGCCCTACCCCTGATCCCCATAGGGCCGTCCAGGCTCGGATCGACCCCGAAATAGACACAGATGCCCCGACCTGGGCCAGTCCCAATAAAATAATAAAAAATAAAAGAAAAATATAAAGAACAAAAATGGCCAGGACATGCCAACTGGATTGACCCTGTCTTGGCCTGGCCCCACCCTCAAGCAAAGGTAGCCCTGCCTTTGGGCCACATTCAAGCTGACTAGGCCAGGCCACCCAGTCCATTGCCACCCGTGCTACAAAAAGTTCTAATTTAAAGTGAGGTATATCTAAGCCAAAGTTGAGCTTAGCTTAGCTCGGCGTGGCTCGTTTAATTGACACAATGGTGAGCTCGGCTTGAAACTTCGCCGGAGCTCGAACCATCTAGAGTGAGCTCAGGATGATCAAATGGGAGCCAAGCCTAATATGCCGGGCCTGAGCTTGGCTAGCCCTACCCCTGATCCCCATAGGGCCGTCCAGGCTCGGATCGACCCCGAAATAGCCACAGATGCCCCGACCTGGGCATGTCCCAATAAAAAAATAAAAAATAAAAGGAAAATATAAAGAACAAAAATGGCCAGGACATGCCAACTGGATTGACCCTGTCTTGGCCTGGCCCTACCCTCAAGCCAAGGTAGCCCTTCCTTTGGGCCACATTCAAGCTGACTAGGCCAGGCCACCCAGTCCATTGCCATCCGTGCTACAAAAAGTTCTAATTTAAAGTGAGGTATATCTAAGCCAAAGTTGAGCTTAGCTTAGCTCGGCGTGGCTCGTTTAATTAACACAATGGTGAGCTCGGCTTGAAACTTCGCCGGAGCTCGAACCATCTAGAGTGAGCTCAGAATGATCAAATGGGAGCCAAGCCTAATATGCCGAACCTGAGCTTGGCTAGCCCTACCCCTGATCCCCATAGGGCCGTCCAGGCTCGGATCGACCCCGAAATAGCCACAGATGCCCCGACCTGGGCCAGTCCCAATAAAAAAGTAAAAAATAAAAGGAAAATATAAAGAACAAAAATGGCCAGGACATGCCAACTGGATTGACCCTGTCTTGGCCTGGCCCCACCCTCAAGCCAAGGTAGCCCTGCCTTTGGGCCACATTCAAGCTGACTAGGCCAAGCCACCCAATCCATTGCCACCCGTGCTACAAAAAGTTCTAATTTAAAGTGAGGTATATCTAAGCCAAAGTTGAGCTTAGCTTAGCTCGGCGTGGCTCGTTTAATTGACACAATGGTGAGCTCGGTTTGAAACTTCGCCGGAGCTCGAACCATCTAGAGTGAGCTCAGGATGATCAAATGCGAGCCAATCCTAATATGCCGGGCCTGAGCTTGGCTAGCCCTACCCCTGATCCCCATAGGGCCGTCCAGGCACGGATCGACCCCGAAATAGCCACAGATGCCCCGACCTGGGCCAGTCCCAATAAAAAAATAAAAAATAAAAGAAAAATATAAAGAACAAAAATGGCCAGGACATGCCAACTGAATTGACCCTGTCTTGGCCTGGCCCCACCCTCAAGCCAAGGTAGCCCTGCCTTTGGGCCACATTCAAGCTGACTAGGCCAGGCCACCCAGTCCATTGCCACCAGTGCTACAAAAAGTTCTAATTTAAAGTGAGGTATATCTAAGCCAAAGTTGAGCTTAGCTTAGCTCGGCGTGGCTCGTTTAATTGACACAATGGTGAGCTCGGCTTGAAACTTCGCCGGAGCTCGAACCATCTAGAGTGAGCTCAGGATGATCAAATGGGAGCCAAGCCTAATATGCCAGGCCTGAGCTTGGCTAGCCCTACCCCTGATCCCCATAGGGCCGTCCAGGCTCGGATCGACCCCGAAATAGCCACAGATGCCCCGACCTGGGCCAGTCCCAATAAAAAAATAAAAAATAAAAGAAAAGTATAAAGAACAAAAATGGCCAGGACATGCCAACTGGATTGACCCTGTCTTGGCCTGGCCCCACCCTCAAGCCAAGGTAGCCCTGCCTTTGGGCCACATTCAAGCTGACTAGGCCAGGCCACCCAGTCCATTGCCACCCGTGCTACAAAAAGTTCTAATTTAAAGTGAGGTATATCTAAGCCAAAGTTGAGCTTAGCTTAGCTCGGCGTGGCTCGTTTAATTGACACAATGGTGAGCTCGGCTTGAAACTTCGCCGGAGCTCGAACCATCTAGAGTGAGCTCAGGATGATCAAATGGGAGCCAAGCCTAATATGCCGGGCCTGAGCATGGCTCGCCCTACCCCTGATCCCCATAGGGCCGTCCAGGCTCGGATCGACCCCGAAATAGCCACAGATGCCCCGACCTGGGCCAGTCCCAATAAAAAAATAAAAAATAAAATAAAAATATAAAGAACAAAAATGGCCAGGACATGCCAACTGGATTGACCTTGTCTTGGCCTGGCCCCACCCTCAAGCCAAGGTAGCCCTGCCTTTGGGCCACATACAAGCTGACTAGGCCAGGCCACCCAGTCCATTGCCACCCGTGCTACAAAAAGTTCTAATTTAAAGTGAGGTATATCTAAGCCAAAGTTGAGCTTAGCTTAGCTCGGCATGGCTCGTTTAATTGACACAATGGTGAGCTCGGCTTGCCTCGTTTTTTTAAAAAATAAATAAATAAATAAATAAAAGAAAAAAGGTTTATGTGTGGCTCATTCCGGGGAACATGATGTACGCCCCAAGATCAAATATCCCCTCCACTCTCCACAGAAACATTTCTTTCCCAACTTTTAAATTTTCGGCCCAGGGGCCCCCACAGACAAAGGGGCGTCCCAATTTGTCTCTTCCATTTTACCCTTTATTATAAAAAAAATTTGTTTACTTTTTAGAAATTGTGCTCAATCTGCCTCCCCCTATTGTCTTTTCCTTTTTAATAGTAAGCCTCTCTCTCTATTCCATTTCGTTGGTCATCGGTCCCTCTCTCCTTTCTAACCAATCATGGGGATATAGAAATGCTACAAAAATGAAGATGAAGCATCAGAAACACTAGGAAAAATAATTGGAAAGACTTAAAAAAGATTAACTAGAATAACAACTTTAATAAGCTTCATGCCCCCAACCCACTGCTCATAAAAACCTAAGAACAATAAATTAGTCAAAGATGATGAAGGGATACAAGAGAAGAACCTTATCTTGCAATTGCCCATTGTCAATAGTTGTTTGAGCTGTTACAAATTAGGAATTCATAGACCTCATAAACAAGACCCTTAGTCATAATTTGACCCTTATGTATACCCACTAAATCCTGGAAAGATTGAGCCTCAAAGATTTTAATGCGTACTCTATTTCTTTTAAATGGTTTCAAACTGGTTTATTGGTGATTAGGCTATAGCCGTGTATATTTGGTGATTAGGCTATAGCCGTGTATATTTTTGGGTAAACCCATGTCTAATCAACATAAATGATTTTTTGGATCGATCTTTCTGCTTACATATGAGATAGTGAAACTTCGAATTTGTTTAAAATTCAATTTTGCTCCCAAATTTCTAGTAATAGTTAGAAAGACCATATGCCCCTAGTAGATATTGGTTGGAGTTGTGATAGCTACATGCGACCTTTTGTCAATGTTTTGGGGACGTAGCCCAACCTACTTTGTACTTTCTGTTATGTGAAATTTACGTACCGATCGGGTCTTTTCACCGTTATAATGGTATGACCTAAAAATAATTTGTTATTATCTGGAAGGACATAGCTTCAAATTTTTTTAATTTTTATCAAGTTTGTCTTTGATCCGATTTTTAAGAAATCGGACTGCTTGGTTACCCCAATAGTTATCGTTTTTCAAGTTTGCCAAAAAACGACCACATTCTGTTGACCACATACTGGTGCTCTCCGACAACATGGGTGCAAGCTCAACTGATGCTTCGACTTCGAACCCTATTGATCTTTGGAGGGTGACACCATTGATCTCCTCGCCGTCCTTGAAGAGCGACGCATTGAGGTCATTTTTGTGGGTCACTCGCTCTCGGTGGCCGTGGGGACACTGGCCTCGATCACACGGCCTGACCCCTTCACATAACATTTCGTGCTCTCCGCATCCCCAAGGGATTAATGACCAACACAAGTTTAACCCTTTTGCCTCTCTCTCTCTCTCTCTCTCATTTGTTGATTGGCGAGCAGAAGCAGGTTGTGATAACACCCAGAAAGAATTTGGGCTCTTTTGTTTTCCTAATCTGCATTCACAGAGAAAACATCTTCTGAGAGAGAGAGGCCCGATATAGGACAGAGAGAGATTGAACCAGGGAGAGAGAGAGGCCCGAGATAAGGGAGAGAGAGAACGAGATTGAACTAAGGGGAGGGAGAAGGCTGAGAGCAGGCAAAGAGAGAGAAAGAGCAAGTTTTTGATGGGTTGAAACATCAGACTGGGAGCAAACTTGAAATAAAAATTATAATCCGTCCTTCCAGATAATAACGGGTTATTTTTAGGTCATACCATTATAAAGGTAGAAAAACCCAGTCCATACGTAAATTTTCCTTACAGATTATGGCATATGCCCACTCCACTATAGCTACACTAGATGAACAACGAATTTGTTATATAAATCCAAATTTTTATTGAAATTTCAAAGAAAATTTTATAATTTAACATTCAGTTTAGCAGGTATCTACTCTTTTGGGTGGCATCCATAGTTAAGTGTATGAAACAATTTTTTAGGCATATTTGAGCTATGATAGTAGATAGCCTCAAGAAAAACAACAAACATTTTAATCCAAGGAAATAAAGTAAAAGGCCCAAATTTTTCATTTCAAATATTTGAAGAAGTTTATGTTTAATTTTGTGAACAATACTTGCATCACTACCAAATATTATCATGCCATCTATATGGAGTAACAAAAGAGGTTGCCATTTAGGAGTTTCAGACACAAACAGGGCTCGATTGTGATGGCTTTGCTGAAATCCTATGAACATTACTTTACTACAAAATTTCTCGAAGTACGGGTGCCTGTTTGAGTCCATATAGGGGGCACCAAAGTGTACAAATCCCGTTTATGGATCTATAAATATTTAAGATAACTTCATACACACTTATATATCAAGGTCACCATTGAGAAAAATATTTTTAACATCCAAACTAATACAAAAGCCATCATTAGATTGATGCTCTTGAAAGTAGTGTCTGAACTATAGATACATCGGCTATTGGGGAAGAGTTTCTAGAAAGTTAATCTTAAATAACTGATTGTATCCTTTTGCGATAGGACGAGCTTTATATTTTTCATTGTTGCCATCTACTTTGTTTTGATTTTATATGCCCGTTGGCATCCAACAACTGTTTCTTTTGGAAGAGGCACAAGACCCCAAGTATGCATACGATCAAGAGCATTTAACTCATCTTGCATTGCCTATTCCCACACAGATTAACTTTAAGCTTCTTTGTATGTTAGGGGCTTAGAAGAAAATGAACAAATAGTATGAAGGGTTTGGTGCTGAGGTAAGAAGGTTTCATAACCAACAAATGTATAGGTGGGGTAGAGACACAGTTGATATGTCTGATTAGCAAAGAGTGACAAAGGATCAATGGGTGCAGGTGTCTGATTATGACGTCGAGTAGGATTTGATTGGTCTTCTTCCTGTTCTTTGGTACAAAGACAAATTAGATTGTGCAAAAGAGGTTGGGTTGGCAATAGAAAAACAAGAAAAGAAAGGTCAAAGGATGCAATATCATTTATGTTTTTTTAAAAAGGAATATATTAAAAAAACACAACATGCTTGAATACCCAAAGTCTCTTGGCGATAGGATCATTGTGTCTATATCTTTTTTAGTGATAAGGATAACTCATGAAGCAACATTTCATAGTCTTAAAAGACAACTTGTCTCTCTTAGTTGAGGGTAATAACATAAAACAAGTGCAACCAAACCTACAGAGAAGTAAATAGTGAGGTAGTCAAGTGAACAAATTTTAAAAGTGACAGCTTGAATAAAACAAAGGATGGTACAATGTTTGCACTGGAGTCTAAGGACAAAATAGAAAATGATTTTTACACTTTATAATACTATTTTACACGGGAGTCTAAGGACAAAACTTTTGATATTGAACATTGTTGTCGAAATTAAACTTTGAAGCATCCGATTGATCTATTCCCCTCCTGAATATAAGTGTAGGGCATTAGTCTTGGTGAAAATTTTGGGTTCCACATATGAATAAAATTGAATTGGAATTTTATAAAATTTAGTGCTATTATTCATAAAGAAAACCCATATATAATGAGTACGATCATCAATACAGGTTACAAAATATTGTAACCCCCTTTGAATAGAATAGGTGTAGGCCCTAGTGGAATTATGTCATTTCAAGGCCCTAAATTCTGATATTTTAGATAGCTCTTAATTTCAGTAGGAGTGATAAAGTGACATGACTATAAGATCTTAGCGTATTGGGACCAAGAGTCATGGAACTTTGAGTGAGTCATGAGCTGAATTTATATGCATGGGAGGTATCGAGAGGGTTGAGGGTTACCTCTTGTCAGGGCCGATTGTTATGTTTGTGCTTCATGATTGAGTGATGGGCCGGAGCGATAGGATTTATGTGGTTATGTCATATGAGCTTGATACTAAGATACCCCCTATACGGGAAGGTTGGGGCTAATAGAGGGCATTGGCCTAAATCCTTATCTCTTAGAGCTTTCTCGTAGCATGTGCATAAACAGTCGTAATGCGTGGAAAACTGCTCTTCTAAGGATCCATTCGTAAAAAGTATGCACATGTGTCAAGAAGGGAACCCCCGCACCATGTGCGTGCATGTCCTCTATAGGGCACCTAAAATCCGCTTATACTTGAGGATTCCGAATTAGGCATCGATTTGACTTTGATCGGCTAAGATCCTGATTTCTTGATTATATATTGTGGGTCATAGACCTGTTGGGTCATACTAAGAAGGTGGCATTGAATTACAGGCCTAACTGAGTGTAGTGCTCAAATTCATAATTCAGCTCCAATAATCATAATTTTATTTGTAAATATTTTAAAATAATTTATTTTAATTAAAAATCATTAAAATAATTTTTATAGATTCTTTAGAATTTTTAAGATTTGTTTTTAGCTAGAAAATATATTTATTGAAATTGTTTGGATCAAATAACGACTAAGGACAGTCCCCTGGGACCCACAAGGAATGCCCAAATAGCCAATGGGTATCTATTTGGAGGCCTAGGGGGTCCCACGTCACCTAACGTAGAGGTTGACATGGGGGTGATGTCAACCGCCCTTGATACCCCATGTGCTTTTGTATTTTGTAATATTAAGTGAGGGGCATTGTATTTTTATATTGTATGGAATTTATGCATATTTGTGAGGCCTCTATAAGGGGAATTAAGGTTTGCAATTACAAGCCTAATAAAGGTACGTGGTAATTGTATACTAAACCACCTAGCATATGTAGCATGATTTTATTAGCCCCACATGCTCTTATAAAAAGAATGGAACTTTTAAAATTTATTTTTTGCTAGAATCTTGACAAATTAACACATGGTATGCCCTCCATCTTAGTTTTTAGTTCAATTAAATGAAAAAATCATGAGTATTTTAATAAGAAGGGAAATTGGAGTGAATTAAATGATGATAAAGCTATTTAAATTCATATCACAAATCTTGATAGCATGATGGTGGATGGTGGGCTCGTATCAAGCATCTCTTTGTATCCATTAGATGATGATATAAATAACCAATATTCATCAATCTAGAAGTATCTATATACTTAATGTGTAGGTGCCTATAAAAACCTCCTTATGCTTCCATACCTCATATAAGTTCACTCTCTCTCTCCCTCTAAGTGACACGCCACTGTTTCTCTTTCTTTCTCTTTCTCTCTCTCTCTCTCTCTCTCCATCTAGATTCTCATGCCCATAGGCATTCTTGTCTCCTTTTCTCTCTCTACAAAGTTATATTGAAGTTGATGTGAGAAAAAACTCGATTGAAGCTCATTGATGACCGCATTAATAGTGATTCAAAACTCAAATTATGGATGATCTAATCTTAAGGCCTTCATTAATTGAGTAAGATCTCACCATTTTTTTTATTTCAATTCCTTCTCCTTGCTGTAAATTATTAATTACAGTAAGCTATCTTTATCAACTTCACATTAAGTCATTGATGTTTTAGATCTATCTTGATTCCCTTTGATCCATATAGCTGAAAGCATCGTCCATGTACAAATTGATCTAATTTCCATGATGTTTTCCCTATGAATTTTGGATTATTTCTTACTGATATTTTTTTGATATTTTCATAACCAAATCAACCAATTAAATTTTCATTTTGATGCCTCAAATTGTTATTTTCATAAGAGGAGATTATGTTCAATTTATGTTGCCCGATTTGTGAACTCGATTGTACTGGTTTTGTGTTTTAAGAACCACGATTTCCCCCACAATTTTCCCACTTTGTTCTCTACAAATCCTTCTATGTTTTAAGTGTATATCAGTATATGATTGGATTCTCACTCTTGAGAAGATGAATTTGATCGAATTTTGAAATATCCCATCACATATCACCCAATTGCACATAGCTAAAACCCAAGGCTGTAAATCGTGCACCCGAGAGCTTTAATCGTCTTCCCATGGACATGTTGCATTATACATTTAAGCATATGTGTATTGTACTATTGGAGATCATGTATCCTTTATTTCTTAGTGTATTTTGAGGTCAATTGTTGACTGTAGCCATAATAACCTTGCTGTAATGTCAAGTGTATTGTGTGAAATTCAAGTTGTATTGTCTTGAGCTTTTTAATATAGTTGTAGTCCAAATGTATGTGACTTGGTTTCTATACGCTCTCAGGCCCCCACACATCAATATGACTGAGCTCATATATAGAAGGATAAATAGGACCACTTCGAGTAACAGTCAAAGCATGAGATTTTGCATACTTACAAGTTTCACAATGTTTGACATCAGTAATGTCTTTCTTTGCAACAGTACTAAGAACATCATGAGAAAATAAAAATTGACAAAGAAGTAGAGATATGACAAAGGTGTTGATGTTAAAAAGATATGACATCAATTGTAGATACAACATAAACTAATGCAGGTTATCCAGATAATATAGATCTTCAACTTTAAGCCTAGTCTCAATCAACTTCCCTAACTGTTGATCATGTATATAACAACCAGATGGAGAGATGCTAACATTATTATTTGAGTGGGTAATCCACCCAATGGAAAGTAGATTCATGATAATAAAGGGAACATGGTAGACATCATAAACACTTAATTTATTATGAGTTAGGAGCAAGGGAAATAAATTTGATTTTTTTAACCTTCTTAGTGGCTCCATCAATAGTATAACCAATATGAGGAAAAGACTTATAACCAATGATGATTTTCTCATTTGCAGTCATGTGAGAGGCTTCTAAGTCAATCAACCAAGAAGTGGAAATATAGTTCTCTTGAAAGGATGTAGAGGGTTCGAAGGTTAGGCGACATTGCTAGACTATAAACTACAATTGCTCTAATGTAAGTGTCACCATAGATAAAGCAGTACTAGAAGAGGCTATTGCAGCTTGAGTTGGAGTGCAACCATCCAATGACCAACTTATATTAGCAGTAACAACAAGGACGAGTTTCTTCCTCTTCAAACATGTGAACTTCATGTACCTAAGATCTTTACAGTACTTACATCTAAAAGAAATATTTTGTCAAAGAACATTGGAGGGATTGTGGCATTTAAATTTAGACTCATTTCGTCTTTAAGATCTGGTGGAATTACGTCATTACAAGGCCTTAAAATTCCAACATTGAATGTCTCTTAACTTCAATGGGAGTAAAAGAACGACATGATTTTAAGATCTTGACGTACTGGGACCAAGAGTCAGGGAACCTCAAGAGACTCCAGAAAAGGATTTGTATGAATAAAAGGTACTAAGAGGGTTGAGGGTTACCTTTATGTCATGATCACTTATTATATTTGAGCCCCATGATTGTGTGATGGGTAAGGGCAATGTTTTTTATGTGATTGATGACAGGAACTCGATGATAAAATAGCCTTGTATGGGAAGGTTAGGGCCAACAGAGGGCAATGGCATAAATCCTTGACTCTTAAAATCTTCTCATAGTATATGCATAAAGAGTTCCAAGCATGGGAAGCCGCTCTTCCAGGGATCCGCTAATAAGAAGTATCCACATATCACAAGAGATGAACCCCGCACCATGTATGTGCAAGTCCTCTAGGGGATGCACCTAAAATACTCTAGTACTAGGTGATTCAGAGCCACTCATTGCTTTGATTTTGATAATCTATATCATGAACCATTGATTATAGATTCTGGGTTATGAGTAGATTTTGATCTAGCCGAGTGGAGCGCTCATATTCCTAATTCAACTCCATAGGATCTTAATTTCTCTTTCAAATATTTTTTAAATAATGTTGAAATAATTTGTTCTGAGAGAAAATTATTCGAAGGATTTTTGTGATTTTAAAAAAAATTTCTGAGCAAGAAAATGAATTTCCAGAATTATTTTTGAGAAATAACAATTAAAGACAAAACCCAGGACCCACATGAGACCCCCAAATAGCCAATGGGTATCCATGAAGAGCCATGGACCTCCACATCAGCCCTATGTGGAGATGATGTGGGGCTTACATCAACCCTATGGTAGCCTCTTTGGTCGTTACGTGATTTTCTTATAATGGGAGAGCATTTTGTGATATTATATTTTACGCTATTTTGTGAAATTGGAAAATTAATTTAAGCATACGTTAAATGTGAAAAGCAAGTGGTTTATTCACATATATGAACCCTTCTAAAAATGGCATAGGGTTTGATATTTCAATTTCTACCTTATGGGTATGTGGTAATTGAGCAGTTAACCAACTAGCTTATGTGGCTTCATTTGGTTGGCCACACATACCCTTTCAAAATGGATGGAAAGTTTCAAATTTGATTTTTACTGGAATTTTGCTTAATTAGCTCAAGGTAATACCCTCCAATTTGGTTTTAAGTTTAATTATTTGAAAAGAGCAAATGTATTTTCATACAAGGGGAATTTGGAGTGAATTAGTTTGTTTTTAAAGAAAAGAGAGGATAAACGTATTTAAATCCACACCACATATCTTGATGGTATAATGGTGGTGGTGAGCTAGAATCAAGCCTCTCTTTATAGCCATAGGATGATGACATGGAGAGCTAGATTCATCTATCTAGAAGTATGTGTACACTTGGTGGCTAGAAGCCTATAAATAACACCATAAATCATTCGCACTTGAGTTCTCTCTCTCTCTCGCAGTGGTATCGCACTCACACTCACTCTCCAGATCTCATAACATGGCACGACCAAGCCTATTTCTCTCCTTTTTTCTTTCTTCCTCCATGAGATCGAAGGTTGAGTGAAGTGAGTGATCAATCCTAGTGAGAGAAAACTTTATAGATGTCAAATCCATGGATAATCCAGCAATCTAGATGTCCTTCAATTGAGTAAGAACCAATCCTTCTACCACGATTTTTAAAGTTTTTTTTTGTTGTAAAATAATATTCACAACAAGGTTTTATCGTCCCTTAGGTCCTTGATTTTTAATAACTTGATCTAAGATTATTCCACCTTCTTGAGAGTATCATCCATGTTCCATTGATATAGTTTCCATGATATTTTTTTTGAAAACTTAGGAGATTAATTGATTGATATTTCTCTGAGATTTTCACATAAAAATCAATCAATTAAATCTCACATGTGAGATGGATCTAAACGTTGATTTTATAAAGGTAAACTATGGCGAATTTTCTTCTTTACCATACTTGGGGTTTTTTAAACTTGTTTTGTGATCTAGTTTCTCTATCTCTCTCACGAGCTCCACTTGTTGTTGTAATCTTTCAGTCCCTGTAGATCCTTTCATATTTCAAGTGTACATCAATATGGCTTTTTAACTTTGATGTGATGAATTTGACTGGAATTTGAGATATGCCATCATATGTCACTCTATGGCACATAGCTAAGATCTAAGGCCATGAACCAGACACCTGAGAACTCTGACTGGCTTCCTACGGCCATGTTATATTATTCACTTGGGCATTTGTGTGTAGTAATAATGGAGATTTTGTTTTGTTGAATTTTATGGAATCGTTTGATATATACTTTTGCAATTTTTAAAAGCACTACATACTTGTGTGGTTCATTTATCTCCTCATACAATTTTGAATTATGTTGGACACGGGACCATAATTGAGTTGCATCCTTTTTATTTTGAGCGAATTTTCATCTTGCCATAGCTGGAGTTTTAAAAACTGGTTTTGTGATCTAGTCTCTCTCATGAGCTCCACTTGTTTTGATCTTTCAATCTCTGTAGATCCTTTCATATTTCAAACGTATATCAATATGGCTTTCTAACTTTGATAAGATGAATTTGACTAGAATTTGAGATATGCCATTACATGTCACTCTATGGCACATACCTCAGATCTAAAGCCGTGAACCAGGCACCTGAGATCTATGACTAGTGTCTTATGGTCATGATGCATTATTCACTGGGGCATTTGTGTGTAGTAATAATGGAGATCTTGTTTTGTTGAATTTTATGGAGCCGTTTGATGTATAATTATGCAATTTTTAAAAGCACTACATACTTGTGTGGTTTGTTGATCTCCTTGTGCAGTTTCAAATTGTGTTGGAAAAAGGACCATAATTGAGTTGCATCCTCTTTATTTTGTGTGTATAAGAAGTGTTTTGTTAACTGTAATCTCAGTCATACTACTGTAATTGAAGCTTATTTTGTAATGTTCAAGAATTTTGACTTGTATTGTCTTGCTTTGTCACATGGTCCAAGTGTAAGTTCTTGAAATTTGGTTTTTTATGCAGTTTCAAGGTCGAGTTGCCAAATATTGTTGTATCAAATATTGTTTCTCCTTTTAAAGCTGAATATTGTTTCTCCTTTTAAAGCTGAAATAAAGGACTTAATCTTAGTTTCTTTTACGATTAACTCAGAAAGGACTTGAGTTAGGAGGGATATAACGTTATGTAATACGACATTTTTGTCACTTTGAAATTCTGATCGAATTGTTATTAAAAACTCAATAACTTGAAACTTTTTCTGTGATTTTGCAACAATTTTTACACTACGACCATCACAAATCACATGTTCCATAACATCTCCATGGATGAATAGAAGTCTTGAATAGACCGATCTCCTTGTTTAAGCTACCAAAGTTCTTGTATTAATTGATATTTCCATGCCTAGTTACTGTAGTGATTAGTCTTCTCCATAAAAGCCCACGTTTCATGAGTATTTTTAAGTTGCTTAGATCTATCCCTCTGTTACTTTCTGATGACCCCATTCGCCATGCTATAATTCTAGCAATTATTGATTCCCCACTATTCTCTTGCTTTTGAATCATCAATTTTTTTTTTAGTTCCAATTATATATGCTAAGATATAGAAATAAAAAAGAGAGAAAACAATAAGAAATAGAAGGAAAACATCAAGTGAGAGAAATACTAAGAGAGATAAATATCACAAAAAGAAAGAGATCAACATATTTACTCGCTTGTAACATCTCAGGTAGAAGAAGCAACAACTTGTCCACAAAAGAGAGAGAGCAGCTTTGATCTGAGAAGTTGGAAATACAACCAAGATTTGAGAAGCCAGAAAAACAACTAAGATCTGAAAGATTAACCTAGAATTTTATAGAAGACTGCTGATGGAGTGGCTTTTGAAAGAGAGATGCACAAGATGATGATTAAAAAGGAAAAAAAAAACTCAAATCAATGTACAAAAGAAAGTAGGGATGGAACCTTGCTCTGATACCATGTGAAAATATTGTAATCTCTTCATTGCATAAATTAATGTTACAGATCATGATTTATGCACAAAAAAAGGCTTATACATGCAGTGTACAACTAACAGTTTTTATATGTATAAGATACAACTTCTATACATTTTTTGTATATAGGTGGGCCCTGTAATATGCGATTGAAGGTTGTAGGTTGCTATATTTGTTCATGTTGGGTGTACTTTTAGTCACCATAAGAGAGTAAGTACATTTTAATAGACGCTTAATGCATTGAAGGTGTAATTACAAGATAAGTGTTTAACGGACGCCAGATAAATGTCCTAACAAACAATGGATAAGATATGCAAGCTCAATGAGCATGATCTTTGAAGATATTTGCAAAGATATAACCTTGATATGATATGGAGGATATGATATGCCGTAAAGGCTCTTATATGCCTTTAGAGCTTTGTTCGTCAATTAGCCCATATATGTCTTGACTTACCACCAAAGATAATGAGAGGATTCAAACCAAAGCAATTCGAGACAAATTCTATGATACATATACTCCCAAGGCTCCTATATGCCTCTCCATATGATATTGGAGGAATTTCCATCGTCAGTCACATATGTACATCGAGATTAATAAATGATGATGAGAGACTATTAAGCCATTTCAATTTGAGACAGACTCTAAGCTACGTATACTTCCATAGCCTCTCCACAGATATCGGAGGAGTTTGATGCAATGCGATATTTTGAATTTGTTGTCGGCCAAGGATAAAGTATTTAATGGATGGAGCATAAGGAATACCTCATCATATGATATCACGATGAGGTGTATCATTGCAGCTATATTCCATGAGGCCTCATATGCCTCTAAGCTCAAGAATTATACAAATTGGACATCATTCGGAGTTGACTTAACCTCAACACCAGTATTCATTGGCGGTCAAGATATGCCTTGACTGATACCCCTAAACTTTATAATTGAGGTTGATCCGAAACTTTCAGGGATTCATATTTGAAGTATTACATCCTTTACCCCAAAGTTTCACACCGTTCGGAGATGGTTCAATCCCTCATCTATAGCCATTGGCAGTCAAGAGTTTTATGCATTTCTGTTAAAAGCTAGGATGACCCACGATTATCAAAATTGATATTTCTTCCTATCCAAGAGGAATTTACTCATAAGATTAGAACCATTGGATTCTTGACCCCAATGCACTATCACCCTTAAAAGGTGGGGCAAGATATTAATCGTTGAGTTGACAGTGGTTGAGCTCGCAATCCTCTGATTATGTTGATGTAATTTTCAATAGAGAAGGGTCAACTTCAGCGAATCATATATCTTTCATATGAGAACCATTTGAAGCGAGACTTGGACCATCGTATTCATATATGAATCCTCTATCATCTCACTAAATTTCATGATCAAAAGGTTTGTCATCAACAAGTGATGGAAGAAATACAAAGATATGTCATAATTGTGTTGCAGTAGCCTGACTAACAATGGATAAGAAGTGACAAAATCCCTGAATGTTTTCACGCAGTATCTTGTTAAATTTTGAGAAGCTGCGAGTTCATATTAAAACATCAGCTGGATAGACATTGACCAGATATATAAGTATCAACAGAATCACCTGTGATGATATTTAATTTCAAATGAAACTACATGGTTATCGTCTTGAGACTTGATCATGAAAGATAAAAGCGTTTGGTCAACAAATGGATAGACGTCACAAGATTTCGTGATTATCAACTCGTGAATGATTATATAAACCTCTTTTCTTGATGAGGAAGGGGTTGGGTGATTGGTTCAATTAGAGATAAACTGAGATATACACATTACTCAGCATAACCTTTGTGTATACGAGAGAGAAAAAAGAGTGATTGTATTCATTGTTAGTTAAGGAATAGCCTACTGAAATTGTTGCTTTCTAACTTACAGTGTAAATATTCGATTGAAAGAAAAAAGTTATTGAATTTAGATTCACTTGAGGCCCTGTATTGAAGTAGCAAATCATATGGACAGTACCCCTACGAATAGTCAAGTTTATATGCCCATGCTTGAAAGATAAACTAATGTGATCTTATTAGGGATTTTTTTTTTTTTTTTCTCCCCTTTTCTTTTGTTTTCTTTTTATTTTGGCAAAGATCACTTACAAGTAGTTTTATTACAATAACTCTTGCTTCAAAGAAACTAAACTAACAAATCCAAGATCTTGAAAACCTTGATGTCATTAAACCAATTTTCTTTAAACATAGAAAATATCCACAATTCTTATGCTTGGGAATATAAAACCAATATAGTTAATATAGCAAGAAACAAAAAGTGAGTGCTGGAGATTATCTCAATCGGGCTTATTACACCCCACACCGAGTCACCACCATCCGATGGCATAGGATCAATGATCAACCTTCAATCTCAACCAAAAACGTAAGTTTAGGCCAAGTCACACCAATGGAACATGAACCTCTTTAATCACAAACACAAACCCTAGGTGAATTCCTTTAGCAACTTAGTTTGAGAAAGATGGATTTTTTTTTTGCTACACCCTCAAATCCTTAGCCATAAATCTAGAGTTGAGAGATAGGAGAGAGAAGAACTCCATAGCTTATACCCTTCGTCCCTTTTGGGCTTTCATGAGAGAGAAAGAAACTTTCTTCGGATAGAGATAGAAAGATAAGGTGTAGAGATTTTGGGTAGAGACAATCCTTTTATAGGCTTTAAAACAAATTAGGGTTTCTTAGGGCTTTATTTGGCTTGCCTCTTATTGCGAGATTGAATATGAACAATTGATCTTGAGTGACTTGTGGGGTGAGAGATTTGAGCCATCCATTCCATAAATAAGTCATCAACATTATGGAAGGTACTAGAACTTTTCTCCCCCTTTTTTAAACCATTTTCCATCAATAGAAATTAAATAAAATAATTCTAAATATAATATTGTGCATATCAAAATAATGAATAAGGCTTCTCATGCTTTCCAAAAATTCATTCAAAGCTTCATCGAGCCAATACCTTTTCAAAACACATAGCAACTTGACCTACAAGTCAAAATCACTTACTACAAAAATAGAAAGCTTCTAAATGGGTGCGGCATGCAACCCATGAGAGGATCTCAGGGGCCCCACCATCTAGGCCATGGTGGGTCCATGTACATAATGGGCCCCCATGCAATTTTAATATTTTTAAACTCAATAAAATAATTTTAGAATTTATTTCAATATTTAAATCAATATAAAATCAATATCTCTGATTTTATAAATCCAAATTTAATAAATACAATATCTAAAGATCTAAAAAAAATCAAATAATAATTCTAAAATCATAGATATCATAAAACAAACATAATTAAATTCATTAGATGGGAAAAAGATCTATACGGTCTAGAAATTAAATCAATCAAACACTGGGGCACTCCACTTTCAACTGTGGACTATAGACCACACTTGCTTATCAAACCGACTTAGTATTTTTTATGACTCACAGTCCATGCAAGGGCTAATTAGTGGGTCACCAAAGTCTGGCCGATGAGCCAAGGGGTCACAATCCCAGTTTGTGGATTTCAAGTTCTTCCCCAGAGACAGGCCAAGGTCACCAAAACCTGATGCGACCACAGCTCCTATAGTGCATAGGGGTATCTCTCAAACATGCATACGCTTCACCCTAAAAGGTGGTTTGCTTTCCCGAAACAGTCTATAATATTCATGCCATGTGATGATACATTGATGAAGCTTTAGCCCCCCTCTCTGAAGGCCACCATCACAAGGGTCACACAATCCCTCGGCTCACTCATCCGTGCATACTCCGACCACATCAAGGGATGACCTATTAGAACCCTTATCGGTTTATACTATATACCTAAGCAACATGAGTTTTTCTAAACCGACTGGCCTAGACCGTCAAGCACAGTCCAGTATCAGCAAACATCGTTTGTTTATTATGGTCCATGAAGGACCACACTCTCACTGAATTCATGTTCCAGTATATCATTTTTTTTTATAAGCACTCATAAGGTCTTTAATGGCCACACTCACCCAACAATGTCGCCCTTGTTATATTTCATTTTATGTGCATTTGTATATTTTACTTAAAATCATATGTATATGCTTCAGGGCCATAATCAAAGGTATTCAGTCTAGCTTTTAGGCTGATGTAAATTTAAGCCTATGGAACTCTTTCGTACCCAGTAATATATGTAAAAACCTTGTGTTTCTACAATGTGAAATGCATGGGCGGATTTGGCCCCGATTGTATTTGCCATCTGATTATCCACTTAGGAGTTACGATGTTTTAAACATTTTCTATTAAAAGAAGCACATTTCCGAACCAACCGGTTCACCGTAGGTGTATGTCCTAGGATCTTTCTACAAGACATATATTTGTTTTGATGGGTTTCCAAAGTATAAAATCTCAGAATGCTCAATTTTGGCCATAGTTTTGAAGGATAACCGCTTGTTGGGCCCACAACTTGACTGGAATCTAATTCCTAGTCTGCGGGACAACATGTTTTTTATATGTTATCTTGGAAATCTTGTAGAAATCTTGTAGAAGAATGTTGACTGGGGTCAACCTTAATGAATGAGGATTCATCTTTAAGGAGTTTGAAGCATGATGCACTGAAGTTAAGGTTATATGTAGGTGATTAAGCTTTGTAATTTCATTTGAAAGCTTTATTGGACCCTAAAGGCAACAATTTTGAAGTATTAGACATGAAGTGATGTCTTCAAACATTGCCAAATTTTCATTAACCAAATCCTAGTGAGACTCGATAAATTTGATGGGGGAAATTTCGAGCGATAGAAGCAGAAGGTAGCGTACATGTTGAGATAGTTGTGCCTGACTTGAGAACATACATCATCTATAACAGCTAATGCATTCATCACTATCAAGTCAGATCACTGAGCTTACCCACTTCTTTAAAAGGCCCTAATTAATCATTATTTCACTTGCATTGTTCCATGAAACATGGACACGTGTGTCTAAGGATCTAATCACATGTCAAGACTTAGTGGCATGTCGTTACTTCTACAAATGCATACGACACTCCTATAAAGTGTCCAATGGCGTGTCCTTTTTTGGACATGTTTCATGTCTGAAATTTTACCTTTTTTTGTTTAGAACTATCATTTTTCAATAAATAATATTTTATTTTAAAAATAAAAATATTTCAAAATATAAATTAGTTAAAAATAAAAATAAAAATATTTTATTTTTTTAACTCGAATTTACATAAGTCACTATTCCTATAAATAAAAAAATGTGTTTATTCCGTGTTTTGATAAACCTTCTAGGGGTTTTCCCTAACCAAGTCATAACTTCTCCCTCTTCAAGTCGTAAGCCCGTGGATCTTCATCTCACATAATCTCTACCGTTTCCCTCTTCCTTTCTCAGTTTTCCACATAAAATCTTTTGAGTTGACATTTTTTTTCTTTTTGTTACCATTGATAACATAACTCATATTCTAATACTACTTGCATTCTCCTAGCACTTGAGTTCTAGTAGTTTTGAGTACTCATACTTGTATTTAATAGTCTTTAAAATTTGCAGTACATTTGTCATACCATTGAGGGTTCGAGTGGTGCGATATATGATTTTCAATGAATGTATTAGGACCCTATTTAATAGAGAGGGAATAACGATACTACATTTTGAATTAATAATTAGCTATTATTTTTTAGCTTTTTTCTATGTTATGATGTATCCTTGGATATTAGAAATTTTGATCAATAAAATTCTTATTCATAAAGTAACATTTGTTGGAGACTAATTCAATTTTTTTTTAGGAAAAAGTTTATACAAGGACGCTACCTTATAATGTAGAACTACGGATGCCCCTAAAAAATTCATCCGAAAAGGTAGTTTTAATGTTGAAAAACCCTTTGATTGATCATCTCGACATCGAGATGTATGACTATGAAAAATAAGAAGATTTAAAGTATGAAAAATAAAAAGATTTTAAGTCCCAGAAATAGTGCATTTTACAACATATTATCTACACTGTCCATTTTCAAGATTATCATATGTTTATAGATCTACTTGATTTTAACTATTTTTTAAAATTAAAATTTTATAATTAGATATAAAAATAGATTTTGAGATAATCCTAATAATATTTTACATCAAAATTATATACCATGATAAAATTTGAAGGGCACCGTACCTCTACACCTACGGAGGCGTCCATATGGAAACTGCACCTTTTTTTTAAGGGAAAAGTTTATAAAGAGCCAAGGCTCTAAACAATCAAATTTGAGCCTACCTCAAAACTTCTACCAAAAGAAGTTGTTTTGATACCTAAATAGCATCAAATTGATCATCTCGACATCAAGATGCATAGACATGAAAAAAAAAAAAAGATAGATTTTAAGTTTTGAAAATAGCGTATTTTGTAATGTATTTTTGAACCGTCAATTTTTAAAATTTTAAATTTTTCATAGATCTATTGATCTACACTATTTTTTAAGCTTTAAACATTATAAATAAATATGAAAATATATTTTAAGACTATTACAAAGATTTTCAGTATTGAAACCACATTTCTCGACACTATTTGAAGGTAGGCTCTAATTTGATTGTTTACAGCCTAGGCTCTATGCAAACCGCACCCTTTTTTTAATGCGTTACTATTATTATGTTGTACATGTAACTACCTATGCGAATTACACACACGCACACATATAGGCATGGACATCCACATATAGGCATTTGTATAGGTAAATGCAGATGTAGCCTGGTTATGTCTGTCTAATATTCTTTTTTTGAAATTATGACACTCACATATCTATCACAAACTGACATGCGTGTTCGTTTTGATATAACGTTGCGTGTTCGTTTTGATATAACGTAGAACTGTTGCATGCCCATGGCAAAGGGCCTTCGGAAAACCTTGAGACCAAATATAAATCGGAGGATAAAATTGGGAATAACTTTTGTTAGCTAATCAATCAGAAACAGTATGTTATTCCCTTCTGCTTTGATTCTCAAACTTTCATGGATATCTCCCAATCCAATTTTCACAAGAAATTATATTTCATGTGGTCGAAGGATAGCAGATTCTTTGTCTTATTTGCAGTGTCCGATCCGGATATTGGCTACATAAAGAAGATAGAAGAACGGGCCCATGATTTTGTGGCTGGGATTTTAGGAATTGTCTCGTTAAATACTTAATATTTTACCATAAAAATGATGAAAATTTCAGAATGGTGCGTTTTTTTCTTTCATTTTGAAGACCTGCAGTCAAAGACGATTTCTTATTCCTTATCCATTCAAAAGATAATATTCCTAATTCTTGTGAGGTCCACAATATTTCTCAAATCTCACATTGAGTGGGATCGAAATACCATCTGTTTTCCTTTTGGCTCCTTTTTAAAAGTTATCCCCATCACTTTTAGAAATAAGCGGGTAAAAGGTCGATGTGTCCAACTTGTCACCCACCGGTTTTGAGTGAGATCGGATAGCTTGATGACTTGGCATGGCTTACTTAACAATTTACAAAAAAAAAAAAGGGTAAAATGTAGATTATTTAAAAAGTACACTCAAAAAATAATATTCACATTCATTAGATACTAAAAACAAGAAGAGGGGAAACGGTTGGAGTCCTATTCCATATGGGACTTGGACGGCTCACAAAATTCTTGAACCCTGCTTGAAATGGATACATCAAATATTCCAAATAATATTCAAATAGCATGCTAGCATCCCCTCAATTATAAATGTGGTGTTGGATAATTTTGCCCCATTTCCCGCCACTATTTTTCTTTACCAAAATTGACAAAGGCAGCTCAATCAGTTCCGGTTGAACTTATTGCCTCGATTTTCAAAATGCTGATGACATTAATAGGATGTAATCCTCCCAATGGTGACACAATTATTCCGTCCAACTTTTCCTTTTCCCCACAATCTCAATCTAACTTTTCATATTCCAAAAGACGGGCCTACATGAGAATCGGTACAGCAGCACATAATGGAATAGTATGTTCTCATCCACCCCCCATAAATCTCCTTGGAAAATAAGAAGGAAAGAAAAAAGGGGTAAGATATAGATGCATTCCCATCACATCAATAATATAATGGGGCGGTTTGGAATCCGGAGCGTGGCAACGTTTTTCTGTCCCAATAAAATTGAATTGGTCGTATGTGTGCCATGGTAGGGAGAAGCAATAAGCAAAAAGCAAGAAACAAAAAATGCATGGCAAAAAGAGCCAACAATCCCCATTTGTACCCTTGTAATCAAGGCCGAGGATAGAAGGTATAGGAGTAAGAAATTAATAGTTGCAACCAAGATCCTTGCAGGCAAGAAGGGAGAGTGTCCTAAGGAGAGGGAGGTGGACCCACCGGCGATCAACCACTTAGAGCTGTCAAGCTCAGGGAGGTGGACCCAGGGGCGATCAACCACTTTGAGCTGTCAAGCTTGTATGGGGCCTACCTCATGGAGGAGAGTCGTCCTTGACCGAAGGAAAGAGGAGTGCTGACCAAAGAAAACTTTGATCGGACCAGGACCCGACCTGACCCATTGCCACCTCTGGACCCGGGGAAAAGGTATGATGGTGAGGGGAAGAGGCTTGTGGATCCTCGCAAAATATTGGAGGAAATACACCTTGGCTTTAATTTGTAAGCGAACCTTTATCAAGCATGTGGCTTATGTAAAATACGTGCACCATGTTTTTATAGTCATCAAGTGAGAGACTTGTATTATTGTGCCTCAACATTACCTCTAGCTCTTCATTCCCACTGTTCATATATCAAAGACAAATAAAGGGCACGTATATTATATTCCCTTGGGAGCATAGTTTGCATTTATTCTCTTGGTCAGAAGACCTACTTAGGAGGATATTTTTTATTTGAAGGTTTGCGAACCACTTAAGAATCATTAAATCCATTATTCTTAGAAGAAAAAATTTAAAATTTGAGTTTTCTAACACTTAGATCTCATCATCTAAAAATTGGCCGTCTCTATTCAATCTTGAGATTTTCTTCAAGCGTGCATAGGGTGCAATTAGGATTTTTTTTGTTTTTTTAATTGAGGTTAATCTATAGGTTGAAGAGGTTACATCCCCAAAAATTGGGGCCCTAATGCTAATCCTAGGTGGGGTTTTATCTAAGGCAGTAAATGAACAATATACTCCCGAGGGAGTATAATATCTTTTGGCATCAAAGAAAGACCCTTGTATTTTGTGCTTTAGAGACTGCGTGCTTTCGCGCGACCATACACCCTAGGGTAGTAACTCAAAGTTTGCAGCACCACAGGTTGGGGATATTTTGTGTCGCTTGAGACCAATGAATCCAAATGTTCCATCGCCAAAATACAAAGTCAGTTTGATGTATCCCCTCAACTTCAAAACCATTTTCACTCATCTGGTATGAAGCTCGAAAGATCACCAAATCAGTTATTCCAAAAGTGTATACTATGGTCTCACGGGACAACATTTAGAAAGTTACGGCCCTCTCCGGAACCCTTACTCAAATGTGTACAATTTGAACACACTTTACTGTTACTGCCTCAACTGCCGGTCAATATGCCTCACACGAGGAAATATTTTTCAAATGGGATGGTTGTAAAAGTGTTATTGACTAGTCTCAAAGTTTAAAAAATTAATTTTGAACTTCGTAAAATATCTCAAGCCATCCAATTTGACATCTAATGATTAAAAATTAATTTCGAATTTCATAAAACTTCTCAAACCATCCAATTTAACATCTAATGGTTAGGAGTAATTGTGATCTTCTTATAACAAAGATAATCAGTCCCATATTATACAATCCCTTTGGTAAAACTACTTTTCATTAGGAATTGTTCAAGGTATAAGTTGTCAGGGTGGCTGGTTCCACATCATGATGTCTTGCGTTCTATTATTATTATAGGTTGGGAACCCCTTCCCCATTGATCTACCTAAAACAAAAAAAAAAAAAATTACATCTTGAATAATACTATTTAAGTGTAAACACCAATTTTTTATATGGGTGCAACTTTATATCATTGAAGTAAGATGCACCTCAAAAATCATCTAAAGAGAGTGTTCTGACATTGGAGGACACTTCAATTGATCATCTCGGCTTCAAGATATGTGGATATGAATAAAAAACGAAATTTCAAATGTTAAAAATAGTACGTCTTGTAACATATTTTTTGAACCATCTATTTTCAAGTTTTTTAAATGTTTATAGATCTGCTCGATCTTTATCATTTTTCAGATTTTAAATTTTACAATTAGTATAGAATAAATTTTTCAAGCCATGATAAAGTTTCCAACACCGAAACTACTTCTCGAAACAAACTTTAAAGGTACGCCTTATTTCTATAGTATAAGGAGGGCGCCTCGTACAAACCTCACCCTTTATCTAAATAAGACAACAGATAAAGTAAATTTGGAAGTGTCGTGACTTTTGAGGTTTACTTTTCTGGACTTCTATTGATCAGGGGCCTGGTAAGAGATTTTAATGTGGATTTGGGGATGGTTGCAGGTTGGAATCCGAAAAGGGCGCTCTACTTAAGGGTGATTATGGTTCAATCTTTTAACCTTAATGGGTAATGGAATCCCACCTTATTCCAGTGTTTCTCATCCCCATCTCAAAAAATTTTAGTAAATGTCTTGTATACTTGCACTGAAAAACACTTGCTATTATTTACACTCAATGTTTTTGCTCCAAGTGTCTATTTTACAAAGGGTACAATAGTAAGTGTTTCAAGCAGTTATTTAAAATTTTGAACAACAACAAACATTTATGAGAACAAAAAAAGATATCATGTGGATTTTCACAAATCTGACAATTTTTAAATGTGTTTCAAGCAGTTATTTATAAACCTGATCGGTGACCTGGATCAAGCATCACAAAAATCGATGTGGATCAGTGAATCAGTGGCCCAGAAAAAAATAGCGAACCGACAAAAAAATGTGTAAAAAAACAACGAACTGGCCAAGAACCGGTCTAGATCGGACAACTCGCATGTTCTCTTATATATATATATATATATATATATATATATATATATATATATATATATAGGGCGTGGATTCTGTACACCCACTAGTTGATCGTTACAGTAAATACCAATGGCCCAGATTGAACTTAGGCCGACCTGACGGTCACGACATCTTTTTGTGTTTGAATTTTAATGTTTTTTCTATAAATCTAAATAACTTGAAAATGTAGGTATATATTCTTCTCATAAAGGTGCACCTAATAAAAATATAAAAAAAATAATCTGTAGAAAGCAAATTGACCAAAATACCTCTAAAACTTTACAAGGGTATTTTGGTCAATATTTTTCACGTAAAATATTTTTTTTATATTTTTCGAAGATTCACCTATTTTTTATGTACACACATTCCAAATTTTCGATCAATCCAATCTGTAGAAAAAAACATTAAAATTTAAATACTACCAGATATTCAAGATCGTCAGATCGGCTCAGATTGAATCTGGGACATTGGCGTTTACTGTAGTAGTACGCCCTTGGGCTGAAAGGATCTTTTTCTACACACACACACACACACACACACACACACACACACACACACATATATATATATATATATATATATATATATATATATATATTTGGTAAATACTGAGATTAACCCACTAGCTCATATGAATATATGAGCCCAACAATCTGGGCCGATCTGACGGTCACGATCTCATTTCATGTTTGTATTTTAGGTTTTTTTCTACAAATCCAAATAACTTGAAATTTTAAGAGACAATTCTTCTCATCAAGGCGCACCTAATAAAAGTATTTTAAAAATAATTCGTAAACACTAAATTCACCAAAATACCCCCAAAACTTTTTAAGGGTATTTTGGTCAATTTATTTCTTGCAAATTATTTTTTTGATATTTTTATTAGATTCTCCTATTTTTTAAGAATACATACCTAAAATTTATAATTATTTGGATTCATAAAAAAGACATTAAAATAAAAATACGAATGATCGTCAGATCGGCCCATATTCAATCTGGGCCGTTGGGCTCATATAAACGCATATGTTAATATGAGCTAGTGGGCAAATCCCAAAATTTTCATATATATATATATATATATATATATATATATATATATATATAAGGAATGGATGCTGTCAGTCCATGGGTTGACAGCTACAGTATCAGCCAATGACCCAGATTAAATCTGGGACGAATTGACGGTCACGACCTTATTTCATATTTTTTTCTAAAAATCTAAATCACTTGAAAATTTAAATGTAGATTCTATTCATCAAGACACACCTAATAAAAATATTAAAAAAATAATTCGAAAAATATAAATTGACCAACATACCCCGGAAACTTTTCAGGGGTATTTGGTCAATTTATATTTTTCAAATTATATGGAAGATACTGCAAAGCGCCTATAGGTGAAAATGAACAGTGATTTTGCCTTCCCTAATCACCGTCAAAAGTTCATCATACGGTCACGATTGTCAAGTAGTATTTCATTTTTTCATTTTTTTTATAAATCGGAATGACCTAAAATTTGGATCGTGTGTTCAGAAACAATATGAGAATATACTAAAAATATCAAAAAAATATTTCACTTGAAATAAATTTACCCCCAAAACGTTTCGAGGGTATTTTGGTCAATTTTGTTTTTACGAATTATTATTTTTATATTTTTATTAGATGCACCTCACTAAGATGTGAAAACACTTCAAATTTGAGATCATTCCGATTTATAAAAAAAATAAAAAAAAATACTATCAAATAATTATGACCGTACGATAAACTTTAGACGGTAATGAAGATAGGCAAAATTATTGTTCATATTTATATATATATATATATATATATAAATGATCCCATACGCCCCTTCGCATATGGGTTCGGGGAACGCCGAACGGATGACAGTCACCGAGAGAGTTTCAATGGTGATGTTAAACAAATGCACCCGACAAATAGCCTGACAGTTTTCAAGCCTCCTCGCAGCAGACCCATCTCTCTCTCAGCTCCTTCCTAGCAGCAGACCTACTCCTGCAGACTCTCTCTCTCTCTCTCTACGTGAAGGCCTCCTCGAAATAGACCCTACTCTCTGTCTCTACGCGAAGGGTTTTACCTGGATCGAGCGAAGGCCTTTCTCTCCCTCTCACTCTCTCATCTCTTCATTGAGGCCTCCTCACAGCAGACCCTACTCTCTCTCTCTCTCTACGTGAAGGGTTTCACTTGGATCGCAAGAAGGCCTTTCTCTCCATCTCTCTTTCTTAGCTCGCTCCTCACATGCCTCCTCGCAGCAGACCCTACTCTCTCTCTATGTGAAGGGTTTCAAACTGTCATTGGGTTTCACCTGGATTGGAAAAACTGAGAAATCAGGGAAATCTGAGATACAAAGAAAAAAGGAAAACTCCCTCCTCGCAAGCTACCATCAAGAGCAGAGTCTCTCTCTCTTGATTGTAGGGCTTTCTCTCCCTGGATTGCAGGCCTCTCTCAGAAGAAAGCCCTCTCTCTCGCAGGCCTCTGGATCGCAAACGAGGGCCTTTGCATCTCATTTTTTCGCCCTAATCGATTGATGTAAACCCCTCAAACTGAAAGCGTTACAAATTGGGTTCGTTTGATTGCCATCTTTGCCTCTTTGAGAGAGTTTTTCCTTTTTCTTTTTATCTCAGATTGCTGAGATTCTTGCTCTTCACCATGATGAATAGTTTGTTTGGGCATGATAGTTTGAAGTTTGGATGAATTTTTTATGTCAGCAATTGCATCACTTGTATTGCTTTCTCAATAATGGAAATTTTTTATGATCGTTTGACATGATAGTTTAAAGTTTGTATGAATTTTTGATGTCAGGAATTGCATGATTTGTATTGCTTTCTCTATGGTCTTGTGTTGTTGCCTGCTGTCTTTCGGTTCATTTTGAAGCATACTTTCTGTGATATCTACAATTTGAATATGTGGTTAATATCATCTGGAGTGTTACAGTCCCTCCACCATTTAAATCAACAATACTATCTTTTAGTTGCAGAAACATATCCTTTGCATCTTTTGGATGTATAAGAAACCAGGATCAAATGACCATTAGCTGCATGCACAGGAGGAGTCAAGAGTGTATGTTTCCTTTTTCTTTTGAATCATATCAGTAAGCAGGACTTCATGAAACTAGAATATTATCATTCATGTCACACTAACAATGGGAGGAGTCAAGAGTGTATGTTTCCTTTTTCTTTTGAATCATAACAGTAAGCAGGACTTCATGAAACTAGAATATTATCAATCATGTCACACTAACAATGTATGTCCCAAGTTACATCAAATATGACCAATGTAGAGCTGCCAGAACAATAAAAGACCACCCACATGCACAAAAAATATTCTCTCTCAGTGGATTACCAAAATAAAGAAATCCTTGTAGCCAACAAAACAAAGAAAAGACCTATTAGTACCAGCGAAACCCAGAAACTATATATGCTAATCAACTATCCTTCATGCATAACAGTTCTATCTCCCATAGGCACCAACTTTAAATGGCAATCAACTATCCTTCATGCATAACAGTTCTATACATGCTTTAAGCATTGTTCGTGATAAAGTTTTTGCTCTATCCATAGATGATTCTTTCAGACACGACTGTCAAGATCTTGTAAGCTAAAGTCTCTATTACGCTTTAACATGTTTCAAAGAGCAAGACAAATAATTCCCACACCTTTAGCTTCAGTTCCCACACCTTTAACTAAAGTCTCTATGATGATTTGTCGAATCATTTATTAAAAAATATGTGAAGTGTTGAAGTCATTAATTGACATATAAAATGTGTTTTGTGTGGGGTAATTTTAGTATCTGAGAAGGACCTCATCATTTCAGAAAGTGTGGTATCCCCCACATGGTCAAAGGATGACAACATGGGGGATACTGTAGAGCCCATGGAGCAAGATCCTTTCCTTGCAACCCCGCCCCCCAATAAGTTCACAAATCTTGGAAACAGGGAATATGCGTGGTCGTCCAAGGGCTCAGAAATAGAGGAACCCTATATATGAATGAAATTCGGTGCTGAAAATGATGCATTTGAGTTTTACAAGGCTTTTGCATTGGTGCATGGGTTTGGTGTTAGAAAGGGAACTACTCACAACAATAAGGATGGAAAGAGAACTATTAGGGAATTTATATATTTCAAGGAAGGATTCCGTATAGTGAAAGAAGTGTTACCTACAAAAACATCCCTTAGTCAAGGTTGGATGTGCAGCGAAGATGTACGTACGAATAAATGCCAACAATGAGTGGGTTGTCACATGGTTTGTTAAGGATCACAATCACGACCTTTTATCTCCAAGGAATGCCCGACTCATCCAATTGCACCGAACAATGTCGGATGCGACAAAGACAATGATAAACTTTATGAGCTCTGCTTTGGTAAAGTCACGGAATATCTATAATATCTTTTTAAAGCAAGTTGGAGGGATTGTTAATATCCCTTGCTCACAAAAAGACATCGAAAACCAATTAGGAAACAAGAGAAGAAAAATCAAAAGGGAAGATGGGAACCGTCCGATGGAATGGTTAATCGATATGAAAAGGTCGAATCCATCTTTTTTCTATAAGGTGAAATTAGATGAAGAAAATCATATTGTCAGCCTATTATGGGTAGATGACATGTTAAGGGTGTTCTACAATCAGTTCTCATATGTGGTCACTTTTGATACCACATATAAGACAAACTCTTTTGACATGCCCTTTGCTCTCATACTTGAAGTGAATCACCACCTTAGCACAATATTTTTTGGATTTGCACTTATATTTGATGAGAATGTGGAGTCTTTTGTATGGATATTTGAAAATTGGCTAGAGGCATTCGGTGGACGCCAACCGGGAGTAATTATCACTGATCAGGATCCTACAATGACCGCTGCAGTGAGACAAGTTTTCAATAAAAACAAATATCATTATTGTAAGTGGCACATTCTTTCAAAGAAAATTTGTGTCATGTCTTACGAAGGAGTCCATCTTTTCCAGACCACTTCAGGAATTGTATAATGAGCGAAACTAAGGAAGAATTTGGGTCAGAATGGAAATCTCTAATCGAGAAATATGATCTTCAACAGAATGAATGGCTCAATAGATTGTACCAATGTCGAAAGAAATGGATTGATGCATACGTGGCAGATCCATTCATAATCGGTATGTCATCGACTCAAAGAAGAGAAGAAATGAATGAGCACTTCAAAAATTATGTGACTTCCAATACAAGCTTGTGCACATTGTTGGAAACTACTCTAAAAGTGCATGGTAAAAAACTTCTTAAGATGAGAGAAAATGACTTAAATAGCATCACATCTACGCCTATTTTGAGGACCACGTGTGACATCGAGGCTCACGCTTCGAAGATATATACACTCAAAGTTATGACGTTGTTTGGGGAAGAAGTTGCACAAGACGTCAATTACATGAGTGAAATTATTGAAGAGAATGACACAGTTGCAATCTTCAAGGTATCAAAACGTGGAACTGAAACAGGGCCTGCACTGTAGAGTTCAATAGTAACGACAAAACTTTTTCTTGTACTTGCCACATGTATGAGAGGTTAGGCATTATTTGTAGGCATAGGATTATGGTGTTCATGGTGAGAAATATTTTTGAAATCCCATTGCATTACATAATGAAGAGGTGGACGAAAAATGTGATGCAAGGTGTTGTAGTTGATACCAACGGGAAACAAATTCACAAATTCAAGGTACTTTTGATCTACCGCGTTCCATTTGTTTTAATGAGGTTTGTCAAGCCACTAGAGTGCTAGCAGAGCATGCTTCAGAAAGTGTAGAACTTCATACATTTATAATGTCTGAAATAGCAAGTACAGTTGCAATGGTTGAGGCCAAGATTGTGGGTGTGGTATTGCCATGTGGTGCTATTAAGACCCCTTGCAACAGTCGTACAGAGAATATGAATGCCGACAGTAGCAACCGCGCTGAGGTTAAGGGACATGCACGCTATAATATCCTTGAGCCCCCTCGGCACGAACAAAGGGGAGACCTACCAATGATAGATATGTACCTCGGGTTGAGATAGAGACAGAGAAAGCAAACGCGAAAGCAAAAGAGAAGTCACCCGAAAGTGCGCAGTTTGCAATGGGAGTGGACATGACAGAATGAATTGTCTAGCTCTCGCACGTTCAAAGTATGAATGAACTATTCCTCCGTTTTCCATACTCTTTGTGATGGTAATATGAATTCCTTAATTATAAATATTTGAAATGGATTTTCTTCGTTTAGGTTAAATGTCAATATAAGATGCACGGATGGGTCATGTGAGAATGTGGAATACGATGAGTAATGGTAAGAATTTTTAGTGTTTTGCATTTTAATCAATAAACAAGTATTTGTTTGCATTGTAAGAAATTTTATTGCATTCAAATTTTCATGCTTGTTTGGTTGCGTCTCTCTCTCTCCCTTTCTCTCTCTCTCTCCCTTTCTCTCTCTCTCTCTCTCTGATTCAAACTCAACCAGTTCTCATGTTTTATAGCTTTCATAGTATCATATTCTTTGAGTGTGACTGTCATATGTCATTTACATCTGCTGGTGTTATGATGTTTGATGTACTTGTTAATGAACTTGCCTCTGGAACAGCTTCCTAGGAGGCATTCAAGACCCAACAGAACTTGAGAAGGGCATCAACATGATACCTAGACTCGTCAAGAATGGTTTGTGTGCATCAGAGAGAGAGAGAGAGGGAGAGAGAGACTTCATTCTTGGCCTTTGATTTTAATGTCTGTAATTCTTGTTCACAATGGGGATCTTTTATCGTTTGGCAATTGTCGCTGGTGTGGCAACATTGCTGCTGATCGTCATTCAAGATGGAGTTGATGCCACTGTCATGGACTTAACTGAGTTTAGGAAAGTTTTGGACAGTCAGATGCATGGAAATTCACCTGTCCAATTTGTTCTTTCTTTTGATTGGTGAAGGAGGTATGCAGATTTGTAACTTATGGTGCAGGACTCAGCAGCCTAAACAATTAGATACTAAGAAGCTACAACCCAGAAACAATAGGTTTATGGAAAAGAATTTCTCATTTATTATCTTCTTCTATGGATTTTTAATAATGGTTGGATTCTTCTTTGGAGTTAAACTTAGAAAGTGTAAATTTTATTTTCTTATGTAAATTTTATTTTGGTGATATTTTATCCTTAGCTAGCTTCCATATGCGATAGTAATTTGATCTAGCCGATCATCATTTTGACTCCCTTTCGCACATTCAAAGTAAGTGGTAAATTCATGTAAATTCAAAGTAAGTGAAAAATTCATGGATACGTGAATGGGTATTATAGATGCACTTCATTTTTCACTATCCCAAATTTAATACATTTAAACCCCCTTCAAGTTAATTTTGGTTCTATACGTTTTTTAGGATTTGGGATGTGTTGCTTGAGGTAAATGATATACAAGTGGAACGAGAGAGAGAGATTTGGATTCCAAAAAAGTGTCTTTTGATTGGTTTCGTGGCTAGAGATAAAGAGGTAAAATAAGCTTCTTTCGGTTTTCAATGGTTTTGGTGATCAATCGGTATTTAATTTTTTTTTTCAAAAAAAGTGTATATAAATGAGAAACTCAGAAATGCTCATTAATTACCCTTATAAGTTCATTCATAGTATAAGAAATTCAGAAATGCCCATTAAGCATGAATACAAAGAGTCCAATACAATAGGTTATAATCGAAATGTTGTTACTTGTTTGTGTTGTGTATCCTCCCTATTGAAACAAACATCTTCCAACTTATTCGGATGAAACAAACATATGTCAAAAACATTAAGCTACCAAATCCCGATGGTTCACACAAAGGCTGCATTTGGACTCATCACTCTCACTCTCACACACACACACTCTTTCTCTCTAAGATCTTTGGAATCATCACAATGGATAATTTTCAAAAGTGAGTTACATAGAAAGAGAGAGAGCAATCTCATTCTTCATGGATGAGAGAGAGATAGAGGAGAGAAAGAGAGGGAGACAATTGAATTCCACAACTACAATATTAACCTTTCCACAATGGAAATAATTACATTAATAAAAAAACAACTTCAAAAAACTATCACATGTTTCGAATAAGGACTACAAAAATAAAAAAGATAAGCACCAACAAGCACACATTTATTAATGCAAAAAAAACAAAAATTGTTGCAAACACCCAAAGGCATCGAGTAAGAATTGTTGCAAATGCCTTAGGCACCGATTATCGTATTCATGGCCAACACTTCTTTCTTGATTGACCATGACACGTTCTTCTGATTCATCCATTGGATTCCACTGTTATGTATTGCAATACTTTAAATTGACATTTTACACGGCAGTAACATATTCATTACACCATTAGAAGAACCCACATAATAGACACTTATAGTACATCCTGTTCGGGTTATTTGGGCTTGCCGATGCTGCCGCAGCACAATCTATACTGTACTTAAGACATTGTCGAGTTGTACATCCTCGATTACTTATAGAATGAGATGACATTGTTAGGGCCAACAATAATCTCATAAGAATCACATTGTGAATGACTAAATAACTATGTACTTCAAACACATCATAACATATTGCAAATATATCAATGAACAAAGAACATTGAAAATGTAAATATCATGACAAATTGCAAATACCTTACTTTTCTTGAATGTAAATATTGAATGTAGTCTTTTCTTGTGTTTGGACTTGGATTTGGATCTGGAACTCCAAATCCAAGTCCAGACACAAGAAAAGACTACATTCAATACCAAGTAAGAGAGTGTGGCCTGACAAATAATATGAAATTAGTCCATTCTCCACTGAATTTCACCATGAAGGACATTATAATTTGCAATGAAAGAGTTCATAAATGAAAAAGGGTGTTATTAAAGTAAATAAATGGATGAATGAAATTAATTTTTTCCAACTAATAAAGCAAAAATAAAGAAAGAACAATAGAATAAGGCAATAAAAGACTAGAAGATCCGAAGCTCTTATGGCCTATCATGACAGTTAATGTGAGCATGTTCTCATTCACCTTATTGTGGGTTTGTTACGTGGGCATGCGCTCATGCACCTTACAGTGGGACTGTGCTTGCTCATCTTTTCGCCCTTTCTTTTGATTATGCACTTATATTTGTATAGAGTCTATAAAAGGGGTTAACCCCTCATTTATAAAAGCTTGGAATGTAGGAGTTCATTTTAATGAAATTTGGGAGTTGATACTTTTTGTTTGCTTGAGATGAGAAGAAATTCTTTTTGCAAAAGATCGTACTCTTACCCAAACCCTAATAAACCAACCCTAGTTATCCAAACCTAACCCGTCTTGGTTAAGTCCCTGTCTTAACCAAGGTTGTCAAAACCCTAACCCTAACCCAACTATCCTCTCAACTTTAACCCAGCCGAATCAACCTTCCGCCCCTAACCCCAACCAAACCCTCCTCTCAAACCTTAACCGAATCACCCTTCTAAACCCTAACCCAAACTAACAAACCCAACCCTAACCCTAACCCTAATTCTAACTATAGCTCCCATACTTTAACCACACCTAACACTGCTCATTGGGGACACCTACCTAAGCCCACTTATGCCCATCAATCGAGCCCATTAAGGAGGCTCTTCTAAGGCAGTACTCGTGGCCTTGTTTCCATCAGACCCCAACCGACCGATTCCTACAGGGTAGGTGCTACCAAAATTTCATCGGCTTTGGATTAGTTCCCTTTTATAGACACCCTAATCTCAGCTGGATACCGAAGGAGCCCATATTAGCCACCATGAACCCTAGGACTGCTCAGAACCCTAAAAACCAGTATCCTGAAAACCATACCCCCTATGGGGCTCAAAATCAAGCTCAGAACTTCAACGAGGATCCCCAACAGACCAATAACAACCCCAATGCAGCAAACAATTTGGAAGAAACAGTCCGAGATAGCTTAGCCAGTGACCCCAGGCCAACACCATGACCAGCGACGCCAACTCTGAGGTTGGCCACGCCACTGTGTCGACATGCAATGGAGTTCCCAACACCAGAGTAGGGAGGAGCAATGCAAGAAAACGGTGGCTCAAGTTACAATCCTGGAAACTTGGTGTCAAACCTCGGAATGCAGTTGCAAAAGGGCATGATTACCCCAGCAATGGGGATAGCGACGCCAACGGTATGAGGAGCAACTTCAGAAAAATGGTGGCTCAAGTTACAAGCCTGCAACCGAATGTCAGGCGGTGGCTCAAGGTATCTTGCGATAGCTTTCTACACATGTAACCCCTGATTTTCTTAGCCATCATATCTTGATCCAACGGCTCATGGTTTTGTATTTTTAATTTTTATTCTCGAACTTTTCTATATATCTTTTTCTAAGTCGAAATGGAACCACATAGGCTCTTTGGTGAATGCCCTTTGTTTCCCTTTTTTTTTTTTGTTTTGGAAATAGCCGTGCAAAGCATAAGAGGGAGAGAGATATGGTGGTTTTAATATTCAGATTTCAATTCTCAAGTTTTTAGGAGCGTTTTTTATTTTTTGAACTAAAAAGTAAAAAATGCCCTTCTATGTAGGCTTTGGGCTCCATTAATACGAGGGTAATGGTGGTAAAAAGATAATTCACAAGAGATTTTAAGTTTAACCTATGTTATTTGAGAGATTATTATATATATATATATATATATATATATATATATATATATATATATATATATATATATATATATATATATATATATCGAAAGTAATGGGGATTAGCCTACTAACTCATATGAACATATGAGCCCAACGGCCCAAATTGAATCTGGTCGGATCTGATAATCACCGATGTCCGATACTGTTTGAATTTTATTTTATTTTTATATATCCAAATCATTTTAAATTTTAGGTGTATATTCTTCTTATCAAAGCCTACCTAATAAAAATATAAAATAAATTATTTATAAAATAAATTGACCAAAATATCCCGAATTCTTTCAGGGATATTTTGGTCAATTTATTTCACATAAAATTTTTTTTTGATATTTTTCGAAGATTCACTTATTTTTGATGAACACACCCCAAAAATTTCAAGTGATTTGGATTTGTAGAAAAAAAAAAAATTCAAACACTACTGAACATTCGTGATATATATATATAGGGAAAACTCTTCCCAATGCCAATAGGAAAAAACGAACAGTTATTTCACCTACCCTCATCACCATCCACACTTCATCGTACGGTCACAATTGCACGGTAGTGTTTTAATTTTCATTTGTTTTCTACAGATTCAAATTACTTGAAATTTGGAGCGTGTATACATATTAGTGAGACTCACCTAATAAAAATATGAAAAAAGTACTTCGTGGAATATAAATTGATCAAAATAGCCCTGTAAATTTTCAGGGGTAGTTTGGTCAATTTATATTTTACGGATTATTTTTTTATATTTTTATTAGGTGTGCCTCACTAATATGTACCCATGCTTCATATTTCAGATCATTTTGATTTTTAGAAAAAAATGAAAAAATGAAACACTACTAGAAAATCACGACCGTACGATGAACTTTGGAAGGTGATGAGGGTAGGCGAAATCACTGTTCATTTTCGCCTACAGGCGTTTTGTCATATCTTCCAATACATAGTTTATCACTTATATATAGGAAGATACTACAAAACGCCTATAGGAGAAAATGAACAGTGATTTCGCCTACCCTCATCACCATAAAAAGTTCATCGCAAGGTAATGATTGTCCGGTAGCGTTTTATTTATTTATTTTTTTTTATAAATCAGAATGATATGAAATTTGAAGTGTATGTTCATAAAATATAGGTGAATCTATGAAAAATATCAAAAAAATATTTTACATGAAACAAATTGACCAAAATACCCCCAAAATATTTCAGGGGTATTTTGGTCGACATTTTTTTGAGAATTTTTTTTATTTTTTTTATTAGGTGCGCCTTTCTAATATGCATACATGTTCCAAATTTCAAATCATTCCGATTTGTACAAAAATAATAAAAAATAAAATACTACCAAACAATCGTAACCGTACGATGAACTTTGGATGGTGATGAGGGTAGGCAAAATCACTGTTCATTTTTTCCTATAGGCGTTGGGAAGACTTATATATGTGTGTGTGTGTAATGATACTATGAGACCTCCTAAACCCATGTGAGTAGGACCCCAAATGATCACCATTAAATTTTGACACAGATATCTAGAAAAGTTTTAAATAAACCTATTCACCCAAGTCCCTCACTCATGTAATAACTTTTCTAGAGATCTGTGTCAAAATTTAATGGTGATCCTTTAGGGTCCTACTCACATGGGTGTGAGAGGATCTATATATATATATTCTATAATACATCACTCTCATGGTGAATTTAGATTTTCTTAGTATGACGTTTTTGACAATAAAATACCCTTACAATTATAAGAATTGCATTAACAAAATCATGTAGGGATTCTTGGGCACTCCAAGTGGGCAAAGTAATGAAGATTTATTTTAGACTTTCCTATTATGAAGTTTGACAACAAAATGCCCTTACAATTATAAAAAATTCATTAACAAAAGCTTGCAATGATTTTTGGGCCATCCAAGTGGGCAAAGAAATGAAGATTTATTTCAATGAATTTATATATTTGTTCATTTCATTAACAACCATCCAGGAATTTTTCACTGCTTCTCATCAAAGATATTTACGTGTCGATTTTTTTTTTTTTTGATAAATAGATATGGAAAATGTTTATATAAGGTCGCAACCTTAAAATGTAGAATTACATATGCACCTCCAAAATCCATCGAAAAAGATTGTTTTAATGTTGAAAAACCCTCTAATTGATCATCTCAACATCGAGATGTATGAATATAAATAAAATAAAAAAAGATTTTGAGTCCTTGACATAGTACATCTTGCAACACATTATCTAGACCACCCATTATCAAGATTTTCGTATATTTGTAGATCTACTTGATTTTAACTATATTTGGAGTTTAAATTTTTTAATTAGACATAAAAATAGATTTTGAGATAACCTACGATTCTTTTACACCAAAATTATATGTCTCGATAAAATTTGGAGGTGCACCTTAATTAGATTGTTTAAAGTTGCAACCTTATAGAAACCGCACCCAATAGATATTTGGGGTCTCATGAGAACAATCATGCCTGATCTATTGTGACCATTCGTCAAACGCCTAGGGAAAATAGCGGGCAGAGCAAATATGCAGAGCTTGGAACAATCTTCCATATGTAAAACACAATGAGGTTTCGTAGCATTGGGCTAAGAGAGCTTGGAATCTACCTTACTCCCTTGTGGTCTGTACTTTCGGGAGCAACATGATTGTTTTCTCTTCTTCCTCTACTGATGACGTTCGTATTGTTTTCTCTGCTTCCTCTATTGATGACGTTCGTAAAGTCCTCCTTATTCACAACACGTGGTATGTTCGGAACAAACTCTTAATTGTAGATTCTTGGAAACCGCGGGATTACGCTAATCTCACTTCATGCTCCCCTTGCTGGGTTCGCTTCGGAGGTATCCCTCTCCATACTTGGAATATGAGAGTCTTTCAACGTCTAGCCAATTTGGTTGGGGTTTTTGTTGACGTTGACAGGGAACTATGGTGGGTCCTAATCTCTCTTTTATTAGAGTCAATATTCTTAGATATGTCAAGGCCCTGACTCCCTCATTGATCAACCTTTTTGTTGGTTCAAACCTTTTTATCATTGATGTCACCATTGAAGGTTTGAAGACTGCCAACCCTACGGCTCTGACCCCTCTTGAAGCATCTACTGGTAAGGAAGACCGCTCTTGGGTTGAGGTTCTTAGAAAGCACAAAGTTAGACCCCATGTTCAACCTCTTGGAGCCATTCTTGGACATCCTAAGACTCGACCTCCTTTAGTGAACCAAGGTCCTCATCGGTTGAACCTTAGATTGGCAAGGCCATGTGGCAATAGATCTGAGGTTGAATCACTTGGATCTTCTTCTTTCTCCTCCTCCAAAAAAGTTAAAACTTGGAAGCCTACTGGTCGTTATTTTGCGAAGGATTTTTGGGATTTCACTCCTAGAAACCGTCAGCTATTTTGGATAATAAAGGAAAGAAGCTTGTACTCTTTGATTCTGTTTCTGGCCCCTCTTTATCGGCCTTTTTGGGTGCCGCTTCTAAGCCTCCTCGTTATGGGCCTACCTCTTCGTCCAAAGCCCATATTTCGGGATCTTATCCCAATTCTGCCTCCACCGCCCATCTTGCCCCTCCTCTATCGCCACTCCCTACCCATCCCATTACTGCCTCCACCGTCCATCTTGCCCCTTCTCTCACGTATGTTTCCACCACCTTTGTCTCGTCATCCTCTTCTCATCCTTTTTCCCTCGCAGTGACGTCAATGTCTCCCACTAGACTCCTTACCCCTTTCAAGCCCTTTCAAGCCCTTTCAATCTTGAGATCTGCTTCTCTTTATTTGTTCCATTTTTTCTCTTAGTCATTCTCTTTCTGCTCTTCTTTTTCTCTTCACCATGTTCAATCGGAGGATTCTTCCTTTCCGTCTTTTAACGAGGCATTCCAGGGTCTCGAATTTGACATCGTCGCCTGCTGCCATTTGTCCTGCTGTGGTTGTTGAAATCGTTGATTTGATTGATGTAGATGAGGTTGTCTATGCCAATCCTTCTTATGATGTGGCTTCTGGAGCCATAATTGTAATGAACAACCATGAATTTGTTGCGGTCCCTCTAGCTATGGTTGAACCGTACGTACCACCACCTTTGGTGGAAACTATTGGTGAGCCTTTGGTTGATGACGTTATCGCAGTGGAGATGGTTGCGGATCACTTTGCAAAAGCTTCAGATTCATCGTCCTATATCTCTTCTGACTCGGCCTCTGCAATTCAGCTTGGTGCAAGGATTGATTCTAAGCTTATTCACGTGATTGAGCATCATTCAAAGACTCTACCAAGCAACCCAGCCATGTAATGTTCAACTGTATGTTCAAGGACATGGGTGGTTCTTTCATTGGTCCTCCAGAGGTGGTGCTTGCAGCCATGGATGCAGGTATTAAGGTGGTCCAAAAAATGTCAAAAAAATTGAAGGATGAGACTCGGACAGACCAAGCCAAGCTCCCTGTGTGCCACTATTCTGGTTTGACAAATGATCTGGAGGTCTCCTCACCTGCCTCTAAGGTGATACGAAAACCCAATTTAAAAGTAGACTCAAAATCTGTGCGCTCATCGCCTAGACTGGTTGCTCGTGGCTCTCAAAGCTATTCAGCTCCTCTTTCAGGTGGAGTGGTTTTCAGGACAAGCCGTGTGACTTCGAAGAATCGCTCCACTTCTAGTTGCAGTGGTAGCACTTGCTCGTCCAGCTCTTTTCGTCCTTATTAAGATGGTGGCTTTGAGGGACCCAATGAGCCTTCATCTTGCTCATGAAGATTATCAGTTGGAACATGCGTGGTCTCTGTGCTGATCGACGCAAGAAGGAGGTCAACATCTTGATTTCTAAATTTAAACATTTTGCTTTTATTCTGCAAGAAACTAAGTGTGCTTCACCCTCTCTTTTGGATGTCAAGACTCTGTGGGGTAATGGTTCTATGTGTTTGGACGGTGTGGATGCCATTGGATTTTCTGAGGGTCTGTGGGTTCTTTGGGACCCAACAGCTTTGCTTTGCTTGGATGTTTTTAAATCTGATAGGTTCTTGGCAATTACTTTTGAATGTCCTGTCAGGGTTTTTCGTTGGGTGCTTATTAATGTGTATGGGCCTAATATTTCTTTTTGGATGATTTGAAATCTTCTATTTGCTCTTCAAGACTTCCTGTTTGCATTGGAGGGAATTTTAACCTTATTCGCCACCCAGATGAAATTTCCAATTATTCCCAATTTAATTCTCATATGTATCTATTTAATGACTTCATTATGGAGAATGATTTATTAGATCTTCCTACTACTGGAGCTCACTTTACTTGGTCTAATAATTGTTCCTCCAATCTGATTATGTCTAAGATTGACAGATTTATTGTCTCAGAGGCTAGTATTCCCTTTGGTAAAGGTTAATGCTCTTACTAAACTTTCTTCTGATCACCCCCTTATATGTCTTCATACTAGGAGGTATTTTGTGGGCCTAGACCTTTTCATTTTGATATTCACTGGCTGGATGAGTCTGAAGTTGTGGATATCATCAATCATACTTGGGGTAGTTATTATGTTTTGGGCAGTTTTGGCTCCCGTCTTCATAAGAAACTAATCCGTCGAAAGCACAAACTCATCTCTTGGAACAAAGTAAACCAGTATCAACTTAAAGGCAAAATTGATACCACTTTGATGGACTTAGGGATGGTTGAAAATTCTATTTAGGAAAACCAAGTTTTATCTGATGAGATGATTGTTAATAAATATTCTCTGCTTGATAAGCTACATGATCTCTTTAGGATGGTGGAGATTTATTGGAAACAAAGATCAAGGGTTAATGGCTTAAAGAGGGTGACAGAAATACCAAATTTTTGCATGCTTATGAGAATGCGTGTAGAAGACAAAATGATATTTCTACTATTTCTCTACAGAGTGTATCGAAAGGCGACATTTTAGCTCGTGATGAGGTCATTGTTAAACATTTTGAGTTTGCTTTTTCTAGTGAATTTAACCTTAGGGTTTTCTTATATGGGGTTCCTTTTAAATCCTTGTCACTTTTCTTGGTTTCTGATCAGAAAAGTGATATTACTTTGGAAGAAGTTAGACTGGATGTTTTTTCTCTTCCTGGGGATACAGCCCCTGGCCTTGACGGTTTCCCTCTTATCTTCTTTCAGTGTTTTTGGGATCTGCTATATGATGATGTTTATTCAATGGTTAAGGAATTTATATCCACTGGGAGTGTTCTCAAGGGCATTAATTCTACTTATATTTCTTTAATTTCAAAAAAATATACCATTGCTGATATTGGAGATATTAGGCCGATTAGTCTCTTGTCCAGTCTTTATAAAATTATTGCAAAAAAAATTAACAGAGTGACTTAAGTTGGTTCTCCCTTTTGTGATCTTTGATGAACAATCAATCTTCATTAGAAACCTCATGATCATAGACAACATTCTTATTGCCCATGAATGCATTCACTCTAGAAATCTTTTTAAGTAGCCGGGAGTGGTTATTAAATTGGATATGGAGAAAGCTTTTGACAAGATTGAATGGCAAGTGCTCAATGAGATTATGAGAAGAATGGGTTTCGGTGCTAGATGGATTTCTTGAATTATGGAGTGCATTTCTTCGGCCCATTTCTTGGTTCTTATTAACGGATCTTCTAAAGGGCTCTTCCTTACTTCTAGGGGCATTAAACAAGGAGACCCTCTATCTCATTTTCTTTTTACCTTAATAGTAAAAGGTTTTAGCTTGATGTTTAAGAATGTTATAAATGCAGGTCTTCTTACAGGTTTTCAAGTTTCCTCATCTGGGCCCTTTATTTCACATTTACAATATGCAGATGACATAAAGACGAAATGCAAAATTTGAGCATATTCCTCCTCTGTTGCCAGCTAGCTTTGGGCCTCAAAGTAAATTTCCATAAGACTTTAATTGTAAGCATCTCTTGCTTTAACAACCTTTTGGATTCTCTTGTTTCAATTTTGGGTTGTAGAGTTTAGAAGTTTCCCCTTGGGAAAATATCTCCTTATCCCCTATTTTTAACTTCCATGACTCATGAGACCTAAGAATTGAAAATATTACTTGTAAGCAAAAGGTCTTCATCTTTTTTATCTTACAACCGCCTGGACCCTTTGACCATAAATTTTTAACCCAAACAGACACTAAAATGACACCCTATTCAAACTTCATCTCTCTCTCTCTCTCTCTCTCTTCGCTTCTTGATGAGTTTACCAGCCAAGGGGTTTAGCTTGTGCTCGAACACGAGCATACCTTCTTATGTGTGAGAGAGATGGAGTTTTAGAGAGAGAAACATGGAGTTTGGGTTTTAGAGAGAGATAGAGTTTTAGAGAGAGAAAGAGATGGAGTTTGAGTTTTAGGGAGAGAGATGAAGATTTGAGAGAGAGACTATGATGTGAGAGAGATGGAGTTTTAAGAGAGAGAGAGAGATAGATTTTTAAGCGAGAGAGATATAGTTTTAGAGAGAGAGAGAGAGAGATAGAGTTATTTTATAAGTTGTTGATATCAATAATACATGGTCAAAAGGGTTTAGGGGGTTGGTAGATATAAAAGATTAAATCATTTTTCTTACAAGTAATTTTTTCAATTATTGGGTCTGATGAGATATAGAAGTTAAAAATAGGGGATAATAGGATATTTTCCCTTTCCCCTTATATATTTAGGGGTTTCTATCTCTGATCGTATGCTCACTCGTGCAGCCTAGGACCCTCTTATTCACATGTATCAAGTTAAATTTGACTTATGGAAGACCAAGATTTTATCTTTTGGTGGGCGTATCACTTTGGTTAAATCCACTTATGCACATCTTCCTATTTATTTGATGTCAGTCCTACAAATACCTAGTGAAGTAATCAAGTTTATTGAAAAATATATGTGAAACTTCATTTGGGGTAATATTGAGGATAACCACATAAAGTTTCATTTGGTGAACTAGGACCAGGTTTGTATGCCGTCAAAGCTAGGAGGTTTGGGTATCGTAAAGCTTAAACTTACAAATCTGCAATTTTTGGCTCATTCCTCTTCTCACTCTAGTCGTCCCCTTAGAACTTGGATTGCACCTCTAGAAGCTTGTCTCAAACTTAATTTTGATGACAGCTCATTTGGAAATCTAGGGCTTGTAGGTGTTGGTGGGCTTCTTCGCAACAATTTGGGACTGGTTCTTTTTTCTTATTCGGGTCTTTATGGGTCTACAACAGCCAATCATGCTGAACTAGCTACTCTACTTCAAGGCCTTCATATTGTCATCGACAGGGGTTTCATTGGTGATATTGTAATCAAAAGGGATTCCCTGAATGTTATCAAGTGGTGTAAAAAAGAGCAAAGGTTCCCCTGGTCCTTATTTATTCTTTGGTTAAAAATTCAAGACCTTTGTGCCTAGCTTAATTTGAGGATAAGCTTCGGCCACACCATACGTGAAGCCAATGATGTTGCTGGTGGGCTAGCTACATGGTGTTTCTCTTTCCTTTTTGCAAGTTTCTAATAATTTGATCCAATCTTTGTAATCTCATGCTCTTGAAGCATTACTTTAATATAAGTTCATAACATTTGTCAAAAAATAATGAGGTTCGTAGCAAGGTGGCAACCAAGAAGTCCATCTTTGGTTCGAGGATGTAGTGCACACCTCTCACACAAGAAATATATATCTTGATTCTTTGTAGGACAAAGTTTATAGAAGGATGCTACTTTATAATGTAGAACTACGGATGCCCCTCAAAAATCCATTGGAAAAGGTAGTTTTCATGTTGAAACCCCTTTGATTGATCATCTCGACAACGAGATGTATTACTATGAAAAATTAAAAGATTTCAAGTCTAAAAAATAGTGCATTTTACAACATATTATCTACAACATCCATTTTCAAAATTTTCATATGGTTATAGATCTACTGATTTTAACCATTGTTTAAATTTAAAATTTTATAATTAGATATAAAAATAGATTTTGAGATAATCCTAATAGCATTTTACATCAAAATTATATACCATGATAAAATTTGAAGGGCACCATACCTCTACACCTACAGAGGCGTTCGGTATGCCAACTGCACCCTTCTTTGTATATCTGACGTGTCACAAAAAAAGTCACTTTATTGTATGCTCCCTCACATGTTGTATAATCCCTCAACTAAAAACTGCATCTTATTTTTTAAAATAATTTTTGACATTTTTACTTTCAAATAATCATATTCTCATACATACATAAAATTTCTTTTAAATCCATAAATGCGATTACATCTACTTCATGATGTATCATAAATACAACGAGCTCCTAAGGGGGCACAATGAAACAATATTTTATACGATCATAAAATGCTACTATTAAATGCTAAAATCTACACTTATATTTTACTTCTTCCAAAACAACCGATATTTTTTGCTAAAAGACAAGATATTCTTTTTTCCATTTTAATAGAATACATTTCATAAAATTCATAAATTATTAAAAGGAGCACAATCAAATTTGTTTTTATATGAAACAACCATCATCATCATCATTATCATTTTAGCTTGCGGCTATTTGAATCTTGATTCTCTATTCTACTCTATTAAAGTCTGTATCGTTAATGAGGCCAAAAGTCCTTATAACTTTTCAAATTATTTTCAACCACGTCTTTTTGGGCTTACCCCTTGCCCTTTTCAATCTTTCCACTTGAATTAACTCACACCTCCTAACAAATGTTGTACTTGGTCGGCGCCACACATGGCCAACCTACCTAAGTCTACTCTCTCTCATTTTATCGCCTATTGGTGTTGCACCTAAATTCTTTCGAATAGATTCATTTCGAATTATATCCACTATTGTCTTGTCACTCATCTATCTCAACATCCTCATCTCCGCTACACTCATTTTATGGGTATATTGTTTTTTATCCGCCCAACATTTCACCCCATAGAGTAAAGGTGGTCCTACCATTGTCCTATAGAATTTGCCCATCAGCCTCATTGGTATGCGTCGATCTTACAAAATTTCAGTTACAGATTTCCACTTCACTCACTCAGCTCTAATTTGTATGCGACATCTTCATCGATCTCTCTATTTTCCTAAATTATCGACCCAAAACATCAGAAGTGCAGTCGTTTTTGTACTTCATGGCCATCAATCTTGACTACTTCCTCGTCTCTACTCCTATTAGTACTAAACTTGCACTCTATATTATCTGTCTTAGTTCGACTGATTTTTAAACCTTTAGATTCTAGAGCATCCCTCCAAAGTTGTAACTTTGTGTTGACGTCATTTTGAGTCTCATCAATCAAACTATATCCTCTACGAATAACATGCACCGCATTAGCTCATCCTGTAGGTGCCTAGTTAAATCGTCCATAACTAAGACAAAGAGGTACAGGCTCAATGCTAACCCTTGATGTAGACCTATTGTGACTGAAAACTCACTCGTTTTTCCATTAGTTGTTCGTATACTTCTTAGCGCTCCATCATACATATCTCTCACCTAGTCGATATAGTATCTAGAGACATTTCTTTTCCAATTCCCTCCTAATCAAATCTCAATGTACTCTATCATAAGCTTTCTCTAGATCAATAAAGATCATGTGGAGGTCTTTTCCCTTCACCCTAAGAGTCTCAATCAGATGTCTAGAAAAATAGCCTCAGTTGTTGACTTTTTTGGCATTAAAACCAAATTGATTTTCAGATACACTTGTTTCGTGCCTTAGTCGTTGCTCAATGACTTTCTGTCAAAACTTCATAGTATGCTCATGAGCTTGATCCCTCGATAATTTGCACAATTATGTATATCTCTTATGTTCTTGTAAATAGGTACCACAATACTTTTCCTCTATTTATCTGGCATTTTCTTTGTTCTCAACACCTTGTTGAACAATTTCGTCACTTAGTCAATGCCAATTTCCCCCATGCACTTCCAAGCCTCTATCGGGATACCATCTGATCCTAAAACATTTCTTATCTTCATCCTTTTCAAAATTCCTTTCACTTCTAACATCTTAATCCTATAAATGTATCTATGATCTTCGTTGTCACTTGTACAAACAGTCCCTTCTACCACTGTGTTCTCATTGTGTTCGCCATTTAATAATTTTTTAAAATAGACTCTTCACCTTTCGTTGACATCTTAATCCTTCACCAAGACCATTTGATCCTCAGGCTTAATGAATTAATATGGTTTAGATCCCTACGCTTTTTCTCTATTATTTTTGCTAATTTGAAGATATTTTTTACACCTTCATTTGTTCCCAGTTTATTTTATAGGTTATCATATGCCTTAAGTATAGCTTTACGTACTATTTGTTTAGTATTTTTATATTTTTCTGTTTTGATCATTTCTATTACATTCCCAAGTTTTATAACATGCTCATTTTTTACTAATGGCCTGCTGAACCTCCTCATTTCATCACCAAGTTTCCTTATCGAAGTGTTTTTTCCCTCTAGCTTCTCCTAAAAGTACTTTTTCCACTTTCTTGGTACATTCAATCACCTCATTCCATATTATATTGACATCACGTTCATAATTTCATTTTCCTTCTTTAACTAATTTATCCTTAAATAAGTATATTTTCTCTTTTTTAAATTCCACTACATAGTTTTTGGGAGCCCATTACTTTCACCCCTTCTCCTCCATGTCTTTATGCAGACGTCCATAACCATGAGCCTATGTTGGGTAATCAAACTCTATCTTGGGATGACTTTGCAAGCTTTACATAATGGTCAATCTACCTTCTTCACTAAGAAGAGGTCTATCTGGCTTTTATGTGTTCCACTTTTATAGGTTATTAAATGGTCATCTCAATTTTTAAAGTAAGTGTTTGCTATTGCTAGGTCGTAGGCAATAGCAAACTCTAAAATAGTCTCACCCATCTCATTTCTTTTCCCAATCCCATATCCCCCATATACCCCTTCATATCCTCTACTATCCTTCCCCATATGACCCCCTCCTAAATAAGACCTCTCTTCATATGGTATATCTTGGACTATTCTATCTATGTCTTCCCAAAATTGTCTCTTAATTCTATCATCTAATCATATTTGTGGTGTATAAATGCTGCTTACGTTAATTATTTCTTTTCCTAAATACAAGTTTCATTAATAAGAGCTTGTCACATATTCTTTTGACATTAACTACTTTATCTTTTAAACCTTTATCTACTATTATTCCTACACCTTTTCTAATATTTTCCTTTCCTGTAGATCTTAGGTTATACCTATCTATTTTTTTAGCTTTTTCTTCTTTCCATTTAGTTTCCTATAGACAAGCTATGTTTACTCTTATTTGTCTCATTGTATCTACTAACTCCATACTCTTACCTGTAAGTGTTCATATGCTAAACGAATCATATTCTCTTGGACTAGCTTCTTTACCCGTGCTTGCAAAGGATGTTGCAGGAACCCTTACATATTTTTCATCACAACCGGGCGGAGCTACGGCACTTTGCTTCTAGGGAACATCCTAGCTAACCCTTGCTCCTTTTTCATTATACCCAAGGTTCGGTACAACGCATCGCTTTTGGGAAATGCCCTAGCTAGCCTTTCCTCATTTCTCGCTATACCCAAATTCTCGTACAACGAATCGTTTCTGTGGAATGGCCTATCATAAGCAGATAAAATAAGTTTATCACGATTCATGATGAGTTTTGGCAAAATTTTATATTGGCTACCTACTTAACACTACGACGCCCCTTTACCTGGGCATGGGTTGAGTTAAGGGAAAGTTTAAGGTTATCACCGTTCTTAGACCAAGTTTTATATGAAACAACCACTTTTTTGAAAATTTAAATCACATAATAGTAATTTCTTTTTATGAGCGTAATTTAAGAAAATATCAAATTTCTTTTAAAAAAAGAAATTAAATTCAATAAAATTATAATTATGTAATAAATGTATATTTGATTATAGATTTAAATAATAGATATTCGAATAATACATTGAAATAATAGAAAAAGTCAAAATTTAATTTATAAGTATGTTTAATAATAAAAAAGGCATATAATATAATATTTTGTTTAAAATAGAAATTTTTAAATTAATTTGATTTTATTTTTATATTAACTTAAATAGTCAAAATGGCATCAAAGTTTAATTTAACTCTCTTTTAAAATTCAAAATTTTACTAAAAATTAAGAGAAATGAAATTTTACAATTTGGTATAATAAAATTCTAATTTGGCTTTGAGAAATAAATATTTATCAAATTACAATAGTAGAATCATGATTTTTTTGAACCAGTTTTAGTTATAATTGCTTTCTTTAATAGCTTAAAATAAGTACTACTAAGTGAATAATTTTTTCATACCCTGCCAATAAAAGGTTTTGATAGCTCTTTTATCTATTTTATTTGATGTATTTATAATCAATCACGTTAGGCCTAGACATGCCACTGAATGACTCGTTATAATCAATCACGTTAAGGAGTCCTTTGTTTTTTAATCTAGTTCCAAATGAATGACTCGCGTCAAGTACTCGACCCATGTTCGAGCCGAGTACTTGGCTCGAGTTGGGTAGAGTGTTGGGGTAGTCACCTCTTAAAAATCTATTCTTGAGATAGATTTTTTTACTTACTTTTTAAGGACATATAATCTCTAACGTGGAGATCATGAATATGAAAAAATAAATAAATTTTGAAAATTAAAAATGATAATTCTATTAAGAAAACATTTAGACCGTTAGTTTCAAATGTTTTCAGAAGGATCGCTTGGACGCTTTATACTCTAGGGACCGTAAATGTAGAAATGTGGTCGCCACCGCATGAAACAATTTTCCATATATGTTTAAAGTAAGATTAAACACAACATATGTAAATGAGATTAACAAAATAGTAAAAAAATAGATTTTGAAGAATCAGTTTGTAACTAGGATTGTTTTCAAAATAATCCAAAAAAGATAAGAAAAGCTAAAATATGTTTCATAGCTAAAATGCTTTCCAATCTTTGCCAAGATGATAAAACCCATAAATATACATGTTGAAAATCGATTTCTTTTTCTTTTCTTCTTTTGGAGTTTTTTATACTTTTTCAATTATTTTTTAAGATCCCCAAGTTGGTTCCCTACTTGGAACAACTTGGGCTCGAGCTCGGCCACTGCCCAAGTCCGAGCAAGCTCGGCTGAGTTTTCAAACACAATTTGAATCCACTATCGCCATCACAGTTAAAGATTTCCCACGTTAACCCCGTAATGGGTTAGTTTGAAAATGGGTATTTTAATATTATATTCTATATTGATTTGTCATTATATTTTAATATAAACTAAAAAAATTTATAATTGGATCAAAATTCAATTTAACTCACTTTTAAAATTCAAAAATTTACTCAAAGATAAGGAGAGGTTAAAATTTATCGCTATTATAAAATTCTAATTTCAATTTGAAAAAAAAATATTTCTCGAATTACAAAATTAGAATCATGAATTTTTAAAAGCAGTTATAAATAAATTCCATAGGGAATAAACAATCAAATTTGAACCTACTTCAAAACTTTCACTAGAAGTGGTTGTTTTTTATTCTCAAATATTTCACTAGAAGAGGTTGTTTTGATTCTCAAATATCCTCAAATTAATCATCTCAACATCAAGATGTACGGATTTGAAAAAACAATGGATTTCAAGTTTTAGAAATAGTGCTTCTTGTAACGTATTTTTTAACCGTCAATTATTAAGTTATTCAAGTTTCATAGATCTGCTCGATCTACATTATTTGTCAAGCTTTTCATTTTGTAATTAAATATGAAAATATATTTTAAGGCTAGTCAAAGATTTTCAATATTGAAACCACATTTCTGGAGAGCATTCGAAGGTAGGCTCTAATTTGATTGTTTAGAGCCTCGGCTCTATACAAACTGCAACCGATTTTATATGCTGGTCAATTTTTTAAAATAAATTTTAATACAAATTGAGTGGATGCCACAATATAGTGCCACTATATAAATGACATATTACACTTCTGTAAAATTAATTTCAAACTTATAATTTAGTTAAGCAAACCCACAATAACATTACAGTTGGAATATATATATATATATATATATATATATATATATATATATATATATATATATATATATATATATATATATATATATATATATATATATATATATATATATATATATATATATATATATACGACTTAGAAAGAGAAAGTGCATGGCTAAAAACAAAAGACTTAGATAAATAACATATTTATGTTGTTAGAGAGAGGAAAAATGTGGTTAGATAATTAACTAATGCATATTAAATTCATATGATGTGCAGAGCATGTGCATTTTGCTAATCGGTCATTACAATGTGCAATAAGGACTTTTATTATTGATGACCTATCAATGCTCAAACACGAATGGATAGCACTCATAGCAGTAATAAATAAAAGTCAAAGTTTAAGGTTTATCTTTGGGATATATATATATATATGGAAGATACTACAAAATGCCTATATACGAAAATAAACAGTGATTTCGCCTATCATCATCATTGTCCAAAGTTCATCACACGGTCACGATTGTCTAGAAGTATTTTATTTTTTATTTTTTTTCTACAAATTGGAATGACATGAAATTTGGAGTGTGTGTTCATCAAAAATAGATGAATTTACGAAAAAAATCAAAAACCTATTTTACATGAAAAATAACCAAAATACCTCTGAAAATTTTTGGGAGTATTTTGGTCAATTTGTTTTTCGCGAATTATTTTTTTTATATTTTTGTTAGGTACGCCTCACTAAGATGTTCACAAGCTATAAATTTTTAATCATTCTAATTTGTAAAAAAAAAACTAAAAATGAAATATTATCAAATAATCGTGATCGTGCGATAAACTTTAGACGGTGATGAGGTAGGCGAATCACTGTTCATTTTCGCCCGTAGATGTTACGAAAACTTTTCCTATATGGATTAATATATATATATATATATATATATATATATATATATATATATATATATATATATATATATATAATAAAATAAAAAGAAGAAAAAAAAGGGAGAAAAGGATACGATTCCAGATTTTTGCTTTTCAAATTTTCTTTTGGCAAATACTTCGTTCATGATTCCTGCTGCAGGAGATTCGAACATACTGCAAATGTTTCATGAAGGTTTACACTCTTGAATGATGAAAATTTTGCCCGGTGACCTTTTTTTTATTTTTATTTTTATTTTCTTTTCCTGTTTTTTGTGGTCCTTTTTTGAAGCCCAGTATGCAGGGACTTGGCCGAACTTACACTCAAATGAATTACAACACGTCAGGCACAAATAATGCTAAAAATGTTAAAAAGAAAATAAAATACAAGGAAACCCTTGTCTAATCGTAAATACTTCATTAATTTTGATAGTTTTTAAGATCCTTTGAAAACTTTCATATTTTTTTAAAAAACAAAATTTTCAGAAATATGCCAGCTATAAATCCAATTTTTCAGTAATCCATCTTTTATGCCTTTTTTTTAAAAAAATAGATCTCATTTAATCTCCTAATAATTGTTAATCATTTGAACTTTTTCTGATTTTTAAAGATTTTTTTTAGAGATTATTTTACTATTTCTTAAAGTTTTTTATTTTTTTTTAATGTAACTAGACCAAATCCACTCAATACGGTACAAATGATTTTTCAGCACCGATTGTGCGAAAAATTAGACATAATCAGAAATTGGGAGAGGGAGAAAATTTCAAAGTCTCCTTGGCCATTTGCACCAGTAAAAGTCCACCAATATAATCAAGTCAATAATGGCTGCAGTGGGTTGCCCACCATTAATTCCCACTACTCAAACCAAAAGCTGATAAAATAAATACCACTTCAAGATCAAGAACAAACCCCGATCCCTGCAAAAATAGCTGGTATAATACCACTTCAAAATCAAGAAGAGACCACGTTCCCTGCAAAAATGGCCAAACTTCTTCTCTGCACTCTCTTCACCCTGGCTCTCCTCCAACTCTCTCTCGGATCCGATCATACAGGAGAATTTTGCAATTCCAACAAGAAAATCTCAGACAAATCCACAATGACCAACATCGGCTTAGTCCTATCGGAACTGGAAACTAAAGGCCCGTCTAACGGGTTTGCCACAGCCTCAATAGGCCAAGGCAAAGAGAGAGTGTATGGGCTCCTCCAGTGCAGAGGTGACATTAGCCCCAAAGATTGTTCATCTTGCACGAGTGACGCGACGAAACAGATCCGCCAGCTCTGCCCCGACGAAGCCGATGCGAGAATATGGTTTGACAATTGTTTCCTTCGTTATGACACTGATGATTTCATGGGAGAACTGGATACCGGGTATGGTATCTTCTATTGGAACGTACAGAATGTAACAGAACCGGAGAGGTTTGCAAAGGAGCTCGGAGATTTGATGGACAAGATCACGGCGAAGGCAGTGGAGCCCGGTAACAAGGGCTTTGGGAGTGGAAAGACCAAGTTCGCACCATTTGTGACCATCTATGGGTTGGTACAGTGCACCCAAGACTTGCCTAAGCTCCAATGTGCACAGTGTTTGTCCATTGCTATTTCGAACTTCGGCGGCGGCGGCTACTGCGACGGGAAGAAGGGGTGTCGGGTGTTTTATAGCAGTTGTTCAGTGCGGTTTGAGATATACCCCTTCTTCCTCCCCCTTAGTTTCTATACAAGAGATGAGGTCCATGCTTCCCATGCTGTGTACCATAAATTACGGAATTGACAATGTCTCTACAACTCCCTTAATAAAAGATGCATTTCTATGAGGATTTAATGCCTTTTTCTCTGTTAACATGCTAAGATCTTCCAACCTACACGATGATTCCTTTTCTTTTAAGAGTATGGTCAAAGCCCCAAAAAAGGGACCTCTGGTGGTTTATAAATTTGGGATCTCGGTCCCATGCTATTAGGGATCCCAATCTCTACTTTATAGACCAAGCTAACCACCAAACAAATAATTTCCTTTATGTATAGGCAGCTTGAAATGCAAATGTACTTTTCATATCGTTGCAGTTGCATTGCTTACTAAAGATCCCTTATATAGAGTCCTAAGCTATATATATCATTTAAAGTTGGGAGCAAAGATCACCAAAAGCTCACTTGAGATCCCCAAAAGGTTATGAAATGAAGATATATATTGTATATCCGGTTAATATGGAAGCTATATGTTGTAACCAATAAGTATAGGAATAGTAGGTTCAATATCATGTATTTTATGATAAGTCTGGGTATAGCTTAGATGCATGTGTTTTATTTCTATAATTTATCTATAAAAGACAAATTTGTACATTCATATCAATTAATGGACACCGAGTCTCTTCAGGAAAACTTGAGACTCTTCACATTGTATCAAAGCCAGATTTTTCGTCATTCTATTCCTCATCCTTAAAGCGTTGTCTTCAATTCTCAAGACGAATCTGTTACTCAATTATTCCTTGATCCTATCCAGTTGGACTGAGTCATAAAACCCGTTTGATTGAACCATGATACCGTCGGATCTTCTTGATATGTTCTTTGATAGCTCATGTGCCCTCTGATGTTGTCTTTCTCTCTCTAGAAATTGATCACGTTCTCTGATTTTTGCAATAAGCCATCCATTTGACTAGAGAGCTTTTGAAGTTCATCGAGAGATAATTTATTAATTATGTGATTGTCACAACCCATCCCCCTGACTCTTACTGGAGGACGACTGAGTGCGGGATTGCGACCGAAGGTCGCGAACGTCACTCGGGCTGAAGTGGCTCAACGCATGAAAACGCAGAATAAAGAGCAAACCAAGAAAGAAAGCTAGAATAAAACCATCCGTCAGACGTAAATCCAACCAAAAGGTATAGTCGTTTCATTCACTTATTATCAAAAGTCTTTACAATTCTTCTTCAATGCACTACTAGCCCAAAATACACAACATATAGAATACATCAAAAAGCTGTAATCACCAAAACATATAATGGAAGTCTTCAAAGAATGGGTTTTCAAACTTTTCAATTCAACTTCAAAACCCCAAAACTGCCACCCACCTTGAGCCCAGGTGCCACCACCCTTCACTATACAGTTATGAAAATAAGATAGAATGAGCTAACAGCCCAGTAAGTAGATCTACACCATTGTATTCTAATTAGCATGATAGCGACAACAATATGCCGTGCACATAGGTACATATCTATCCAAATGTATCAAATGATGTTTCTCAACATGCTTCACAATATTCTAGCAGTGACATGATAAAGGTAGTTCATTATATATAAGTCACAATCACCTTACTTGAAGCAGAGTAGTAAGAACAACAATTTACAGATACAGTTAAAAGTTCATAAAGAAAACCTAAGATAAGATAGGCAAACAACAGATCTAATTACTCTCGAAGTAGAAGTCACATCGGTCAAGCTAAGCCAATCTTAAACTTGGGACTTCTACCCTCACTTAGGAGGGTGGACCATGACAAGTGGACAACCCACTATGTAAGGCCCTCACACACACACTCATCCCCAACGCGCTTTGGGGTTTTCGATAGGCAGAGGCCTTGCAAGACACTACCCTCTCCTTGCACCCTTTTGGGCGAGAGGGCGTTATAATACATTAGACGACCCAATGCGTAGTGATCCACATAGATCTTGGGGGCGTGACCCACCTAACTACTCGCATCCTGAATCTCGTCCTATCATGGGGAGTCAGGGAAGAATCGCAGCTGCCAGCACCATCCTTCACACAGTAGGTGTCATTTCACATATAGCATAAGTAACATGATACCATCATTCACACAGTAGGTATCAATTCACATATAGCATAAACATGATATCATCATTCACACAGTAGGTATCAATTCATATATAGCATAAACATGATACCATCATTCACACAGTAGGTATCAATTCACATATAGCATAAACATGATACCATCATTCACACAGTAGGTATCAATTTACATATAGCATAAACATGATACCAAAGTCATGCCATTCTGCTTCCATGTCATAGCAAAGCATGACTTCATTATCATGCATTCATATCATAAAAAGGCATGTTATACAATGCGCACTCATAATTTGGGTGGGTCATAACTTTTGGTCCATTCAGAGTTTGGAAATGGTTTCAAAGCCGATTTTATACCAAACGCACTTACCTCTCTAATGGGAGTGGTTTCATGACAATTGAACCCTGTCTGACCTCTCCAATTTAACCCTGTTGTAAACAGTGAGGGTTAACCAGCTGCACCCTGTTGTGAACAGTGGTCAACGATATATCCTATTTCATATCAGCATAACATTCAAACCGTGAAGTAACTTAAGAAGGTTTCAAAATCAAATTTTAATCTAAGACGTATATCTTTCTATCAAAGCCAGTTTGGAAGCATTTGGACTCCATTTGGTCAAACAAAACCTCAGTTCAACTAGAGTGATATTTCTGAAAGTTAACACTGCCTGCCAACAGTGACATATCTTCATAACACGGAGTATAAATCTCAATCTAGAAGGAATTTCAAAATGGTTTTCCCATGCAACTTTTAGCCCATTCATAGATCTTTCAAACAGTTGTGGGTTGCCCAAAGATGAACATTGTTTGATGAATTAAAATCAGTGACCACAATGGTATTAGTGAAAATTTCAGAAAAACAGTCCACGGTGATATACCTTCCCATTTTGAAATATAACTTCATTTTTGTAAATAATTTAGACAATGGGCATTTTTCTAGATTCATATTTCTTTCTAATAGTAGTGGTTTGAGGTCAATCAGACCCCATTTGGTAGTTCAAAAGCCTCATCCAAGAACACACATGTTCCTGAAATTTCGCAGTGGCATATAGCATATTTCAAGAACACATTCCATGGCCTTTACTTCATGGTGGGGAAACATGATAACAACCCTATACTCATAATATACACACATAACATGAATTTATTTTGTAAACTAAGAATCATGCATTGGGTCTTAGCATTCACTTTCATCATAGAACAAAAACCCCAATTTCTAAATAAAAAAGCATAAGGATTTTCTTACATCACACACACTTTCATTCTCATATTATATGCATAAATTTTGTGCATCCTTACGACTATCATGCAATAGTGATGAATCCACTTACCTAAACAACATTGATGACTTCTCCACTCCTCTCCTCACAACTCTCACCTACCCAACAATGGCTGCCCACCGACAGTCACTTCTTCCAACCTTGTGTCTTAGAAAAAGAAAAAATGAATTAAGAATGAGTGGCACGGATGAGGAAGGGGGCTTAAGTACTCTTGGGTTGAGGTGGCCGGTCAAGTGTGACCAAAAGACTGTAAAATCTGAACATGTGGCACTCAAATAACATGCATTCAACAAGTGGCAAACACAATTCATGCATGTCAGAGACACAGCCGATGCTGCACGTAAATCCACCCGGCGCTGGCCTCTTCTCCAATTCCACCCGATGCTGGCTCTTCCAACCGGCGCTGGCCTCTTCTCAAATTTCCATCCGGTGCTGGCCTCTTTTCCAATTCCACCAGGCGCTGGCCCTTCCAACCGGCGATGGCCTCTTCTCCAATTTCCACCCGGCACTGGCTCTCAACTTCAGCCTCCCCATCCTGCCATGCCTTTTACTTGGTCGGGAAAAGTTTGGGTTGTCACAGTGATGGCCATAGAGTCCATAAACCATTGCATACTCCAACCACTAGTTTTTGCACTTTTCTTTAACAGATATCCAGTTGTTATCTCCCTGTCAGAACCAGCAGTTTGTAAGAACCACCTTTTCCATCCTTTTCTACTTGATTTGATTTATCCTCCATGGATTTCAAGCTTCCACCTGTCTTGCTAGCCCCCAATTCGAGGGCTTGTTGCCCTGTTTAGAACAGCTTGTTTAGCCTCATGCCCTTTCTTGGATGATTGATTTTTCTGCTCTTCCTCTCATTGCTGCCTATCCATTCTCCTTTGAACCAGACAGATGAAATGTTGAGGTAGAACAAAAGCATGATCCATATCAACTAGAGCAACAACCATCTTTGTTAGGTCGTGTTTCGATTCTCTATTGATCCTTCTGAGCCCTACTATCGACTTCTAAATTTCTGTCGAGTCGTTGCCAATGTTTTATGCCGCTGCTGTTCCTCTCCATGTACTTGCCGCCCTCCTCTCTCCATGTACTTGCCACCCTCCTCTGTTACTCCTAGTTTCTTCGTTTACAACCTTGCCCATTTGTTTTCTCTGACAAAAAGGTAAACAATGAGTTTGGGTTTGAAGTCTATATTGTTTTTGGTGATCCACTGTGTTCATTTGGCCTTGCAACTCTTGGTGATACATATGGTTTCTCGCTTGACTCAAATTGTGGCCTACCAGTTTTGTAAATTGTGGAAAATCAGCCATTCGCCTTGTCCTAGTCAAATCTGTTAGTAAACCCCTCTAAAAATTTGTCTTAAAAAAGAAAAAAAAAGTCTGAAACACCATAAAAACTATGAGATCAAAATGGCTCCGAAATCTCACCTCGCCACTCTAATATGATATTTTCATTGACCCTCTGAACCCTTCTGAAAAACTAGACCAAAAAAAAACATGCATTATCTTGATTTTATCTTTATTCTGTTTCTTATTTGTAAGATCAAGTATGCTACTCTATTACTTGATTTTTTTTGACCATCTTAAGCTCAACCCAAAAAAATAAAAAAAACCTCTGAAAATTTGTTGTATGATCGTGTTTGTTGCCAGGTTACTCAATCATCTCTACTCTGATCTGCGAGCTACTGAATTCGTCTCGGATCCACATCGAGTTTTTATTGGTTCTCCCAAGTGTCATTTTGTTCTCTTAGCTATCTCGCTTTATCTGGAATTTTTGTCTAGGTGATCGAGCCTACTCTGACATTGCCCTCAGTTCCTGAGGTCATCTGTTTCTGAGGCTTGTTGATCCACCGTTGTTTTCTATGCTTGCTGAACAAACAAGCTGAGCATGACACCCACTACTTCTACTTGTCACCATATTGAAGATCCAACTACTCATATTCAGGTCCTAGTGTTCAAACTCCATCTGCTCTCTCTCATAGCATCTTGAGTTTGAGAGGAGTGTGAAAGGAAGGTATATATAGTAAATCTGGTTAATATGAAATGTGTATATTGTAACCAGTAAATATAGGAAGGGTAGGTTCAATATCGTGTATTTTATGGTAAGTCTAGGTATAGTTTAGGTGTCTGTAATTTATTTCTATATTTTCTCATTTGTAATTTGTCTATAAAAGACAAATCTATACATTCATATCAATTAATGGACACTGAGTCTCTTCAGAGAAACCTGAGATTCTTCACAGGTATCAAGATCCCTAACGTTTTAGGATCTTGATCTTTAATATATGCATTTACAGATGTTGTTGCCAACCATAGAGATCTTCTAGCCTTTCATATCCCCCAATTCCAACAATATGAATGAGTTTGTAACCGACATCTTAGTCTCATACATTCAGGTGAGGTTTGCATTAGGCACACCCATAAAATTTTCTTCGAGATGTACTTTTAGTGTCGAAACGTTATGATGGGTTTAAAATCTATTTTTATCCCTAGTTACCAAATTTAAAATTTTCAAAATAGGATCTATAAACACTTGAAAAGATTTAAAGTATACTATTCCGACAATATTACAAGATGCATTACTTTAAGACTTTTTTTTTTTTCCTTATATCCACAAATCTTGAAGTCAAAATGAACAATTTCAGGGTTCTCCAAACTCAGATGCACTCTTCTAGAGGATTTTTGAGGCACATTTTTTTTTTTTCCCTTTTCTTTGGTTAAAGAGGTGTACCTTACTTCAATAGTATAAGGTTGCAAGCTTATATAAACTTTTTTCATACATCTATCATAATTTCTATTCATGTTGAGCAAGGTGGTCAATGAATAGAAATATAGCAAAATGCATCTAGCCTTGAGAACTATTCTCGCTCCAAGTGGGTCAATACATGGAAATATAGCAAAATACATCTAGCCTTGAAAACACTTCGTAGTTTTTCCGTAATTTATTGGAAGTTAATATGCATGAACACAATTGCTATCATTGAGGGTTGACATGGACTTTGGATAGGTTGAGAAGCAAGTGGAGGTAATCGGATTGGTGAGGGTTACTACAGTCAAGTCTTTTGTCTTTTGAAATAAGCGTTTAACTACTCAGCCAAGTAAGTTGGCTCAAACTGGGCTGAGTTAACTCAAACTCGGCTGAGTTATTCAACCTCAATCTATGGCTGAGGCAAGTACACATGCTTAAGGCTCGTTTAAATATCTGGATTTTTCAATCCTGAAAAAAGTCATTCCTGGAATTGAGATTTATTGGAATTGACATTTCGTGGAATCTGGTGTATGTTGTTTGGATCCCATCGAGTGGAAATCAAGAAAATACAAATTTCATGTTTGAATTGCCTGCAATATCTTTTTTTTGAAAATGCAAATCATTTCTTTCTATTTCTCGAAAAATTTTGAGATAGTTTCTCTTTCTAAAACATTCTCTAAAATTTTAATACACTCTCTTTCAAAAAGTTAAAATTTAAAATAGTCTCTCTCTAAAAATTTTGAGATAGTTTCCCTCTCTAAAAAATTTATATACTGTCTCTCTCTACATTTTGATATAGTTTCCCTCTCTAAAATTTTGAGATACTTTCTCTCTCTAAAACTTAAAATTTGAGATAGTATCTCTCCATAAAAAATTTGAGATAGTTTCTCTTTTAAAACAATTCAAGGTAGTTTCTCTCTCTAGAATATAATATAGTTTCTCTCTCTAAAATTTTAAGGTATTTTCTCTATCTAAAACCTAAAATTTGAGATTATTTCTTTCTAAACATTTTAAGGCAATTTCTCTCTCTAAAATTTTTAGGTATTTTCTCACTCTAAAATTTGATATAGTTACTCTCTAAAATTTTAAGATGCTTTCTCTCTCTAAATCTTAAATTTTATGATAGTATGTCTCTCTAAAAATTTTAAAATAGTTATTCTCTCTAAAAATTTTAGGTACTCTAAAATTTGATATAGTTTATCTATCTAAAGTTTCAAGATATTTTCTCGATTTAAAACTCAAAATTTGAGATAATTTCTCTCTAAATATTTTCAGGTAGTTTCTCTATCTAAAATTTAATATAATTTCTAATCTCTAAAATTTTACTATGCTCTCTCTCTAAAACTTAAAATTTGAAATAATTTCTCTCTCCAAATGTTTGGAGATACTTCTTTCTAAAAAAAATTTAGTTCCTCTCTCTATAATTTAATATAGTTTCTCTCTCTAAACTTTTAAGATACTTTCTCTCTCTAAAACTTAAGATTTGAGAAAGTTTCTCTCTAAAATTTTAATTTAGTTTCTTTAAAATTTTAAATTTAAGATAGTTTCTCTTTAAAAATTTGAGATAGTTTATCTCTCTAAAAAATTCATATATTTTCTCTCTCTAAAAAGTTTTGTATGCTTTTCCTATCTAAAATTTGAAAATCCAACCTCGAAAGTAGTTTTTTAACCCAATTAATATAGGGCGTCCATTTTGATAAGATGCTTAGAAGGATTTTTTTTTTTTCAATATTTTTAGATGGCTTTATTATCATTAGATAAACAATGTTAAAAAAGAAAAAAATGATTTTGAGTTTGTAAAGGCTAAGATCTTAAAATTTACCAAATGAATGATCTAGATTCGTTCTCCGAAGGGACTCATTTTGACCGTATCTAAGGTTTAAATTGTACTTCTTCTTTTTTTAGGATTGATTATTGAGATGAAGAGAGTGTGTATATAAAATTTTGCGTCATACAAATACCACAAACATTATTTTCTAGAAGTGTAGTTGCATTATATGATACAACCACTAACCATATAAACATATGAGCCCAACGCCTCAGATTGAATCTGAGTCAATCTGACGATCACGGATGTTCGGTACTACTTGAATTTTATTTTATTTTTACATATCCAAATCACTTGAAATTTTAAGTGTATGTTCTTCTCATCAAGGCGCACCTAATAAAAATATAAAAAAAAAATTGTTTGCAAAAAACAAGATGACCAAAATACATCTGGAACCGTTTCGAAGGTATTTTGGTCAATTTATTTCATGTAAAATAGTTTTTTGACATTTTTCGAAGATTCATCTATTTTTTATGAACACACGCCTAAAATTTCAAGTGATTTGGATTTATAGAAAAAAAAAAAAAAAAATCAAAGACCACAGGACATCCGTGATTGTCAGATCAGCCCAGATTGTTGGGCTCATATGTTCATATAAGCTAGTGGGTGAACCCCATCTTTTTGATATATATATATATGGAATATACTACAAAACACCTATAGGCAAAAATGAACAATGATTTCGCCTACCCTCATCACCATCCAAACTTCAAATTGTTTTTCTATAAATTCACCCTTCACAACTCTGTCTATCTTGAACTCTCTTTTTTTCATTTTTTCTTTTACAAATCTAAATTACTTGTAATTTGGAGCTTATGTACATCTTAGTGAAGCGCACTTAATTAAAATATGAAAAAAATAATTCGTAAAATATAAATTGATCAAAATACCCTCCAAATTTTACATTATTATTTTCATATTTTTATTAGGTGCGCCTCACTGAAATGTACACACCCTTCAAATTTCAGATCATTCTGATTAGTAAAAAAAAATGAAAATTGAAACACTACCAGACAATTGTGACCGTGCGATGAAGTTTAGATGGTGATGATGGTAGGCAAAATTTTCATATATATAGATATATATATAATCTGGATCTGGATCCGATGTATCTGAATCTGGATCCAAATCTCCAATATCCAATTTGAACCCGGATCTGGATCTAGATTTGGTCGGATCGAGCCCCAATCCGACCCATTCTCATCCCTACCCAAACCACCCTACAATCAGGGCCAAAAGGCAATATGAGTAATTAAGGGCTTGGACCTAGGGGAGGCAATGGACCTGGACCCTATCCAAGACCTAGTGGGTATATCCGACACGGGTCCGAGTATGGGTCCAATATTTGGACCCAACAGGTCGAGTCCCGATCCAAAATCTAGACCTACACACTATTCGGGTTTATTGGACCCAACCCGTACCCGTAAATTGTTGTAGATAAAATACTTCAAGCCATATTCATTTGGGTGTATCAAGGATCGTAAACAATAATAACTCGTAGTCATCTTTATATGACCAATCAGACAGCTTGAAATCTAATCTCGAGTGATTATTACATTTTTGAGAGTAAGATGGGTGTAAAAAAAATAATAACCAAAGTTCATAGTGACGGTCGCAATGGTCCCAACCAAACCCTAGACCCGATGGGATAGACCTTGGATCCGACAGATATATGTATGGGTCCAACTTTTAGACCCCACAAGTAGGGTCTGAGTCTAAAACTTGGACGTGAATACTATTCGGGTCTGGGTTTGGGTCTAGCCCGACCCAACCCATACCCAACCTGTTGCCACCCATATTTGGACCCTTAATTATGAGGAATTAAGAGCCTTTTGAAAATTTCCCCTTTTAAAGTCGGGGCAAAATCAAAATACAAAACATAACAAAAAAAAATATAAAAACAAAAAAAAAGACTAATGGTAAGGGCGTGTTTGACTAGCAAAACTTTTGGGATGCAGAAAATCCCAATTTCGCCAGCCAGGCGTGCACTCCTGTATTTATGATGTATGGAAGTACTTTATGATGTATGGACGTACAGTTTTGGGAAGAATGGCCCTCAATCTTGTTGCACACTGCTGTATATAAAGCATCATCACAGGAACCAGCCCCTTCTATTCCAAAAGATGGAAAGGGCATCCTACAAATGGGCGTACCAAACACTCCCACAATTTTTAGAAATATTTATGATTTTTAAATGGAAATTGACCTCGTGTGACATTTTCACACCCATATGTGTGTAAAATTTTAGAGCATTATCATTAAATTTGAAATAAAATTTTTTTAAAAAATTATCACATAAATATGATATTTAATTTTTTTTTTTTTTTAAGATCTATGTTAAATTTAATAATAACCATTTAAAGGTCTCCTAAAATAATAACTCTTTTATAAATAATTTCTGGCCCGTACCCAAGTTTTCCTTAACTAATCAGTCGTCAACGTGCACGAAGTTTCCCAGGAAAGTTCGAGCGTCCTCATGCATTTGTTTAATTCCAAAACCATCCTTCGCAATTTTCACTTATATAACCCTAGAAGTTGAGATTCAGCAGCGGACCCTAATTCTCACCGATTTCAGCAGAAATGGCGGTCGAATCGCCAAAAGAATACGGTTTTGTGGTCCTGGTGTTCCTCTTCTATGTCTTCTGCAACCTTTGGATGTCCTTTCAGGTCGGCAAGGCCAGAAAAAGGTAACAAACATGGAAATTAAATTGATTTAATTATATATATATATATATGTATATTTCCATTTGTGTCTTCCTCCATAAACTAAGGTTTTGATTACAGGTACAAGGTGTTCTATCCGACCCTCTACGCTGTTGAATCTGAGAACAAGGATGCCAAGCTTTTCAACTGTGTTCAGGCAAGCTCAGATTCATGGCGTTTTATGTTTTATAGGGGATTTGTGTTTCAGAAATAGGTTTTCTCTGTGCTGGTTTGTTTTGGTACTTTTTCTCTGAATTGCAGCTTAATATTGGTTGCAGAGGGGGCACCAAAACTCATTGGAGATGATGCCGATTTTCTTTGTGCTGTTGTTGCTTGGGGGGCTGAGGCACCCTCTGATAGCCTCTGGTTTGGGGTTATTTTACACGGTGGCTAGGTATTTCTACTTTAAGGGCTACGCCACTGGTGTTCCTGAGAATAGATTGACGATCGGGTACTCTTTCTCGCTCTCACTCTCTCTTTCTGGCTCTTGCTCTTGCTCTCGCTCTCGCTCAACCATTAAAAGTGTTTTGGAAACAATTTTTATCAGGCAATTCAACTACTTCGCGCTTTTGGGACTGATTGGCTGCAACCTTTCACTCGCACTCACCCTCCTCCGCAGTTAATCTCTACTACCAGCAGGTCCTTCAATACATAGACTTGCTTCTCCTTAAATCTCTCTCTGTTTTCTTCTTCTGATGAACCCTGCTGTTTCTTTTTATTGTGAGCTATTTGAAATAGGTAGACTTTTGGTAGTTCTATTTGTGATGTACATCTATAATGCCATGCCACCCCTGTGCTTAATTTGGCTTGGTTGAATTCAATCTCTGGAGGGCTCACTCAGGTTTTTATTTGAATCTGGATCAAACTTGCCAAAAATTTGTCCAATCTCTTGTGTTCTATGAATGGCAGAGCTGGATCAGAACCTCCCGAGACCACTCCGAACTCGTCGGATCGGGGGCTGAATTCCGGGTCTTTCTTGTTCTCACAGGATTTTTCTATTATTTAATAAAAAATCTATGTGGAGAACCTGCAAGGCAGCTCTACTGGTTCTGAGCTTCGATCTGTGAGTGACTTTGCTGCTGTGATTTTCAACACCGCCCCAAACAACCACACCCGGTATATGTGATGGGTTCAGGCTGTTTATAAAAACTCAGGCGAGTCAACTCGGACTTGGGCGAGTTAGTCAGGCTCACTACGTTGGCAAGTCCGAGTATGCCGAAGTTGGTTGGTCGAGCTCGGGGTTCTTAAAAAGAAATTATATAAAAATATATATACATTATTTATAATATATCTTTTTAATGTTTTATTTTTTATTTTTGCAAAGATTTAAAAATGTTTTGGCTGTAAATATTTATTTTTGTATTTTCTTCATTTTTTTAATTATTTCTAAAATATGGTCCTGACAAATTGAATCTTTTTAAAATCTATTTTTGACTATTTTTTTAACCTCATTTAGATGTATTTTTATGGATTTTATTTTTAAAAAAACCTTTATATAAGGTTGCAATCTTAAAATGTAGAATTAAAGATGCATCTCAAAAATCTATCGGAAAAGATTGTTTTAATGGTGAAAAACACCCAAATTGATCATCGAGATGTACGACTATGAAGGCAAAGAGATTTTGAGTCCCGTAAATAGTGCATCTTGCAACATATTATCTAGACTGTCCATCTTCAAAATTTCATATGTTTATAGATCTACTTTATTTTAACCAATTTTGGAGTTAGATATGAAATAGATTTTTTGATAGTCCTAATATTTTTTCACATCAAAATTATTATAAAATTTGGAGGTTCGCCTTAATTGGATTGTTTAAGGTTGCAACTTTATAGAAACCACTTTTATTTTAAACATTTTTTTAAAAAAAATTTAGGAAATGTTTTTAAAAAAACTTTAACACTTTTTGGCTTGGCCTAACACTGCCCGGCTCTGGCCGAGGAACTCGGACTCGAGCAGAGTTACTTAATTCTTTTGTAGTTTTACACCATCTGCTACAGCGTTGAGTTGATGCATGTCATGAGACTATATATCTTACACCAAGACAAATACCTATGATGTTCCCGATCCCCTCACATTCCGTTAAAAAAAAAAACGAAAACGTCTTTGAAAAATAATGTCAAATCCATCTGTCTAAATAAAATAAGGAAAAAGTTTATATAAGGTTGTAACCTTACCTCTACAGCTAGCTATCGGTACATCTCAAAAATCCATTGGAAATGATAGTTTTAATGTTGAAAAACCCTTTGATTGATCATCTCGACATCGAGATGTATGACCGTGAAAAATCAAAAGATTTTAGGTCTTAAAAATAGTATATTTTACAACATATTATCTATATCGTTCATTTTCAAGATTTTCATACGTTTATAGATCTATTTGATTTTAACCATTTTTGTAATTTAAAATTTTATAATTAAATATGAAAATAGATTTTGAAATGATCTTAAGAACATTTTACATCAAAATAATATACCATGATAAAATTTGAAGGTTCACTGCATTCGCTTGCCAACTGCACCCATAAAATAAGCAGTGTACATAATTGGAGCTTTATTTCTTGCCAGTAAGCTTGTAACCTTATATAAATATTGTGCATTTGTAGTGATTTTTTGAAACTATATAGTTTTAAATTTGGAAAAGCTCAACCTTAAAATGTAGAATTAGAGGTGTATCTAAAAAATCCATCGTAAAAGGTTGTTCGGATGTTGAAAAATCCTCTGATTGATCATATCGACATCGAGATGTATGAATATAAAAAGAAAAAAGGTTTTGGGTATACAAAATAGTGTCTTGCAAAGCATTATTTAGACCGTCTATTTTCAAGATTTTCATGTGTTTATAGATCTATTGAATTTGAAAGATTTTTAGAGTTTAAAATTTTATAATTAGAGATGAAAATAAATTCTCAAGCCATCCTAAAATAAATTTATATTAAAATTTCTATTTATGATAAAATTTAGAGCTGCGCTTTAATTGGATTGTTTAAGGTAAGCCACACCTTTTAAATTTTGGGCAAGCTTTCTATGTTTTCCCTACAACATAGAAGTTCTATCATTTCCCTTATCCAATCGTCCATTCTAAATGGAGTGTTAAGATTGCTCCAATCACAATGTCACATCTTTACACTATTTTATTTTTAATTTTTTTTCTATAAACTATTTTGACACTAAACCTTAGACATCTATTCTTCTATTAAATTCTCACTAGCGAAAAAATATAAAAAAAAATATATTTTTAATAAAATAAAATGACCAAAATACCTTTAAAACTTTTAGGGGTATTTTGGTCATTATATTTTATCGAAAAATTATTTTTAATATTTTTTATAGGCGCGCCCCAATGAGAAGATGGCAAGTATCAAATTTCATATTCATACAATTTTTATAAAAAAATTAAAAATAAAATACTTTGAGACTTCGGATCTAAGATCAAACGGTGAGTGGCTCTCTTGATCAGAACTGGATGGCTGGATGGTAGGTGGAGGATAAAACTTCTATGCTGTAGGGGAAGCATAGAAACCTTTCCCTTAAATTTTAGCCATACTTTTTACGCCTTTTTGGATTAATGGTGATATATTGGTTGCATCTCGATATTGGTTATGAAAAGTGAGTTTTACAAAGAAAATATATAAATAGATCATATACACAATCACCCTTGTCTTTTAGATTTCAAATCGAGTGGTTGTGATCATGTCATTGACTAGATTTAGAGTTAAAAAAAAAAAAAATATCTTGAATTTTGTAACACATTTTAAGCCATCTAAATTGATATTTAATAGCTAGGAGTAATTGTGAGCCCTTATAAGAAAGATAAATGATCTGATGTTATAAAATCCTAGTGGGCCTAAGGAATTGGGCTTGGTCAAGGCGGTAGCAGTTGGGTAGTGGGCCTTGGCCGTTATAGTTCCTATTTAAATTTCTCCGTCATTGAAAATGGCTGTTAGAATTGTTGTTATGATGTTACTAATAACTTCTTTTGAAGTCTGCATTTTGATGCATGAGCCCACCACATGAATTACACATGGGCACACAAAACACATGCTCTCTAAGAGAAATAGAGAGGCGGATCGAAAGTGGTTGATCTGCAATGATTTAAGTTGTAAAAGTTGTCGTGAAAATCACCGAAATCATGAGAATGAATGATCAGTGAGAAGTGAAAGATCAAAGCATATAACGAGAGTCAGTTTATAAGATACATGATGAATCCCAATTTCCGATGCACGTGTTAAATGGGAGGAGTTAGAAAAAAAGAAATTGAAAGGAATTCTAAAATATTATTAAGTCAAAACAAGATTAAGATTATAGAGTCAGAGACAACAGATAAGAAGGAACTCCTTTTGGCAAAGGTAATCAGCCAATACATTGGCTTCCCGATAAAAATACATGAAAGTAAATGTAAAAAACCTTGAAATATCCAAAATTTGTAGTAAGATCGATCTCAGCTCTTAAGGTGCTTTCTGCACCCCATTACACCAATTAATAACATTCAAAGAGTCACTTTCGATAATATGGTAAGAACTCAGATTCCTTGCCACCAAAAATTGCTCCATTCCAATTTCTAACCAGTCCTCCAAAACATGTTAAACCAGGGTTCTTTAATGAACTCCCATCAAAATTAAGTTTTAAAACCCCTTAATACTAGAGCCACCCACCTACCTTTAGGTCCACATTTGATGAAAAAGGGTTGAAAAAAAAGAGGAAAGAATGATATTTTTGAAAAAAGGGGTTGAAAAATGAAAAGAACGATCTTTTTGAAAAAAACGATAAAGAGCGATCGTTTCGAAAGAAACAATCCTCTTGAAAGAACTTATTGGTTAGCTTATATTCCACAACTATACATAGACTTGCAGTATTCACTATTGCAAAAAGTTTATGTAAGGTTGCTACCTTAAATGTAGAATTAAAGATGCACCTCAAAAATCCATCAGAAATGGTTATTTTAATGTTAAAAAACCCTCTTATTGATCATATCGATGTATGAACATGAAACAAAACAAAAAAAAAGATTTTGAGTCTCAAAATTAATGCATCTTGCAATATATTATCTATAGACTATTTGTTTTCAAGATATTTATATGTTTATAGATCTACTTGATTTGAACTATTTTTAGAGTTTAAAATTTTATAGTGATAGACAAAAATAGATTTTCAGATAATCTTAAGATTTTTTAATACCAGAATTACATGCTATTATAAAATTTAGAGGTACACCTTAATTGGATTATTTAAAATTGCAACCTTATAGAAACCACACCCTCCAATATTTACAACAAATATCAATATCAAAATTTACCCTCTAGATGAGAAGTGGGATTTTAGGTAGTACAATTACTTCAGTAATAAGCTTTCAAGAAAAGGTAAAAAAAAAAGAAGAGGAAAATGCGTAGTTGCTCTCGTAGTTATAAAGACCAATCTGGATTAGCAGGCCAACAGATCCCACCACAGCGACTGCCTTGACCAATGGATTTTAAAGCAGGAACTGGATTTTGTAGAAAACCAATGCTTGACCAAATTTTGGCATATCAGACTTATTAGTTTTAACCGGTTAGACCGATCAAAGTTGAACAATTTATTTGTAATATGATATTTAAATATTTTTCCTTGCTTTATAAGTTACCAAGTAAACTAGCTTGACTAATAGTGGAGTTAGTTTTATTAAACTAGATCCCTCACCAGTTTGATAGCCTATCTGATTTTTTATGACATTGGTTTCTCGGTACATACAAAACATCATGGACTCTCGTACGTGTTATATAGTTCTGTTGAGAGAGAGAGATGGAGAAAAACAAAAATAAAAGAGTCAGCAAAATTTGGTAGCATAAATGGCCAATAAGAAGTGAAAAGCTCAATCCTCAGATGTACGTACCGTAAGAGAGTTGGAGAAACAATAAAAGAAATGAATTGCTAGACCTCTTTTACATGAAGTTGCAAGGATCTTACCATGGTTACGTATACAGTCGCACATACATTCATGGAATAAGTTACCAGCATGATTGAACTCAAAATTATTTTTAAAACAAAACCAGAATCATTTTTAAAACAAAACCAAAATCTTTCTTTCTTTTGATAATTACCAAGACCATGTTCAGGCCAAGTCCTTCGCTCTTGAAGATCTCCTCTGAGGAGGTGTTTTTCTCCTGTTGATAGCGAATTCAGTCTCATCCTCACTAACGGGCAATATATCTGAAAAATTGTCATCTGATTTTGATTCATCATTGTAACCTCTTCCCCTGGAACTCAGAGTTTGTGCTCCTTTTTCCTCGGGACGCTTATGGTTACACTGTAGGCACACCATGTTCCTCCTGTAATTTAAAAAGTCACACCTACAAAATAAACACAATGCCTTCACGATCAATCCCCAAACTCAAGAAGTATTATATTGGCATTTGTTACAACTAATGCTACTACCCACTACCATCGTTGTTGTTGTTGTCATCATCGTTGTCCTTGTTATAATATTATTGCTATCATCATCATCATTGAAGTTCATCTTCCATTGGGTTCGTGACTGCTTTTCGAATAATGGTGGGCAAGAAAAAGCGGGCCCCAGATCCATAAAATCCATACTCTCTTCATGGTCCATCATCTTATTGGACAGTCATGTCCTCTGATGGATTATGAAATTCCATAGTCCACTGACTACAGTAAATTATCTATATCATCATCATAGTGCTTACACATTAAGAAAAACGAGATTAAATGGATATGATCTTACGAAGGGCACTCCCATTCTCCAGGAAGAAGTTGTCTCTTCGGCTGCTTTTCTTGGCAGCGTAGGCAATTGGTATTACGAGCAAAGTTCATGAACCGGCAACTGATGTCAACAATAACAAAATGGACACATCAAAAACAGATAAATTAGGAAAACCACACAACATTCACAATAATAAAAGGTTCAAAAGCAGAGGAAAAAGCATAAAAATTTACTGGGGACAGGTCCAGTCCCCTTTCTTCTTTCCAACATTGTCAAAATTCACCCTTTTGGGACCCACTTCTTTGCACTTCAAACACCTCACATTCCTAGCGAAGTTCATGAAATTGCACCTGAAGGAAATCACATCCAGTAATCCAAAATTTCAGATTCAACTTCTATATACAGAGAGAGAGAGAGAGAGAGAGAGAGAGAGAGAAGCTCTGTAAGTTTCAAGAAGTTTTACTCTGGGCACATCCAGTCCCCTTTTTTCATTTCTTCTTCAGGATCAACTCTCTTTGGACCACCTTCTCCGCACTGCAAACACTTCACGTTCTTTGCGAAGTTCATGAAATCACACCTGTAATTGCATAGTTTGACAATCAAGTGCCTCAGGGAAGTCATAGCACATAAATCAAGTAATATCGATCCCTCCCCTCCCTCCCTCAGGTTGCAAGACGAATCATAACAAATTGACAATGCTGAGACTTATAAAAACTAAGTCAAGTCTCTATAAAAATTAAAGAAAAATGGTGAGACTCCACCGAGTTTTTCACAAATTGTCAAGACTTGCCGGCTTGCAAGCCAAGTTGCTTGATGAGTTCCCAGTTAAAATGATGAGTGTCACAAATTGCTTAAATATTATTCTAACCTAGAAAATTTAATGTCTCCTCCACAAATCTAAGTAGATAACCCATATTTCTCACATAATTACAAAAACACTGAGACAGGAGACAGTCACATAACCCTAGAGATTTCTGGTAGAACTTCACTCTGCACTTCAAAATTGTAATGAATCAACAGAAGTGCCAACAAAGATACTCAGTTCTTATCAGTTAGGAATTCTACAAATCAGTATTCTATTTGAGACATGTAGTTTTCTGAAGAAATGATTTTAAGACTTGCTTGAAGTGTCATACTCCCTTACAGAAACAACTAATAATCAAAGCACAACCCTTTTGGAACCAACCATAAATTTCTAAGCATGGATTACTTTCAAACATTCTGTCACATAAAAGATTTTAATATTTTAATACACAACTAGCTAACTCCCCAAAAATGGACTAGGCAGATGGATTCTCAAAAATAATTTTACAGCACTCGATAAGGAGTAGAGAACTGAGAAAGTTCCCAAAATCACATAGGAGATATAACTTCAGAGAACGCATCCCCACTGATTCATCCAAAACAAACTTCAGGGAAAAGCATAAAATACAACTGCACAGGGGATAGTGTTTGAGAAATTGCTGACAGTGCGATACTTGCCTTAGGTGGCTTGGATTAGGGCCCAAGTGAGTCGAGAGGTAAAATCTTGGGTCTCTTGACGAATGGGCTCTTAAACCCTGCTAAAAGATCGGTGATCTCACGAATGGGCTCTTAAATCTTGTTAAAACATCGACGGTCCTGCTCGAGACCCGCCTAATGCAGATCTGGTGACTAGGGCCCAGGACCCCGGCACATAGTTATCAAAACCAGACGAAACCGTGGTCCCCCCAGCAGAACCGGTGACAAGACCCCTGTCCGGTCTGGCATGGGCACTAAACCAGTATTTCTTGAGATTTGGTTAAAACCAATGATTGACCGGTTGAACCGGTTTGACCGTCGGTTGTTCCGGTCCTCTTGGGTGAACCGCCCAATCTTTTCCCCCACCTCTCTTGCTATTTTTTGGCCTGATTTTTTTCTTTTTATTCTTTTTCTGCCTTTTCCATTTTGATTGCAATAAAATAATTTATTTCCAAAAATTTTAATCCAAAAGATCTCAAAATTTTGGCAAAAATCATCACCATCAATGCCAAAAGGAAAATTTTATTTTTTCTTACCCACCATCTTGGCATGCATTCTTCACTCTTTTGCTGCATTTTTTATAGTTTCAAATTTTTCTTTTACTCTCTTTGGAATCACTCGTTTTCTCTCTCTTCAGTGAGGACAAAGGTGCACCTGGTTCTTTGTCATTACATACTTCAACTTTATGAATAATGAAGTCATAGGATACATTAATTTTGTCATTAGAATCATGTATGCTACGAAATTTTAAAATCCTCCAATATTTCATATTTGGAATAAGTTGGAAGTTTTGCCACAATTTCTGAAAAATCTCCTTTTTTAACAAGGACTTCAAACCAGGTTTGAACGGTCAGACCACCTCTCGGACTGGTTTTAAGTGGACCAGTCCCTTAATTGGTTCGAGCACCAGTCCGATCCTGATAACATTACCCCGGCAATTCCAAGGCCAAGTCTCTATTTTCAAACATTAACCAGTATAGATTCACCTCCACCATTCAACCTCAATAAGGAACACTGGAGACAAAACAATTTTCTCTCTTTAAGTCTGCCATTATTCTTCAGGCAGAAGAAAAGCTCATATCCACCATCACTAATTGATGATGGATGGTAAAAATGAAAGTGAACTATAGAAACGAAATACCATGTTCGTGCTACAATTTCCCCTAAGTTCATAGCACTCATTCTTATCCAGGTATTTGGACATGAACTTAACACGTGTTTATCATAGCTAAAAACAGGTGTGGTTTGGAGAACTTACTGGGAACAGATCCAGTCCCCTTTCTTCATTTCCTGCCCCATCATCACCTTCTGGAGTTTTTCCGGTATAGATTTCAACACAGATGTTGGAAGGGCTGGATCGAGAGGTGTATCGCTGAGTTCAACAAGCTCAGTAAGCAACTTGCGAGCAGACACTTCAACATTTTCCCTTCCATGTGGTTTGCCACCCTCTGAGAGAACAACTGGGTCCATTGCATAGCTCAACAAGATGCGCACAATATCAACAGTGCGAGCTCCTTCCTCTTCCTTCGCATTTACGTATGCTCTGTCACAGGATCCCCGTAGATTGCAGGCACTGCATACCTGGATAGGTGATATCATGCCCGAATAGATTAGAAAGCGAACAATCTTCAGAATAAGGATTTATTTGCCCAGTAATGACACTGTAGCTGTCACCACCAGCCCAAAAGTTATTCAAATGAATTTTACTCAAACTTTGTGAATGATCTCATTTCATCCCACCAGACAATCCAAAAAATAAAATAGAACTGTATTTATTTTCTTGAAGAGAGATAAAACCACAATTAAAACACATATACCGCAGTGTTTTGGGCACAATTAAACATATATACCAATTTAACTAAGTAATACACATGCACATATGCGTGCACGGACAGGCAACCACACATAACTGATGTTACAAAGACATGGAGACATGTCACAGCATCCAATATACCTATGTTGCATGGATTCTTCTAGTTGGGTGCCACTCCTGTCCCGGACACATGGCCTTATAGGCATGAAAATTCAGTACATCATTTAAAAGGAAGATGGGATTTTGTGGAACATTTAAGTACTTTCATAGTAACAATTCAACAAGAGAGGTTAGAAAATTGTCTAAGATTGTCAGACACAGGTTTAGTACTGTAGTGTCCTTGCTGCAATGACACGAGCAATAAAAATTGGAAACATGTATCTATGATACACACACACACACATACATAGAGAGATAGAGAGAGAGAGAGAGATTAATGCAATGTGAGTAATCTAGAACAAACCACAGAGAAGCATTATGTAGCATCTCTGCCCCTAAGAGGATGTATTTCAACATTAATATAGATTCCTTTACAATGCTAACACAATAGAATTCATGAGATGTGATATTTCCCAGTGTCAGAGCACACACAACATTACCCCTTACCATAACACGGCAACTGCCTTAGAAAATAATAAACAGAGTATCAACTTTATATACTTGAATATAAGTCATTAAATGAAATGATATTTTTAATTCTTTCAATGTATGGATATAATGAAACAAATATCAAAAGAAATTTTTTGGCCAAAATAAACAGATTAACATTTGCTACTATCCCAAATTTTCGACTCATTACACCAGTAATTAGGAGGTAACAAGGGAATATGTCATGGATAAAAAAAAAACTTACATCTCCTTCATCAACATTCACAAAAGCTCTCAATCGCTTTGCGGAATTGACTGCTTTTCGGAATAAATTGGGGCATCCACAATCTACAATAGCCTGAATATCTTTCTTAGACAAAGATCTGAAAGCAATAGGCACAATAGACACAAGTATTAGACGATAGAGTAAACCATGCTAATTGGATGAGATTGAATAGGAATGATACCAGAGCTCAATAAGAAATGTAGACGAGAAGAAAACACTGTTTATGAATTGCAAGATATCCATCATATGGGAATACCACACAAGTAACTTCAATATTTTTAATACCATTGAGCATTCAAAAACCAAGCAGATCTAACATTAAACATATGAAACATATCAAAATAAAACTGCCATACGATGCTCTTCATTGAAGTTCAATTCTTTTGGTGTTTACTGAATTGTTCAATTCGCCCTCCCTCCATATGAAACATATCAAAATAAAAGCTGCATACCATGTTTTGGAGTTCATCAAATTGTTCAATTCTCTTAAACCATAGTCTAGAGTTCATTAAATTGTTCAATTCTCCCTCCACCATGTTTTGGAAGTAATTGAATTGCCCCTCCCTCCCTCCCTATTCTTACTCCCACCATATCCTCCCTCCCTCCCAGTGTTGGAAAGGTATATACAAATGGGGAGAACAAAGAATTATTCAGGAAGAATCATAGTTACCGGGACCAGGAACAAATCAGATCCAGGATCAGGATCATAACAGCACGATCGTGACAAGAAGGAAGCTCTCTATGGCACGGATCGCCGTCTGTATACCCTGAAATCTCGGGATCTTGATCCCAATATGTGGAGAATCTCGACCAAACTGAATTGGTATTGAACGACAAACTATACAGGACCAAGCTTCATCTGGTTGAAATAAAGGCTCCGAGAGCACTTAACTAGTTAGTGGTATAGTATTTACTACTATACAATACCACACTACTACAATTTCATGATATATATACGAGATTCTATTATACTATACTATACACCACTAAATTTAACTTTACTATGTATAATTATACAATATACATTATATATAGTACTATAGTACACCACACTGCTAAACTATATTATACTGCTGTACTATACGACTATACCACACCACACAGCTATAACTATACTGTTGTACTATATTACAATACTAAGGAACCTGGATGTCAATTCCAAATGGGAAGGATAAAGCTTCTCAACAATAAAAAACACAAAGCAAGATTCCTATCCACGGAGTGCAAGAGCGATATTCTGAACTGGAATGGAAACCTTGTTTGGAAAATTCTGTAGCTATGGGAAGAATAATTTCACAATTTATGTCACTGTCTTGATGGTTTCTCCCACTATCCTACAAGAATGCCCCTCATAGACTAGGACATAACCTTCAGATTTTTCGTAGTATATAACATAGTTATCAAGGCCAGACCAGACCGGACCAAGCCAGTGGTTTGACCCCATCAGATCACCGATTGATGCCTTGACCAGTCTGCTCAACGTAAAACCCTGTTTTGGTCGAAAACCAGTCAAAACCAATGTTTGACCAATCAGACGAGCCAGTTTTAATTGGTTTGACCAGCTAAATAAAGTTACAGAAATGTTTTTAATAAATTTTAAACTATTATATCTATTTTTCACTCCTTTTTTTTCTAAAATCCAATCTAACTAATTCAACAAGTGGTTGGACTAGTTTTAACTAGGCCAAACCCCTCAAATGTTTTGGTGGCGAGTTTAATCCTTGTCTAAAAAACATAGTCTTAGATATGAACATTAAGATCACCAAGATGTTAACAACTGAACATCCATATTTAATACTGAGCATACCAAGTTTTAAATTCCAAAAGAAAGAGAAAAAGACCTAATATAAAAGAAGAAAAAAGTCGTAAGCCTTTAAAGTTGATTGAATTTAATGTACGCAGGAATTTCAGAAATATAAGTTTCAAAGAAAACAACACAAGGAAAGAGAATTGGGATTAATTTTATACTTAACTATAAACTTGTACCTTTTGTTCACTATGTAAGACTTACATAAAAAAAGATTAACCAACTTGTTGAGCCTTGGACTTCTAAGGGCATGACCATTGGCTGGCCCAACAGCTAAAACCACTACTCTTCGAGAGAGCATACCCCTCACTTTTACCCTCTTAAGATGGATTAATGCCAGAGATTATGTATTTTTTCTTTGGAAGAAAATTTCTTAAGTTTGCAGAATTTTCTTTTGCCCTCTGATCAATATAAACCTTTAGGGGGAATCTATATATATATATATATATATATATATATATATATATATATATATATATATATATATATATATATATATATATATATATATATATATATTTCTTCTACTTATTATCCATTAAGAGAAGCATTCTTCGAATTAAGGCTCTGGCTATCATGTTGTAATGTATGTTATTTTGGTCATATGCAAGAAACTATATTACAAGGACACATACACGTGTGTCCACTTCAAACACGGCCATGTTGTGCCTAACATGGCTCCCCATAAAGTGGTGTATGCCACACATAACACATCAATACGAGACCATATAAATGCTTCATATATAAAATACATACATAAATACACACATACATATATGTGGCCTCACATACATATGGATGCATACATACATACATACATTTATGTATTCGCTCTCCACTTGAAATTCTTATGAATTTTCAGTTACTGGACTAAATAGAAGGCTTAAGTGAACATACATACACATAAATAAATATATAATATATATATATAGTATTATATATGTATATATATATACATCATCGTCATCATCCGAGACTTATCCCAATGGCTTGCACATGATCTACAGCACTGTAAAATGGGATAATCTTTTATTGCAGATGATGCCAATTATCTCAATTAACAACGGATTGCATATGGGTGAAACGCCAACCAGGATCGGATATAGCTTGTTTCTGCGAAATCTACTTCAGTAGAGCATATGATGTCAATGGCCCGAGGCAGAGCACTCAATGGGCTAGGGTGGCCCCCAAAAAGCTTGACCAACCCCAGGGAAACTCCAAGAGCTGGCCTAGATCATTTGCACAGACAGACTTTTTGGGTGCTAAGATCCAAAGTCGAGAGGAAAACAGCCCAGATCGTACACTATCTTTAGGTTTGACGAACTCTTTCTCACAAGTAAAAAAAGCAATTCCATAATAGAAAGATTTTTAAAAGAATGAGCAACATGCTTTATTATTGTACATTGTGAAAAGTAAGAACAATTAATTATGAAAAGATTTGAAAGAACAATTATGAAAAGATTTGAGTCTTGAAAACATAACTAAGTTCAAAGTTTTGATAAAGGTATGAAGAAGAAAGATCCTAATATAGTTGCACTTAAGGCATGCAACGTTTGAATTCATCAAATGATGTCCAATTGAGCAAATTTGTCTATATATAACCCTGAACAAATGCAAGCTTTTTAAGAACTTTTTACTATAACTTTGCATTTGCACATATTATTTCTGTTTTGAGCTGATTTTACAAATCTCTCTCTCTCTCTCTCTCTCTCTCTCTCTCTCTCTCTCTCTCTCTCTCTCTCTCTATCAATAGTAAGGTGTATCTATGAGCTATCTTATATGATCCATATGATCATCATAGCCTCATAACGATGAGGTTATCGATCGTCCTGGATGGTGATGGAGGAAGCCTAGGGCTACAAAACTTAATAAGCTGAATATATGGCAATGTCTAAAAAAACAGACCGCCCGGCGCCTAGGCGCCCAAAAAAATTTCCGCACGCCTGGACCTGGGCAGGCGCCTATCACAGTTTACGAATTTGTTTTTTTTTAAACTTCTCCCAAAAGGGCAAAAGGGGTCATTTTGACCCCCAAATCTGTATAAAATAAGCTTAGGGGTTTATTTTCAACCCCAAACTGAAAAAAAAAACAAGAAACCCTCAATCTTAAACTTATTTATGAGAATCTAAAGCAATTGCTGAAAATTCAAAAATACTTCTTGTGGATTCAAAAAGTTTGTTTTTCTTATTGAAATTAATGTTAGGGTGCTATTGGTGATATTATAAGACTTTTAAGTTGATGCACAAGTTTACAAAAAAGAGAGAGTTAGTGAGGCCTGAGGTCACTAGATTTGCCACTGCCTACCTTAGACTACAGAGCATGTACAAGAGGAGGATCGCATTAAGGTCTATGTTTGCTTTAGAAGAGTGGAGTAGGTGTAAGTGGTCTAGAGATGCCAAGGGAAAGAAGACACGAGATATTATTCTTTCAAAATATTTTTGGCATAGGGTGAAGCATGCGATATTAGTATTTCTTCCATTGGTGAAGGTCTTGCACTTGGTTGATGCTGATAAGCCCTCCATGGGCTTTATATATGATGCAAAGGAAAGGGCTAAGAATGAGATTGCAGAGAATTTGGGCGACAATGCAACGAAGTATGCCCCAATTTGGGAGATTATAGATGATAAATGGGATAGGCAGCTCCATAGACCATTGTATGCAGTGGGGTACTACTTGAACCCCAAATTCTTTTATGGAGATGCAAATATTGAGTCAAAAGGGGTAATTATGGATGGTTTTAATGAGTGCCTTGAGAAATTAGTTCTTAATCCAAATATCCAAAATAAGATATCAATTAAAGAGCTAATTTCGTACAAGTGTTCTTTGATGTCATTTGGAAAAGATATGGCATTAAGGCAAAGAAACAAAGACGAACCAGGTAATATTCCTTTGACTTATGTACTTTTGTTTTATAAAATATAAATTTATAATTTTCTTTCAAGTTTTGATAATGTTAAATACCTAAATTAACTATAAATGTTGCCCACATATTGCAGCCCAATGGTGGAGACAACATGGGAGTAGCGCTCCAAACCTCCAGAAGATGGCTATGTGGATCTTGAGTTTGACAACTACCTCTTCTGATTGTGAGCGCAATTGGAGTTCGTTTGAGATGGTATTTTACTATTTTACTATTTTAAAGGAATAAAATTTTATTTGCCTTTTTTATTTATAAGTTCATATTCATTTTGTAATATAGATTCATAAAAGGTAAGAAGATCATAGACCTATAGTAGTTACTTATGCATTATTTTTTCTTCTAGGTGCATACAAAGAGAAGAAATAGGCTTGAGCAAAGGAAGCTCAACGACTTGGTTTTTGTTAAAGAGAATCAAAGGCTCAAGGAGAAAAAAAACCAGCCAAAGAAGGACCCTATCTCTTTGAAAGACATGGAGAATGCTTCAGATTGGCTAGTTAGTGACCCTGGTACTGAGGAGGTGTTCCCTGGGGAGGGTTTGACATGGAAAATGGTCAATGAGGCTTCCGGGCAAGCTTCTGATCCTAAGAGGGCCACTCGAGCAACTTCTTCTGCTGGTACTTCACGGAGGGAGATAGAGGAAGAGGAGGCAGATTCAGAAGAATCTCTAGAAGAAGAGGAATATGTTGAAGAGGGATGATTCTGATGATCACGGCCTCCATTCTGATGCAGAAGAAGGCAATGAAGATGATGATTCTGATTCTTATTGATGTCTTGATTATCTTCTCTATTCTTTTCAAGTAACTTTAATACTTTATTACACCATCTTGGTTTGGGCTTTAGACATTTGGAGTTTGAAAGATTTTTATTTAGTTATGTGGTTTGTAATTTTTTTGCCTCTTTGGACTATTTCGTTGTGTGATTTACTAGTTTTTCCATAGTTTTGGAAGTCAGTTTGTTGATGACTTAGAGAATTGGAGACTTGGAATCTTGGATGTTATTATGATTTATTTTATGGATATGGAATATGCCAATATGGAGAATTTCTGAATTTGAGAGTTGGAGACCTTACAATAGCCTATTAGACTTTTAAATGTTTTGTATGGTTCAAATTTTGGAATAAATTACAATTTTTGACACAAATATATGCATATATGTGCATTTGGATAACAAACATTTAAAAAAAAACTAAGAATTTGCACCGCAGGGCGCCCGAGGTTATGGGCGCTCGCCTAGGCGCTTGGCACCAGGCAGGCCGCCTAGGGGCTGCCTAGCGCTTTTTGAAACCTAGATATATGGTGAAAACAACTCCCCTCATCTAACCCATTCATTGCACGGAAAAGAACTATGTGACCATGATCACATGACTCATAACATTTGTCATTCTATAAACTTGGTCACATTAATTGCACTGGGGCTTTCAAGGTATATATCATATAGTACCAACTTTCATATTTTGAATTTCTCTTAAATTTCTTAACACTACACGGTTCCTGTGGATGATTTGCTTTAGTCCACATGGTCATAAAATAAGTTTAGCATCGGATAATAACTTACCTAGGAGTAAGTTTAAGACTCAACCTTGAGAAAAACAAATATCATAAATAATTATATATGTGCTTGGAACAAATATGTCCTAAGAGAAAATCCCAATGAGAATGATTTCGGATTTTAATTCAGAAATTTAATGCCAATCTTCCAACCCCTCTATTATGGGAAAGGTAACTACTCTAATCTCCCATTGTATCCCTAATTTCAAGAGGCTATCTACCCTAATCTCTCTCCTTCATTAGGTATCTCATCAAAACTAATGTCAAATGTCTTACCCTTAACTGTAGCTTAATATAAGTAAAATATATACAGAGATATCAAAAAAACTTAAATAAAAATTGGGTGTTATTTTTCACTCACATATAATGATTTTAACATATACTCATAAGATGAGTGTAGCTGAGATAAGGATGTTGAGATGGATGAGTGACAAGACAAGAAGGGATAGAATTCCAAATGAATACAATCGGGAGAACTTAGGTGTGGCTCCAATAGGCGATAAGATGAGAGAAAGTAGACTTAGGTGTGCTGGCCATGTGCAATGCAGACCCAGTACAACACCTCTTAGGAGGTGTGAGTTGGTTAAAGTGCAAGGCTCAAAAAGGGCAAGAAGTGTCCAAAACAATATGGTTGGAAATAGTGAGAAAAGATATGGGGACTTATGGGCTCACTGAGGGTATGGCCCTTGATAGAGCAAAATGACAGACCAAGATTCATATAACCGAACCCACATAAATGGAAAAAGGCTTTGATGATGATGATGATACAATGATTTTAACAATGTCACTTAAATAAAAGAAATTTTCATAACTAAAATGGTTTAAAAATGTATCATTTTGATTTTATAATCTAAATAAATCTATAAAATTGAGAACCAATTTTTATTCAAGGCCAAGCAGGAATTTTTGTTAAAATGAAATGATGAATTGTATTGGGTATCACCTTTTGAGTAAAATTTGATTTTCAAACTTACAATAGAATTAGTGGCCCATTTTAATTTAAAAGAGTAAATTTTATAATTGTATTGATTTTGACCTTTTTATGATACATAAAAAGGTAATGGAAAATTACGTTAAAATAACAATAATACCCAATTTTTAAAACTAAAATATTCATTGTGAACCTTATTAATTTCAAATTTTAATTATCATTATTATATTATGAATCACAAAGGATATTACAACTCAAAAATTTTAAAATCTTAAAAATATATATGTAAAGTGATATTATAATTAGAAATGATAAATTCATATTCAATGTTTAACACTTAATAAATAAGGGCAAGTTTGGAAACTCACTTTATTTATTATTGCTTTTGATTCAGGAAACATGGGGGTGGCAATAGTGACATAACAACTTGAAGAGTCAGATAGAATATCCAAAATGTGAGTGACCTTATGAAATCTCTTTATGATTAGAAATTTCGCCTATTAATTAAGGGTATTGCTCTAAAAAAAGAATTTAAGGGTATTTATTAATTAACTTTCTAAGAAGACCTTTTAGAATTATATTTGTAAAATAAAATTATCCTAATTATAAGTATGATTTAAATGCACAAAAAATCAACCTTTTATATAAAGTTTACATTTTTTAAAACAAATATTGGAAATGCGAAATAATATGTAATGTAAAATTCAAATAAAATGGACTCCTTGTTCCATTATAAAGTCTCAAATTTGCTCTCGACAACTGTTCCTTTTAGGAAAATACACAATTAGCGAGATATTTTATTAGAACAACAAGTAAATTTAATACCTTTTTATAGAAAGATTTGGTCATTTTAGAACAGAAAAGAGAAAAGTTAGATTTATTGTCTCACCACGTGTCAAAGCAAAAGTTAAATTTTCTGCAAATTTACCACAAAACATTTGGTTTAGGTGCAAAGAGAATCGAAAAGCATCAAAGGGGTGGGTATGGTGTGCTCCCCCAGGATCATATTTTGCACTTACTCCCTCTGGTAAAATACTTGGGAGCATTTTCCTGATTTAAAAATTTTAGGATCCACTGTAATTTCAAAATAAATTAGATACTAAGGTTTTTACCAAAGGAAGCATATACCCACAAGAGCATAAACAGATGTGAGAAAGCAACATATGCCAAACCGAGCCACTGAACCTTATTCAACTTTCTAAGGAGGCACGTGGTCCAAGTGGAATACACACACACACATGTATAATTTGTAACTTTTAGTAATAAAATTACCTAAAAATAAGAAAAATGTGTCTAATATTGCAGACACGTTTATCCAGAGTTATGTACATGCGTATCTCTTGAATTAGGAAGTAAGTCGAGCAATTTCCTAATATAATCATTTTAATACATATAATATCATCATCAACTGTTATTTCCAAATTTGAGGACCACAAAGTAACATGACATGCTGGCAACTTTGAGGATTACCATCCACTTGAAAAGCAAATGTGGCAAGTCCAAAATCCTTCTCTATTATTTGACTCTTGTCATTCACACTCGTTCAAAAGGTTTCCTACATTTTTCTCTAACACTTACTTTTTAGTTCACTGTCATTCCTTGTGGAAGAAATGCATACATCAAGTTGTACTAAAAGTATAGGCAAACGGATACACATCCATAGATGAAGGAAAAGAGAGAGAAGGAAAAAAAGAGTGGCACGATTGGTGGAAAGCTTGGTTCAGCTACTAATAATATCATCCCTTTCTGCTCTTTGTTTGGCCGGTTGATTTGCATCACCATTGCCCTCCCTAACGAAGTCCCTAAAGGATATCTTCTGTGAGCTAGTCATCATGAACTCTAAAAGTAGCGAGCTACTCTCCATGTATATGATTTCTCACCACTGGCCCACACGATTACATTAAGAAAATTCAGTTCCACGATTCGTGGACCGCAATTTCCCCAAATTAGTGCGTTAATCTCCATGGATGTGATTTCTCTCCACTGGCCCACACAACCACAATAAAATATTTGTGTTCCATAATTCTTGGATCCGAGTATTATATAGACAACTTCCTTAAACAAGTAACCAGTGCCAAAATCTCTGCCTCTGTGGATTCACATAATCCACTGGTCTTGAGAAGGTCATTCTCACCAAACCCAAGTTATCTCCAAGAATGCCACATTCTTCTCTAACTTCTCCACTTCAACTATCACGTTTCTTACGGTACCCTGCTACATTGCTTAGGGACTTATTACCATTCACTATAAAGTTGAAATTTCTTTTTCTTAAATCTTAATGTTGACAATAGATTTGTGTATGGAAGTGAAAATTTTGTCACAAGGTGTAAGGCAGCCCGCAAGCCGGGTGCCCTAGAGGTCAAAAAATGATGACCTAAACAAAAATCACTAAAATAGTGAACAAAACAGCAATGAAAAGAAGAAAGCAAAACTAGCAGCAGCTATCAACAAGACAGGAACTCAACACTTTCAGATTTACATTTCATATGAGACGGAAGAAAGATTAAGAGAAGAAAGAAGAGATTGGGGGCAAGAGATTGAGGGGGGAAGAAATGAACGTGGGGAGGGACAGAGAAATTGAGGTAGAGGAAAAGAGGGAGTGATACTGAGGGAGCAACCCATAAGGGTACTGGCAGCCCAACTGTTGACACTGTACAAGGCAAAAATTGAGAACCACAAAACAGGTCAAGAAGTAGTGAAGGCCACACACAAATTGGTAGCACAAAACCAATGTGGGGAATAAGAAAACCAGGGGGAATGAGAAAGAAGTTAAAAGGAAGGAAAGAAAGAGAGAAGAGATTAAGGGAGAAAGAGAGAGGCTAGAAAGAGAAGAGAGAGATTGAGGAAAGAGGGAGAGAAAGAGAAGAAGAGTGACAGAAATAGAGAATTACCAGGAGACAAATCGAATAGAGGAACAAGGGGTGGCAGAGAAAGAGAGAAACATCACGACAGAAAGGAAATAAGTAGAGAGAAAAAGAGATTAAATTAATCAGAAAAACCATCAGAATCCAAACCATAAGAAGTATAATCAGCATGGAAGCAGAGGGATGCCTTTAATTAGTGCTTGTGGCAACACCTTCTGCAGCCCCTTCTTTAGCCAAGGCATCCGCTGCATTAGCTTCCCGCCGAGTATGACAGGAGGAGACTCGAAGATGCCCATAGATGAAATACCCAAACAAACATATTGCAGAGTTTCCACGACTGCTGATTTCTCCTAGTAGTCCAGCCTATGATGTTCTTAGAGTCCCCCTCCACTACAAGATTATCTCCCCAAATCTTATTGAACTTTTTCAGGCCCTCTAGAAGAGCATTAGCATCAGCCCAGGCTGAATCCTGTATTCCAAGGTATCCCAAAAAAGGAGAAAGAACGTTTCCCCGTGAATCATGGAAAATACCCCCGAAGCCACAAGGGCCAGGGTTACCCAGGGAGCACCCATCTATATTAAGTTTGATGGTTGAGTGACTTGAAGGGTTCCAATTAGTAGAGTGGGGAACCTTGTGAGGGTTGTGTTTGATAATGTTGGACCAATATGAGGCAAAGTCAGACCCAGAGAAATGTATGAGCTCCTTAAAGTTTGAAGCCCAGAAAACAGTGAGAGTTTTAGCATATTCGCAATTGCTGACATAGGTCTATTCTTAGCCATAAAAATCCTAGAGCTGGATTTCCCCCAGATTGTCCAAAGGGTGGTTAACAAAGATGCTATCCATAGTATCCTTCCGGATTTGGGTATGGCAGGGAAAAATAAGAGGAAAAGAGTTGTTCACTTGATTGTAGGGTCCCCTATTGCCGATTGATGTCTTGAAGAATCCCTACTCACAAAAAGGAAGTAACTCCACAGTGAAGGAAAATAGGGCTAGGTATTTCTTCAGCTTCTAGGCACATATAATAGCGAATAGCAAGATTGAAACCTGTTCTCGATAGCTGGTCTGTGGTTAAATTTCTGTTGAAAAGACCAGCCAAAAAAAAATTGTACTTTGGGTGCGATTGGCGTTTGCCAAGCCCTTGTCAGGTTCAAAGAAGAAGAGTAAATGAGCGTACAAGTATGACAGAATGAAGAGAAGTTGAAAATGCCAGATTGGGATACAGTCCAGATGACCATGTCATGGCCCGAAAAGGTTACCAAGAAAGTAAAAGGTGAAGGTGGTTTAAAAGGTCTTGGGTATCAGAATCAGATAGAGGTTGTCTAAAAGTTGGGTTCCAAGTAGGTCTAACTGCAAAATTCAAAAGACTGCCACAGTGGCATTATGGAGACTTGGAACAGAAAATAGGTCAGGCCAGGTGTCCCTCATGAGCTGCAGTCTGATCTACGTATCCATCGTCTGATCTACGTATCCATCCAAACGATAACTCGATTTCCAAGACTAACTTTGTATCTTATAGATGACATAAAGCAGTCTCGAAAAGCGAAGATGCTTTTGCCAAAGGAGTTGTACTTAGGCCTACTCAAAGGAGACCAGCCAAGGTTGTCAATCTTGTACTTGAGAAGCAGGAAATCATACCAACGCAAATTTTGCTAGGAGGCAAATGCAATCAACTTTTATCTAAAAGGGTGAGGTTTGTACGTCTTAAACTACGTAAGCCAAACCCTCCTGGGTGTTTGAGCTAGCACAATTTGTCCCAAGCCACAAGGTGGATTTTGTACTTGAATGTGCCATTGGACCAGGGAAAGGATCTCATCAAACATTCTAAAGGATGAATGAGACACAAAGGCATAAGGAAAAGAGACATGAAGAAGATTGGGATGCTAGAAAGAGAAGCTTTTAGAACATTGATGACAAATGCTGAAATTTTAATTAGGGAAATTTATCCAAACACAGTCAAGATGGAGTACTTAGCATTTCACTAATATCTTCTGATTTAATTTCAAAAGCCCAACAAAATACAAACGATCATGAGTTGAAATCAGTGATTTAAAAATCGGCAAGTAGCAATGAACTCGTCCGAGTCGGCACGGGAATCGATTACCTCGTGTCGATTCCAGTGTAAAATCGGGAACCACCAGGTTCTAGAACAAAACCGGCTGGTTCTGCACAGTGAACCGCTTGTGTGACGTCATACACGGGTAAAAATCACCCGTATGATGTCACGTAGCGACTTAGCACGTGCCAAAACAACACCGATTCTCTGTAGTCCACATGTGGGAAACTACCGTTACCCACCGGCCGCACGTGGATGGCAACCTCGGGCGCACGTGTGCAACAGTTTAGGAACTTACAAAGCAATTTATAGACGCAAAACTAAAACTCGCTGATGGATGTGGGATAATTCCTACGGTGCGTTAAATTATGACAAAATTTGAATAAGTACTATTAATATAGAAAGCAATTACACTTGCGTTGATGTGGCGGAGTGGTTATCACTTCCACGGTAGAGCCTTCACTTCTCAAGTTCGATTCCGCCTTGGACATATTTTATTTTATTTTTGTTGACCACAAAAATAAGCAGAAAATAACTTTTAAAAAAAAAAAAATTGAAGTCTCTCTCTTTCTATTTACAATCTTTTTTACTAAATTTATTCTATAAATCTAAAAAAATTAATTTTTTTCAAAGAAATTTATTCCATTTGAAATCTTTCTCTTTCTATTAATTCTAGAACTCTAAAAAATTTAAATTTTAACGTGTTCTTTTGAAAATTGATATGCATTCTAATAATTTCTAACCAAATTTTTTATTTTCTTTATTAATTTTTGCATTATAAATCATGTAATTTATTATCTTTCTTACAGTTCTCAATAATACATTTTAAATTAGATCGTATTACAAAATATTTTGGATTTGTTATTATTTGTATAATAAAATAATAATAAAATTTAAACCAACAATTTTAATTTCAGCATATAACATTATAGTTAGTTGGGTTGAAATAAATTTGGATTATAGTTAGTTAGTTAGTTAGTCGATTAAATCTACACTTTATAGTAGTCCATGTATGATTATATATTTTATCCATGATAATTATATGATTTTTCTTATGTGTGATGTAAATTTAATGGTTAACATAAGTTTATACAGAGAAAAAACATATCAATATTCACAAATTGATGAAAAAAGTGAAAGTTAACAATGGAGTACCCTCATTTCTTATTGGATTCCTAAAAGACAACATTTAAAATTAATTTTAATAATTTTTTTGGATTTTTTTAGAGCTTAATCGGACCGAGTCGGCTGATTCCCGATCCGGATCGCCGATTCACCGACCCATATGGGTTTTTGACGTGCCTAATCCAGGGCACCGATCCGTTTTTTAAATCACTAGTTGAAATAGTTGAAAATGGTTAAAAATGTTAAATAGTTGATGAGTTACATGTATTTTGGTCAACTTCCCTTTCAAAATAATGCTTTGATGACTATATTAAATCTCCACTCAAGATATCTACAAGCATTTGGTTTTGAAAATAACCTATGGAAGCAAAATTCAACCCTTCTGATCCATGTTAAATTCCATGACGGGTCTAATGGACAAGCCATCCAGCAACACACTCTAAAGAAATTAGGGTCAGGCATTCTCCCCGCTAGTGTTTCAAAACTTGTTAGGCGACACCTAGGCAATCAGGGGGGGGTCCAGGCCGCCTAGCGACTAGGTGGGTGCCCAGAGCCTGGGCAGCCTAGTAGAATTATTTTTTTTTTGGGTTTTTCTCTTTCTAAAATATGCTCTAATGGCGTTTAGGTTTCAAATGAACCTAAAACCTACAATTTTGCATCTTTAGTATAAAAAAATGACCCAAAAATACCCTCAACGACGAGCATTTCTACCCCTGGGCGGGGCGCAGGCCCTGGGAGGCCGCCTAGACGGGTTCCCGTGCGCCTAGCCAGGTGCCCAAGGATATCAGCTTTTTTTTAGCGCCTAGGCCTAGGCAATGCGCCCAAGCTCCTAGAACCGCCTAGGCGGCCACCCAGGTGCTGGGCAGTCCACTTTTTGAAACATTGCTCCCCACCCATAAATTATAAGGTGGTTTACCTTTATTAAGGACATTGCACGAAAGAGTAAAGTTGCTCCCGCACAACTAGTGTCTAAGAAGTTAGACTCAAGCTCCAACTCACCTGGGATATGAGACTGATTCACCTGGGTAAAACTTGGTCAGTCCAAGGCAGATCTCGCACAATCACACTTTTTAATAAGAAAAATCTTTTATTTTGAAAAAACTTGGGAAGAGTTGAGTAATTATGGGGTTTTCCAGCCCCATAATCATGGGAAATTCCAAGTCAACATGGGAAATTCTGCAATGGATTGGTAATTTTTAAATCACTACTTAGGAATGTTTCAACATTGTACTAACCAATTCCATAGAAGCATTTTTTCATATGAAAAAAGGCTCTTCGTTTTCCTCTCAGAATTACCGTCATTTCAGTGGGTACAACTGTTTTCAAGTTTCTTTCTTCTATGCACATCTTATACAATTGGATGACACTACAAATGAATAAATATATCTAAAATAATAGGGCATCCTATTCCTCTGGTGTATTGCATTTTAAATCTTTTGCTTTTGAAATATTTGCAAAACAACATATTAAGAGAATTTTTTAAGGCCAATAGTTTTTTATTATATCATATCTTCTCTACAGTTTCCTTTCGCATTTTATCAGTATCTGATAACTTAGCCAAGTCCACTCTGACACGATAGAGCTATTCGGCCTTGACATGTTGCCAAAGCAAGTTCCCATGTACGCGCTTGGGTACGTGGGAACATGTATAGTACTCGGGCAGTACCACATGGACTTGCCCGACTATTGTAGGACTCGCCCGAGTTTTATAAGACTCCTGTGAGTACTATAGAACTCGAGCAAAACATGCCGAGTTCTATAGTATTCAGGCAAGTCCCTACAGTACTTGCCTCAGTACCATTACTGAAAAAATAGAAATGGGGCAGATTTCTGCCCCCCTTTTCATCTCTCTCACACCAAAAACAATAAAAACAAAAAAATTTAAAAAAAAGATAAGGGGGCCAGATTTCCACCCCCTTTTCATCTCTCTCGAAGGGGGCAGCAATCCACCCTTTTTAATATTTTTTCTCTCTCTTCCCATATGTTCTCCCCTCCCCCCCCCCAAAAAAAACAAAAAATTTCTTTATTTTTTATTTTTTTATTTTTTTATTTTTTTATTTTTTAGAGTTTAATTTTTCTTTTCTTTTCTATAGGCATTTTAATGCATGTACAATACTCAAGCGAGTCTGAGTTACTTGACTCAAGTGGAGGCCGAGTCTTGAGTCCTAGCAAAGTATTTCAACATTGCATTATACACTCGGTATGTCAGGCAATCAATCAAACATACAAAGTTCAAGCAAAATACTAGTGTCTGTGCCTATCGATTCACTATGTTTTATATAATTACAAAAATCATCATATGAAGGGCATTGATTACTAGGAAGGTTGTTCCTGGGGAGCAAATGCAATGTCTTGAATTTTCATAGATAAGGAAATCAGTGCCTTGAAGACAGTATTTTGAACCACATGCCATGCCCAGTTATTCTTCCTCAATCTGTTTTTGTTAACTCCATTCAGCCTGTAATTTTCCAACAAATCCCTTCCTCCTAGCCTCATCCAACCAACTCCCTGCCTTCTCTTTTTCCACAAAACCATAACTTTGCCATTGGGATTCATATGAAGTGTCCAACTACAATAAGTAATGAGCATTGCTCATGCAATTTCTTCTAATTGGTATGCAATTCCATGCAATAACTGTGCTTTGGAGTAAATAAAATCATAAAGACATCAAATGCACCACAGTCTTGACCCAATTAATACCACTTTTTGAAGTTCAATTTAACTCGATGTGTCCCAAGTTTCCATTAATTACTACCTCCCTCACTGGAAGCAACCTGGTATCTATCGATCGGCGATGATAAAGCCATCTAGTGTAGGTGGGAAGCAACCTGTTGTCGATTGATCGTCGATGATAAAGTTATCTAGTGAAGGTTGCTTTCTATTCAATTATGGTATTGGCAGGCTTTAAGACATATGCACACAACTCACTGCCTACTCCATAGTCAACATTGGATACAACCATAGCTTCAGTCATTCCCAGAACCTTAAGGATGACCATTTGCATTGAGAGAAATCTCCATATGAGATGTGTCACACTTCTGTATTCATTGAAGTTTAAGGAAGTGAATAATAATATTATGTCCCTTAGATGTGGCTCCAACAAAAAAATTCCTACAAAACTAGGGCAATGCATTCTATTATGTTACTCCCATTTAGTCATCTTACCAAAGATGAATCTCTAAAGCACTGCAATTTACAGTATCATAAAAAATTCAGAAACATAATTATTCATCTAGAAAAGACTGTCTATTATTCAAATGCTACCTTCCAAGTGGCAATCATGTCAAGAAGCATGGAACACATTGACAGTCATCTGCAATGAATCAACAACTATTGAGAAAGCAGTTTAACATATAACGCAAATATCCCTAAATCTAAATTTTATTACAATACCAATCATTCAAATAATCAAAGTTACAGAACACAAAGACCCTAACATCATAAACTACCAGTTTCAAGCAAGGACTTCATGTTGACAATATCTCAAGTTAGTCCTCGTAAACAACAAACTATGACCGACCCATCAAAACAAACCTGTGGGGAAAAAAAGAGAGTAAAAGCCATATTTCAGCGTTGGAGCATACAAGCAAACAGTTGTGGTGGTCTTTTCAATAAAATAACAGTTCAAGGAAGACCTTGACTGAATAAAGGACACTAAAACGATTAAACAAATCACCAAAATATAACTAGAAAATTCAGTTCAATTCACCTACTTGAGAATGTCAAAGCGCTCGCGAGCAAAGGTCACGCAGGCAGTTTGAACTCGATTCAAGTCTTTTGGAACTTCATCATCGTCTAATACTCCATCCGAATAAGTCTGATCAAGATAGCCCCTACTCCTCAACTTCTCCGTGAACTCAACCCATTCCGGCCAAGGATGTGAAGCCCCTGCTGTAATACTCTGTTCAACCTTTTCGAAGCTTTCAATATGTAACTTTGCAGAGAAACTCGACTTGGGCAGAGTATAATTTCCATTACAGAAGAACACATGGTGTGAATTTCCCAAAAGTCCAAGAAAAGGAGAAGAAAAATACCTAGGGGAAGAGCATGAGGAGAAGTTAACACAAGATATGGAAGGAATGGGTAGTTTTAGAGAGAGAAAACAAGGAAGAGGACTGAGAGAGGTTCTGAAGAGTAGTAATCTGGAAAAAGCCATTAAAGGGCTTTCTGCGGGCTGTGGTCTTAGTGGCAAGGCAGCACCTCTCTTAAACCCCAAGAGCTTTTGCAGAACAGGCAAATGGAGATGCTAGGGAAATGGAAACCTTATGACGCCGTGAACACGTGACAATTAAACATCCGCCTAATTAGAAAAGGGTGCGGTTTGTATGGAGCCTAGGCTCTAAACAATCAAATTAGAGCCTACCTTCAAATGGTGTCGAGAAATGTGATTTTAATGTTGAAAATATTTGTGCTAGCCATAAAGTATATTTTCATCTGTATTTATAAAGTTTAAAGCCTAAAAAATAGTGTAGATCAACAGATCTATGAAATCTTGAAAATTGACAATCCAAAAATATGTTACAAAATACAATATTTTCAAAACTTGAAATCTATTTTTTTCTCATGTCCATGCATCTTGATGTCGAGATGATCAATTTGAGGATATTTAAACATCAAAACAACCTTTTCTAGTGAAATTTTTGAGATGGGCTCTAATTTGATTGCTCAGAGCCTCAGCTCTATATAAACTTTTCTCTACACTATTTTATTTTTAATTTTTTTTTCTATAACTATTTTGACACCAAATTTTACGAGTCCAATCCTCTATTAAACTCCCACTAACTAAAAATATAAAAAAAAATATTTCCAATAAAATATATTAACCAAAATACCCCTGAAAAATTCAAGAGGTATTTTGATCATTATATTTTATCAAAAGATTAGTTTTAATATTTTTTATAGGTACGCCACAATGAGAAGATGGCACGTACCAAATTTTATATTCATATAATTTGTATAAAAAAATTAAAAATAAAATACTTTGAGATGTTGAATCTAAGATCAAACAATGAGCAACTCTCTTGATCAAAATTAGACAGCTGAATAGGGGAAGCATGGATCTTCTATGTTATAGCAAAAGTACATAAACCGAAAAAGCAAAACAACAAATTCTGCTTCTTCTTTTTTATAGTAATAAAAGAGTTAGAAATTTTAAATCTATGAAAATTATAAAAGTATATAATCAAATAGATTAAAAGAAAAATAATATAACAGATAATATATAATCCAGATATATGAAAAATAGGCGATATGTTTATTCAAATTTTCAAAAAATTTAAATATTCAGATTCTATTTTGTCAAACGTACCCAGACCATGAAGGCAAAGTAGACTAGGCAGCATGGTTTCATTACAGTGATAATTTAGAAACCACACACTAGTGGTTGTGTTTGGCATTGTTTGACATTGTATTCATTGTTCGCAAAATCGCCCTGATCTAACCGCTAACCGCTCAGTTAGATCGGAACCAGCCAGTGGCCGGTTCTGGTTTTGGGTGGTTAGGGTGATCAACCGATATTTTTAAATATAAAAAAATACAAATATATATATATATATATATATATTCTTAAAAATAAGGAATTGATTTGTAATGTATTTTTAAATATTCTTTACAATATGGTAAAGATTAAAAATTGTTTTGGTCATTAATACTCATATTTATATTTTTCCATCTTTTTTAGCAATTTTTAAAAATAGCCTTTGAAAAATATAAAATGGGTTAAAATCCATTTTTTCATTAATTTTCAACTCATTTGAATGTGTTTTATTTTAATCATTCTTTATATGCTTTTTATATTTTAGTAGATTTTTATTTTTATTTTTTTTCAACACTTTTTTTATTGCCCTGGACTTGCTCGGTTAGAGCGGTTAAATCAACCGGTATACCGGTTCGGCCGGTTAAACCACTTCCAAATCCATATTCGGTTAACCGTTTCGATTCGATTTTACGAACACTTTCTTCCTGAATTATATATCACATAATCAATCATAACCAATTTCCTTCGCGAATTGTAAAGCACATAACTTAGCGTTTCCACTATTCCATTATGCCCAAAATCTAATATCAATCCCACAAACATAGCCTAACATGAAGCCTCGAAAGAAGTTAAGATTTTAGAGCCTGAATTTGAAGCCTTGAAATTTTGGTATTTAAGAAGATATTATAAGATCATTGGTAGTGGAGCGCCACAATATGACGAGTTGAGTTCTATTTTTATCATAAATCGAGGAGCTCTTCCTCACTTAACTATATATATATATATATATATATATATATATATATATATATATATATAAAAGTTTATATAAGGTTGCAACCCTAAAATGTAGAACTACGTATGCACCTAAAAAATCCATCGAAAAAGGTTGTTTTAATATTGAAAAACCTTGTGATTGATCATCTCGACATCGAGATGTATGACTATGAAAAATAAAAAGATTTTGAGTCTAAAAAATAGTGCATCTTACAACTATTATCTACACCATCCATTTTCAAGATTTTCATATGTTTGTAAATCTACTTGATTTTAACCATTTTTGAAATTTAAAATTTTATAATTAGATATAAAAATAGATTTTGAGATAATCCTTAGAACATTTTACATCAAAATTATATATTGTGATAAAATTTGAAGTTACTTGGATTGTTAAAGGTTGCAACCTTATGGAAACCGCACCTATATATATATATATATATATATATATATATATATATATATATATATATATATATATATATATATATATATATATATATATATATATATATAATGATCATATCAGATCCTCTCACACCCATGTGTGTAGGACTCCAAAAGATCACTATTAAATTTGACACAAATCTCTAGAAAAGTTATCACATGTATGTAGGACTTGACTTTTCAAGAGAACTGTGCCAAATTTCATGGTGATCCTTTGGGGATCTTACACACATGGGTGGGGGAGGGTCTCATAAGGTCATTTCCCTATATATATATATATATATATATATAGAAAAATCTTAGGTGAGCCCACTAGCTTATGGAATAGTATAAGCCCAACGGCCCAGATTGAATATGGGCAAATCTGATGAATACAAATGTTTGATAATATTTGAATTTTAATTTTTTTTCTACAAATTCAAATCATTTAAAATTTTAAGTGTGTGTTCTTCTCATCAAGACGCACCTAATAAACATACAAAAATAATAATTCACAAAAACTAAATTGATCAAAATAACCCCAAAATTTTTCAGGGGTATTTTGGTCAATTTATTTCATGTAAAATATTTTTTTGATACTTTTCAAAGATTCATCTATTTATTATATACATACCTTCCAAATTTCAAGTAATTTGGATTTTTATATAAAAAATTAAAATTCAAATACTACCAGACATCTGTGATCGTCAGATCAACCCAGATTCAATCTGAGCCGTTGGGCTCATTTTTTCCTGTGAGCTAGTGGGGTCACCCTAGCATCTTTATATACACATGTATGGAAAAGTCTTAAAAACATCTATAGGCGAATTGCTACAGTGTTTCACCCTCGTCACGGACATGCTATGTCCGTGACAGTTTTGCCTAAAAACCACCACCGACCTACGAGAGCCTTGACGGTCGCTTCAAATTTGGGTGAAAAAAATCACGTCATGGACATACTATATCCATGACAAACTGCCACAGATATGTTATATCCGTGACGGTCTTTAATCCATGCCGTCCGAAAAATTGGACGGTGCTAAGCTTATGGGTGAAAATACTGTTCATTTTTTCCCATAGGTGTTTTGTATATATATATATATATATATATATATCTATGTGTGTGTGTGATATTGTATACAATGAGACCATTTACCTGTGATAAAGGAAGTGTACGACTAGTTGATATAAAATTTGATAGCATGGATGTATCACAAAGTTCGAGAAAATTTATTTTGAAGTTTGAACTTGGTCGGTGGAATAATTGCAAACACCCAATTTCACATCCAATGGTCAAGATTAATGTGACCACCTTATATATATATATATATATATATATATATATATATATATATATATATATACAAAATGCCTATAATTGAAGTTCTACAGTACGTCACCTACACGTCATCACCATCCAAAGTTCATTACACGGTCACATTTGTCCTGTAGTATTTGAATTTTTATAATTATTATACTAATCAGATTTATCTAAAATTTAGAGTATGGGTACATATGACTAAGTCACACCAAAATAAAATATTATAAAACTAATAGTCATAAAATAAAATGATGAAATTACCCTTGCAACTTTATAGGGGTATTTTACATAATTTTAATCATTCAAATTATTTGTTTTATATTTTATTTATGTGCATCTCACTAAGGCGCATACACCTATAAAATTTAAGATCATTATGATTTGAAAAAGCAATATTAAAATTGAAACACTATTAAATATCTGTAACCATGTGATATACTTTGAACGTTGATAAAGCCGTAAGTGAAGTACTGTAGAACATCACCTATCGCCATTTTGTAGTGCAAAACACCTATAGGTGAAGTTCTATAGTACTTCACCTACACCTCATCACCGTCTAAACCTCATCACACGGTCACATTTGTTTGGTAGTATTTGAATTTTTATAATTATTGTACTAATCAGATTTATCTAAAATTTAGGGCATGTGTATATATGACCAAGTTGCACCAAATTAAAATATTAAAAAAATAATAGTTATAAAATAAAATGATGAAATTACCATTGAAACTTTATAGGGGTATTTTACCTAAGTTTTATCATTCAAATTATTTGTTTTATATTTTATTCATGTGCATCTCACTAAGGCGGATGCACTGACAAAATTTCATGTCATTATGATTTGTAAAGAAAATATTAAAATCCAAATACTATTAGACATTTGTGATCGTGTGATAAACTTTGAACGGTGATAAAGTCGTAGGTGAACTACTGTAGAACTTCACTTATAGGCGTTTTGTAGTATTTTGCATCTACAAAATGCATGTAGGTGAAGTTCTACAGTACTTCACCTATTGTAGAACTTCACCTACACCTCATCACTGTCCAAAGTTTATCACACAGTCACATTTATCTGGCAGTATTTGAATTTTATAATTATTGTACTGTTTAGATTCATCTAAAATTTGAGCCATGTGTACATATGACCAAGTCTCACCAAAATAAAATATTAAAAAAAATTAATCATAAAATAAAATGATGAAATTACCCTTGAAACTTTATAGGGATATTTTGCATAATTTTTATCACTCAAATTATTTGTTTTATATTTTATTTATGTGCGTCTTACTAAGACGTACATATCTATAAAATTTTAGATCATTATAATTTGTAAAAACAATATTAAAATTTAAACAGTATTAGACATATGTAACCATGTGATAAACTTTGAATGATGATAAAGCTAGAAGTATTATAGAATATATATATATATATATACACGCAACTCCTATGGGCGAGATACTACAGTGATGTCACCCATAGTGCCATCGTCGTCCTTTTTTTCAGGCGGCGAGGATTTTTGACCGCCACGGACATAAGATGTCGGCGGCCGTCGAAAAATCCACGGGAACCACCATGGACTAGATGCCATATGTTGCGGCTCTGTTTAATAAACTGCCATAAACATAGCAAGTCTATGATGGTGGCGAACACTATTTATTTTCGCCTATAGACGTTTGTAAGTTTTTTCATATATATATATATATATATATATATATATATATATATATGGGAAATAATCTAACGCAACATTTATATAGTAATATAATGCAACCACACATCTAGAAAACCATATTTTTGGCATTTGTATGACCCTAAATTTTACACACATTCTCTTCATCCTCATAATCAATCCTATGATAAAAAATTTCAATTTGCAACTTAGATATGGTCAAAATTAGTACCCATCTAACAATGAATTTCGACCTTCATTTGGTGAATTTCAAGATCTAGTTATTAACAAATTCAAAATCACTTTTTTCTTTTTTAGCATTATAAATCTAATAATGATGGCTCAAAAGAGGATTTCTCTCTCCTAGTCTTAGTTCTCAGGAGTTAACTACGCCTCGACGGAAAGGCAAGGTGAAAGACGACCTCTCTACAAACACCGTTGCAGGACTGAAGAAGGGCTTCTTCCCTTCTTCGAAAAACAGCCCTCCCTGCCTATATCTAACCATCTCAATAAAATGGATGGCTTATATTAATTAGGCTAGAATAAAAACTTTCTAGAGCATTTTTTCAATTTTTTTTTTTTGTGATTTTTCTTCAGAATGAAAAGAGAGTACATTTAAAAATTTGTATCAAACAAATGTCTCTAACATGGTTTTTGAAGATGGTTGCATTATACTACTTGTATAACAGTTGCATGAAATCACGGCCCAATATATATATATATATATATAATATATATTGGGCCGTGATTTCATGCAACGGTTGTGTCATAGTATAATGTAACGACACTTTTGGAAAACCATGTGTTGTGGTATTTGTATGACCCAAAATTTTACAAACACTCTCTCTTCATCTTAATAATCAATCAAAAAAAAAAAAGAAGTTCAATTTAAACCCTAGATATGGTCAAAATGAGTCCCCTCTAAAAACAAATCTAGACCATTCATTTGGTGAATTTCAAGATCTTAGCCTTTATAAACTGAAAATCATTTTTTTTTCTTTTATAACATTGTTCATCTAATGATAATAAAGCCTTCCAAAAAATTTAAAAATGAAAAAATCCTTCTAAGGCCTAGATCCATGCATCTCACCAACATGAACAGCCTATATTAATTGGAATAAAGAAATACTTTCTAGGTTGTGTTTTCAAAGTTTTTTTTTTTGTGATTGTTCATTAGAATGAAAAGAGTGTATATTTCAAATTTTGGATCAAACAAATAGCCATAACATGATTTTTGAAGGTTGTTGCATTATACTACTATACAACCGTTGCATGAACTCATTGCCCATATATATATATATATATATATATATATATATATATATATATATATATATATATATATATAGGCCATTATTTTGGTTAGATGCTTAGATTTAGGCCTTAGAAGGATTTTTTCATTTCCAATTTTTTTTAGATAGCTTTATTATCCTTAGATGAACAATGTTAAAAAAGAAAAAAAAAAAAAAATTTTGAGTTTATAAAGGCTAAGATCTTGAAATTCACCAAATGAATAGTCTAGAATCGTTTTTGGAGGGGACTTATTTTTACTATATCTAGGAGTTTTTTTTTTCTTTGGGATTGATTATAGAGATGAAGAGAGTGTGTGTAAAATTTGGGGTCATACAAATACTATAAATATGGTTTTCTAGAAATGTCGTTGCATTATACTATGATACAACCATTGCATTGGAAGATGGGGTATGGAAGTTAAATTATGTAGGACTAGTTTTTGCTGAGAAGCACATTTCATCGATAGAAGCTCATATTAGAGAGAGAGAAAGAAAGAAATATTGGCTGACAAGAGGAAAAGAAAGAATAAGAAAATTTATGAGAATAGTTTGAAGATATTTAACGATCGAGAAGCATACTTATGAGTCTTTAAAATTATTTAATTTCATGTCTTCAAATACTCTTGTGTTTTCTCAAGGAGCAAGTATCTTCTTTCACTATCACCAAAAATATTCAGGGCAAACACAAGGATGGCATATTTGTCTTTCTAATTAATTCTCTCCAACCTTCTACTTCTTGGGGGGTGGAATGTTGCCATAAAATTTAGTTTCTATAGTATCCACTTTGTTACCATCTAAGGAACATTTTTTCCTCCAAACGAACGAAATTATTGAAGTAGTGAGTCATTTAAATAAAACACACCAAATCACTTCAAACATATTAAATGGTTATATTATTGCTTATTGTTCTTGCAGATGTTAAGAAACAATCAAATGGCCTAATTCAAAATGAGGCTCTGGATCATTTAATCTTATTCAGAAACAATTTTATGCAAACAAAATATCCAGAGATTTCTTGAACAAACTTTTAGGGTATGCAAATTGGGAAGATGATATTTGTCTATATTTTCAAAGAATAAGTTTTACTGCGAATGAAATTTTGGTCATCCAAGAGTTAGTAGAATGGAGGCAACCTACTATAAAGGAATTATTGGCACTACTCTTTCATCAAGTACAAAGTTGTATCCCATGTTAGAAAAAGGGAAAGCACTCTCTCCAATTCATAAAGGATAATATCTTAAAATGTTGGATCCCGAAGATGATGATTAAGATCTGCCTTGATTATTATTTGTTTTTTCTTTTTATTTTATGTAAAAAAAGAATTTTTATCGTTTTAGCAGCCCCAGGTTTTAAACCATGGTTTTAGTCCATAATTTTACAATTTTTTTTAGCGAATGGTTTTGGCCCATGGTTTTGTAAACTACTTAAAGAATATCAAGTGGTATTGGGCACTTTTCGATATGTATAAATATGTAATTCTCATTTAGAAAAGTCACTCCGCATTAAAAAAAGTAATATATGAACATTTGTGTTTGCCTTCAAGGAAAAGTGGGTATTCTATCTAAAAGCTTCTCAAGTAAAGTCACCATAACCCATCCCAATGCATCAATCTGGGTCACAATTATCTGTTTAATTTTGAACATAATTATATACAAACAAATCTGAGACCAACTAGACTAGTGGAAGTTCGATACATTTGAGATCATGTGTAAACTTATTTATTTAAGAGAGTCAAGATATATGGGTCCCGTCAAATTCAGATCTACAAAAAAATTAAAGAAAGCTAGAATACAAGAATACAGGTGAATGAAGATGAACAAAATATACTAAAAAGCTAATCAAAGAAAATAAAGATAAGTAACAATTTAAATAAAGAAAACGAAAGAAGAAAAATAAGAAAAGCATATCTACTAAGAAATAGAACAAATGAACTAAAGAAAAGTAGTAAAACAGATCAAATAATAAAAGAAAGTAAAAAAAGAAGGAAAGAACGTGGGTTGGGCCCTTAGGGCACCCGAAGTTTGGCCTGGATTAGACATCTAAGAGAAGTCTTTAATCCTTGATCTTCGAAACTGATAAACTTGATTGAATGAAAGTATCCTAGGAATTCTACATCTAGGGCTTTTGTTGACTGAAAATGGCTTATTTTGATCTCTTTGATATCTGAAAATGGTCAGAGCACGGTTCCTAAATCTAGGGTTCGGATGCTTTGGGTTAGGATTTTGGGATGGCATGGTTTCTATGACTAGGAATTAGGTTTAGGGTTTCTGTTCGTGTCTAGATCCACTAAAATGCCTGCAAAAATGACTTTATAGGCAAAATATACTCCAAAATAGGAAAGTGGTGATCCGAACCATTACAGAGGTGTCACGTGCCTCGTACTACAATTTGCGATGGGAATTTCTCTCTTCTCAATGCCACAGATTGCGACGCTGACTCTCTTCATTGTTTCTTGACAATTTTGATCTGAACGTTAACCAGAGTCTAATGTTAGTGGTCCAAACGAATTTGGATGCCTTTAGAGGATTGCGATGTTTGATTGCTCCTTCTTAGATTATAGAATGCTTAACATGAAAATCTAGTTTCCTTGGGAGATTAACTTGTCTAAGTGTATGGGAATATCTGGCTTCCAAAATAAGATATTCAGGATTTCTAGAGGATCTTGGAAATATTAGGTTTCCAAAGTTTGGGATTTATGAGATTTTTGGATATTTGGGATTATTGACTTTTTTAAAATAGGATATTTAAGAAATATAGAATTTCTAAGGAATATTTGGGCTGGAGAATAGTTTGGGCATGATTATAATTAAGAATGACCTATGATATATTAAGATAGCGTGCTCCAGGGTTTTAGAATTCAAAAATAAAATTAAATTTCGAGGTGCTGGGTGTTTATAATAGTACTCAAAAGTGTTTCTTAAAGTTAAACCACCTCAGGAAGTTGAATAAGCCTTAAAGTCATCCTAATGAACATGGAAAGTCCTCACCTATTTTGTCGTAGAGAAACTAATTAGGGTGCCAATCCCACAGTGTAATTCCTTTCCAGGTTACTCTACATCCTCTTACCTCTTGCTATTCTATATCTTCATTTGACAAAAAAAAAAATCAGAAACCAATTAGGGTGCCAATCCCTCAGTGTAATTCCTTTCCAGGTGACTCTACATCCTCTTACCTCTTGCTATTCTATATCTTCATTTGACCCAAAAAAAATCATGTTTCTTTTTTCTTTTTTTTTTCCTTTTTTTTTTTTTTTAAAAGTCTCTCTCAATGTTTCTCTTCGTTTAGTCTTTTGCTCTCTTTCCTTTATTGTATTCCATCTTTTGGGTCCTAGTTTTAGTTTATTATATGTGCTCTCTCCCTCTTTTTATCAAAATCTACAATCACAGTCAAAGTATTCTTGTGCAGCATTCATTATAAGAAATTTTAGTAAATAAAAAAGAGGGAAAGCAAGAATGGTAATAAAATTATTTCCTTTTAATAGAGTAATTGTTGACATAAAATGGGCCTTGCCTAATAAGGATGAACCAATTAAGACGATTGCTTCAAAATTTGATTACAAATCTGGCTATCATCAGGTTAAAATCATAGATAAAGGCAATCTATATATGGATAATTTCTTGTATTGGAATGGCATATAAGAACAAGTCCCTTTATTATTTGACAAAAAACTTGTCTAGTTAAATGTATGTCTATTGCATATCTAGACCAATCTTCAATACCTTTTGGTATTATTCTGATCATCTTACTTTTCTTTTATTAGGGCATCGAGGAGATAATGCACTTTTCCTAGTAACTTTTCAACAGTAAATTTATATTGGAACAACAGAAATTGCCATCATGTATAATTTTGAATTATTTTGGATTATTTATGATTTTATCTTTCATAATGCTACCTAAATTGGAAGAATCTATTCTTAAAATGAAAATTCTTCCCAATAAAGCTAGTATAAAATCTTTCCACTCTTCTTACTACAACCAATACCTTTTTCTACAACTAAAAGAACCCTACAATCCTAAAAAAACTTAAAAAACCCTAAAAATAAATCTTAAAACTACAATAAAAATGTATGTCATTTAAAATTGAATAAAAAATAAAACATAAGAATAATTTTGTCATGCATCATTCTCCCCTGGTTGAAAGAAACTTATCCTCGAGTTTTGAAGTAGGCTAAGACGAATTGTGTTAGTCCCGCAACTTTTTTCAACACGAATATTGTAAACATGATCTAGGGACTTATGGGTTATTGCACTAATCAAAACATAATGATTGTGCATTAAAATTGAGTCTTTACAATTAGTTGATATATTCATAAACATTTATAAGAAACCCTCAAGGAAATGGTCATTATATATCGATGGAGCCTTATAATATTGCTGAAATTGCTTAAGTTCAAGCTTAGAACTTACCTTAGGTGCATCTTTGAGATGAGCACTGAATGCAATAACTGGACCAACAACTTCACCTATTGATTATCCTAGGAGTTCTTCAACCTTTTCCTCGTCAAACATTGGTTTAACTATGAAATATTGTCCATCATCATAGATTGGATCTTGTACAAGATCTTGCTCTTCATTTAGGTATGTATCAAAGATTGTTGGCAAATTCTAATATATAATCTGCTGATTTTCGATATAACCCGTGTCAAAATTAAGAATGTCCTCCTTCAAATCGAAAACCCTAGAGTGACGTTCCCAACATCTAGATCTTCTATCACTTTCTTTTCACTCGACTCTTCATGTAGAGCATGGAGGTGATAGGGGTGGAATTCGACATCTTCTTGCGTGGAAAGCTCGCCGTCTTGTTCATAAATGATGCTCACAAACTGTTGTGCTAGTTATTGAGCTTACCTTTTAGGTTTCATAATTTCTTTATCTTTGTGATCACAAAGTAGATATGTGAAAACCCCCTATCCATGGTCCCTTCTCGCTGATATAGGTTCATCGAAAGCACAAACCTTGGACAAATAATTAACAAAACCTCACAAAAAATAGCGAAATCTAAGCTAACTTACAAAAACTTAGCCCAAAATCAGCAAGTCCTAGGCTCGGCTATAGTTTCCCCGATTAGATGTTGAAGAAACCTTGACCTCTGATACCACTTTGATGTAGGGAAATATAAAAAGCAGTAAAATCAATAAGAAAACATATTAAACACAAGCAATAACTAGGAAAAACCTAGAGTTTCCTCCTTACCCTAAGCTAAGGTTCCAAAAGCATGATGTTTTTTTCGTTTTCAATTCTTAAAATCACATAAAATAACCCCTCTTAATACCCCAAACACCTCTTATATACTATAATTAGATGTTTAAAAGCATCAAATGTCTATACAATATTTTAAATGACCTTAAAAGTCCTAACTTAAAATATAAAACTCGTAATGAAGATTTTACCCTATGAATAGTAGCCATAGATAATACCTATGAACAATACATGTAAGTAGTAACTAGTGAATAGTAAATAAAAATACAAAAGTACTCCATAATCCCTAAAAAAATTAAAAACTTTAAAAATAAATCCTATAACTAAAATCAAAATATACATAATTTAAAATTGAATAAAAATAATTTTGTCCTATATCACGTATGCACATATTTCTTTCTTAACACTGGTGACCAAAAGAGAGAGCGAATCTAGTGATTGCTACTTGACAGCCTAGACCCCTTGAGTTAAATTTGGGTTTAATGGTTCTAGACTTCCTTGGTGTGAGGATTAATGACTAGAGCCGGGTCCTTGACTGGGCACTATACTCTTAATGGATGGTTCTTGGTTCAAATGATTAGACGATAGTTGACCCTTGAGGTTAACCTAGTTTGGGTTCACTGGCTTAAGGTTGTCAATGGTTTGAACATATATTCTACCCTAGCGAAGTTGAGTAGATTTTAGACGGATCCCCACATTTTGGAGAATTACCCCCATCTAATTCCTTGATTATTCACAGTATTTCTAGTTATCTAGATATGGTGATCTGTAGTTCCTAGATAGTAGTTGTGAGAACTACCAACTTGGAGATAATGACTTCTACACATGGTCCTTTATGGATTGAGACTACACTGGCCCACTAGGATATTGCAGGTTAAGGGAGCATTGATATGGTGTTGTTTTGCCCAGTAACTTGATGACCTAAACCTAGACTGCGATGAGACCATGGACTTGAGGTCTTGACCAAACCTCACCCTGGCTTGCTCTTGAGACATGATCCTATCCTATTTCTTTCAAACTCGGCAAATACCACACAAAAATATTTGAAAAATTTGTTGGAAGTTGTTACGGTTAAAAAGGTTCAAGAGAGGGTTCCTAACTAAGAAAAAGTTGCATTGAGGTTAGGTTCAGGGTACACCCATGTAAAACCCAAGTCACCCTCATGGATATTGCTATTAGGTATTACTATTGTGGGGTGCTTTTGGAAATTATGGAGGGGTGTTGAAATTGTGGAGGGGTGTTTACAGTTAAAGTTGTGTGATCCCCAATTATCTTGATTCGCAAAAGCTAGGTGCCCCTCTCAATGGTAATATCGACTTTGGCGATTTTTGAAATATTTGCATTGGTTTTGAGGTACATGTGTGAAAAGAAAAATGTGGAAAAGAGCATGTGTGGGCGTGCTTGAAGAAAATTTATGGTGGGCACACGATAACAATAAATAAGTAAGAAAAGTAAATAATGTGAAGAAACTATTGAAAGCCAATCTCAAAATAGGAATTATGATAGGAAAAAGAGTAAAAGGATTTTTTCTCTTTCTATTGAAGAAAATTTATGGTGAGCACATAATAACAAGAAATAATATCAAGCAAAAAATAAATCATGTAAAGAAACTATTGAAAGCCAATCTCAAAGTAGGAATTGTGATAGGAAAAAAAGTAAGAGAATTTTTTCTTTTTCTATTATCAGCTACCCAATTAATAGAGAAAACAAAAGGATGATAGATGGAGCAGGAGGATTAGGCCTGCTTGGGGCTATTTCTGCTCAACGACACGCATTGTGTCATTGAGCCTGTTGCATCCAGTGACACACTGCATGTCGCTGACACGTATAGCCCTTTCAGATTGTATGCTTTCTTCTGTGTTGTCTTTTCCTAGCATCTGGTTGTCAGAAACAACCCTTGAAGTGCAATTTTTTTGTTGTTTTTGTACTAATGTTTTTTGCAATTTCAAGATGGTGGGCCCATGTAGGTGCCAAACTATTTACAACCAAATCCAGGAAAATCTCATATGAAATCCTCTCTAATTCATGAACCAAACTAAATCAATTAAATCTCGAAAAGAAAGAGTGGCATTCGTCAAGTTATCGTATAGGGGAAGCTAGATTTGTGGGAACATAATAGAGCCAACATGAGATTAGTAAAAACCATAACAAAACTAGGAAAAACTGACATGAATACAGTAGGAAAAGAAATAAATTGAAAAGTCAAAGAAAAGAAAGAACTGCTTACTTAGATGCTAGTCCCCTAGGCTAGACATTTGGAGTTGGTGTCTCGGATTAGACTAGTAGTTGAAGGGTCTTCATCCTCAACCTAAGATATTGCTTGAATTTGAGAAGTTACCTTGGACAGGTTCTTTATACAGTTTTGATTCGCTTAGAGTTTTTGATATCCTAGCAAAGGATGGATAAACCAAGCAAACCCAATGGATATTGATTTTTGAAGTTATATACAAAGATATGCTTGTGATGTGATATGCAGATATGATATGTTTAGGACTCATCATATGAACGCTCCAATATGCCTTGAAGAGTTATGGTTGTCGGCCAACTCATGTATATCGTGGCGAGTGACCAATGATAATGAAAGGTGTTAAATCATCTCAATTCGAAACAAATTCTTGGATACATATACTCCTAAGACCCATATATGCATCTCCACCTGATATCAAAGGAATTTGATGTGGTACAACATACTTTCTTTAACCATTGTCAATCAAGTTTGTGTACATGGGCTAGTGATCGATGATAGAAGATATCAAATCATCTCAATTTGAGACGAACTCTGATATACATACATTCCCAAAAGGCCTATATACGCCTCTCCATATGATATTGGAGGAGTATGGTGCTGCCTGATATGCTACTTTATCCATCATCGGTCACATATGAGCATTCTTGCTAATGATCGATGATAATAAACCATCAAGTCATCTCAATTCCTAACAAGCTCTGAGATACATATACTTCAGAGGCCAATATACAGCTCTCCACATGATATCAGAAGAGTTTGAAGTGGTACGATATGTCTTTTGAATCCATCGTCAACCAAGGATACAGTGTTTGACAGATGGAGCATAAGGAAACCTCGCCATATGATATCACAATGAGGTATGTCCTTACAGATATATTCCATGAGGCCTAATATGCATCTTGTCCAAGAATCATACAAATTGAACATCAACCAGAGATAGCTTAACTCATCGTCCATATTCATTGGCGGTCAAGATATCCCTTGGCCGACAGTCCCAAACTTGATTTTTGGAATTGATCTAAAACTTTTGAAAAATCATCTTTGAGGCATTATATCACTTACCCTGAAGTTTCACATCATTTGGAGTTAGTTTAACCCATCATCCATAGTCATCAGCAGCCAGAGTCTTATGCATCGTCTACCATACAATAGCAGGATGACCCTCAATCACCAAAATTGAGATTTCTCTCAATTTATGAGGAATTTTCTTATGGGACCTAAACCATTGGGATCCTGACTCGATGCCCTATCATTCTTAGAAGTGCAGCATCATATTGTTCTCTTAGGAGAAAATCGCAAGCTCTGCAACAATAGTTATATAAACTATACAAGAGATTGACCGATGGTGCATGATATCTATTAATTTATGGAGAATCTTGAGCCCAAATTTTGTGGTCCACAAGATTATCATAATCCCAAGGTCTATAATCCCCTATGTTGGAAGCGGTTGTACCTGCAAACCTCTGATTTCCTGTTGTAATTTCTAACAAATATGGGTTGCCTTTAACAAGTCATATCTCTCTCATCCATGACCCATTTGAAGTTAGGCTTAGATCATTGTGTTTATCTCTAAATTATCTATCATCTCTTCAAATTTCATGACAAATGAACTTGTCATCAGGTAGTAGCAAAAGAAATACAAAGACATGTTAATACTTTGTTCACCGAAAACATGTTAATACTGTATTACGGTACTTTAAATACCGTAAAACTTTAGCCATAATCGTGAAGATAATTATGGTATTTTAAGTACAGTAAAAACTAAAACCCATTATACGACATTTTAAGTACCGTAAACGCTAACCCATGTTATACATCACTTAAACCCTTTTCTCATTCTGTTATCTCTGTCATCTCTAATTCTATTTATGTTTATATCTTCTTTCTCTCTCTAATTATTTTTACTATTTATCTCTTCTTTCTCTCTCTAATTCTTTTTATTCTCTTCTTTCTCTCTATAATCTCATCGTCGTTTCCTTAGATAGATCATGTCCTCTGTTTTGCATAGCCGAAGTCAGTGTTTGATTATTCTCTCTAAGGAAGTGATGATGAGATTGTAGAGAGAGAAAAAAGGGATACAAAAGAATCAGAGAGATAAATAAGAGATAAATATTAAAAAGAATTAGAGAGAAAAAGAATAGATAAACATAAAAAAAATTAGAGATGAAAGAGATAAACATAATGAGAAAAGGGTTACGGCATTTTAAGTGACGTATAACATGGGTTAGTGTTTACCATACTTAAAATATCGTATAAGAGTTAGTGTAAGTTTACGGTACTTAAAGTACCGTATAAAATGCCCTCAGTATTACAGTACTTAAATAACCGTATAAAATTTCCTAAGTATTACGATACTTAAAGTACCGTATAACATGCACTAACTATTATGGTAATACGACTACCGTGAATGTTATTTTAGTAAAAAAAAAGCGAAAATGAGGAAAAAGGGTGTAGATCAGGTAAACAAAAATTGCGGTTTTTTCCGATTAAGCTTAAATTATGGTATATTTGCGATAATTTTCCTCAATTGTTTTGATCTTAAATGATTTTAAGATTGATAGTTTGAATTTTTAAAAGTCTCTGGATATTTTATTTTTTCAAAATGGATTTATAAATAGAGAAAAACTTAATTTTCAGTATTTTAATATTTAGATGGAAAATAAAATAATAGCCCTTTTTCTAAAAATTATTTTTATTATTTTACAATTATTATTACACATGGGGACCCATTACACTTCGTGGTCACCACTAAATTAGAACTTGTGTGTGGTGCGTGGGGCCCACTAAAGGCCCCATAAGTGGCACACCCCACTTATATTTTTCTTTCCTATTTTGTAGCCTTGCCAATCAAGGCATTCAATTAAGTTGAAATAATATGAAGGTTTTGAAAATTAAGATATATGATTTTCAATTAAAAGCATGTGTAAGAAGATTATAGAAAAGAAAGGCAAGTACTATTATATTTTTTATATGTTATTTATTTGATGGGATTAGGTTAAGAATTCTAGCACCTTCATTTTAATCATGATGGTTGATTTAAAGATTATTTGGCTAAGATATCTTACACCGCATGTATCTTTTGATTAATGTTTTTTTATCTATTTTCCATAAAGATGACTAACCCTAAGAAACCCTAACTCTAGAGAAAATATATATATAGGCACTATAGGGGCCCTAATTCCCTACACCTTAGGCTCTCTCTCTCTCCCCCTCACAAGGTGGCACGACTTCACGTTCTTCAACTTTATTGAATAGCATATGGGGAGATGTGGAACGACATATCCTTCCCTTGCAGCCTAAGGATGATTTATTGGTATGGATTCATTTTGCCAATGGAACTTTCTCAATCAAATCATGGAACTTTATTCAATATAAAAGCTTATCTCAACCCTTATTTTGTGCTCTTTGGTCTTCGAAATATCACCCACGGGGGAAGTGGTTCTCATGGTTAGCTATGCATAATCGGTTACCAAATTCATCCATATTTTAGCAGAGAGGTATTCACATGGCTACTATCTGCCCATTTTGTAGAAACAACGAGGACACTATATGTCACCTCTTGTTTCACTGTTCTTTTTTGCTGACGGTTTGACGGTCTTTAGCTTGGCGGTATGGTAAGAGATTTGTGCTTGGCACTACGACCTTGGATATTCTTCGTCAATTGCTAGCCTTCAAATTCAAATCACAGGGATTACTTGACATCTGGACGACTATCTTCTTCACACAAATATGTTAGACGACTCTTAGATCTAACGCTTTAGGGAGAGAGAAGGTTGTAATTCGTACTACTTTACATGTCAAGGCTCTAGCAGAAGTTAAAAAATGGGCCTTCCATTTGTCCAGAAAATGTGGTTATTGAAAATGTACATATTAATTGGCGCCAGCAGAAACAATGCTCGATCCTATTCGCATAGTCATTTCCTGAGGCTCAGCATTATAAGTTGAATATTGATGGCGTCCTTGCACAATCCTGGTTTGATAGTGGGGTCAAAAGAGACAACAATGGTGGATTTGTGGCCGCATTTGTTAAACACTTTGAAGTTGTGTTTAATAATTATGCAGAATTCCAAGCTCTAGAGGAAGGTATTTTCTTAGGTATTCAAAAAAGCTACTTTCCGATATAGATAGAGAGTGATTCATCTCTTCTAGTAGATGTTATTCAAAATCATTGCAGTGCACCATGGAAATTACAGACGTTACTTGATAACTTCCATTCAAGGCTCTCGCCCCATCTGTGGTCTATTGCTCATGTCTTTCGCGAGGTGAATATGTTAGTTGATGTTCTCGCTAAGAGAGCATCCGCTTATGCAGGCACAACAATTTGGCGTTGTTGACTGCCAGATTTTCTTTCTCTCCTATTATTACACGACTTGGCGCAACTGCCCTATTATAGGGTTGTAAAATAATATGTTCTTTATTAATGGAAAATTCGGGTAAGGGGCCTTCTCTGCCACTGATTTATCCAAGAAAAAAATGGTGGCACGCCACCCTCTCTCATCTCTCTCCAAGTTCTATCATCTCTCTCTTACCTCCATTAGAAAATTTTAATAAGAGAAATAGGGGGCACACCCCAAGCTTTGTGAAAGGGGGGGCATGCGCCAAGCATAGTTCCAAGTGTAGCCGAGACTTAGCCTTCCATACTAGGTATTGAGACCTAGCTTACCATACTAGGTTTTTAGAATTAGTATATCATGCTTAGGCATTACGGCCCAATCTTGTGATTGTTCCACTATTGCTCTCTGATTTCAAATGGTTGATAGCCTGAGGTTTCCCATACTTTCGAAGATGTGAGAAAGACCTTAATCCCGTGTGCCATCGGAAGAGGAGACCCGAGTGGGGTGTATAAAGTCCAGTTGAGGTGATCTACTAGTGATTTATTTCTTGTTTATGCAGTTATATATTTCAGGATTCCAATATCAAGTTTATGTAATTTTGTTTGTGCAATAAAGACTTATGAAAATGGCAGCAAGTGAGAGCCCTTAGGATTCTCTACTTTTTTTTTATTGTTTCTCATTATGTATTTGTACATCTGTCAGTACTCCGGGTAGTGAAAATAAAGAAAAGAAAGAAAAATTATAATAGGTATACACTTGCCCAGGTTACATAACCCAACTTTTTGCATGTTCAAATTCAAATATCTAGCAAGATAGGGACTAATCAAGGTATGGTTATCATCAATGCTACCTACAAGTAATTTCAAATTTGAGCGAAGATGTACGCTTATCATCTTGAGCTAAATTGTGAGAGATAAAGAAAACACCCACTTTCCTGTGAGAGGGAGGACATATACACACACATACACAGAGAGACTTTTTGATACACACTACTCTTTCCATTTTTGTGAGTGATAGAGAGACGAGGAGTGACTGCATTCTCCATAAGAAAGAGCCCTATTGTGTATCGATTTGCTAACGAATGGCAAGAGAAGCTTGATTTGGCCCGCAAATATCTTGAGAAGGCTGCTGAACACATGAAAAAGTGTTGGTAAAGCTCCTACAACAACAATTCAAAGCCCTTCGAAAGGTGCACAAGGGGCCTTCCTATAACTAAAAGGATTGGGAAGGTAGTCTACATGGTTCAACTATCCCCAAGGCTCAAGGTCCGTCTTGTCTTCCATGCGAGTCAATTGAAGCCATACCATGAGAACGTTCAAGACCCAAGCCGTAGAATTCTTGAAGATGACTTCAACGGCAATAACCTCTTCCTATGACAAGGAAGACGAATACATCCTCACAAATAGGACGGTACATCGATGCAGAGTTCCACACAACAAGGAGTACCTAGTCAAGTGGAAGGACCTATCGGATAATGAGGCTAGCTGGGAACATGCAGTGACCTTGTGGCAATTTGAAGAGCAGATCCAGAGGTTTCATTAAGAAAGTGCAATGAAGGCGTCATCAGATTAGGTGTGGGAGAATGTGACGCCCCAAGTATATTACATAATAAAGAAGATGAAATTTAATACTCTTTATCAATAAATTGTATTTAATTTATCAAAAATAAATAAAATGTGATTTTTTTTTACTGAACCATACAAATTTAAAGTAAAGAATTTGAAATATGCATCATCATCAGTAACTCTACTACATTTTATGACAAACAAATTTCATTGGGTATTTGGCACGAATGTGTCTATGCCATCAGTATACAATCTATCAAGGGCAGGTTTTCTCTTCCACATATCCCTATTAAGGAGTAGGTCATCATTGTCAGTCTTAATAAATGAAGTTAGCATTTCTAATTAACATAAGATTATCACTCCAATTTTTTTTAGAAAAGTCTAATTTAAAAGACAAAGAGATGTGACAATTTGATTCATTTTTCTACATACCTCTTTCTTAACTTTTAATATTGATAACTTAAAACTACTTTTTAAAATTTATTTTCACATAATATGAGAGTAGAGTTACATATTCTTAATAAAAAATATTTATTTGGGTATATAGGAATTATTTGGATAAAATTTTATGTGTAAAAACCAAAATTATAGAACATCTAATTGTTATTTTCTAGTGAAAATTTTCATTATTAAAAAACTTTATTCAATATAATCCCGCTAGAATATAGTCTCTAAGTTAGGTTGGGGCTGGCCATTGGCCCTTGCCCCACCAATGAGCTTGGGTTTGAAAGTAGTCATGGTCCCCACTCCACAGAAACAAGTAATATTTAGGGAAAATTATCGGTATCTCCAACTTGTATTTTCTAGGTATCCTCCCCTCAACATTTTTAATAATATACTATTAACCCAAACATTATTTTTCTTTGCAACCAACCTTGAGTAAAAATTTAATTTTCATATTTACTAATATACTTACCATTTTAACCCATGTTTTCAAAACATGACACCCAATATGTGTGAAGAAATTAAAGGACATAATATTTGTGTAAAATTTGCCACACTCATAGAGAGGGATGTGGGTTCTATTTATAATTGTTATGTACTCATCTTTGATTGATTAAATCAAATATGTGATTACAACAAATCTTTACAAATAGAAAAGACATTTCTATACGATGATATTACAATATATCATGTTAATCCTTATCATGATCGTATCTTCCTAGATCCCTTTCAAAAAATGCTCCTTTTATTTGATTGATCAAGTTGAAATTCTTTTCTTCGATTGATTGTATATCACAATCACAACACCTAAAGTCTTATTTTTTAGATTGAAAAGGAAAAAGAAATAATTTCTAGTCATAGAAGAATAAAGAATTCTTGACTAATTGGAACCATTAACTATTGAATTAATCTAAATTCATTGTTATTACCCACCCATCCCCCCCCCCTCTCAAACTACTATTGTCAATGTTAAACATGGACAACTTGTTTGCTATCGAAAGATGTTGTGAAGTAGGAAGACCTTTTGTAAAAATATTAGCAAGTTGAAGTCGTTCTGTAGTTGAAACATAATCAAGAGTAATTTATCCATTTTCAACCTTTTCTCAAATAAAATGATTATCTAGTTCAATGTGCTTAGTCTGTGCATGAAGAACTGGATTAAAGGCAAGTTTTATTGCACTCTGGTTATCATAACGTAGAATTACATGTTGAATCCTTATACCCAATTCTGATAGAATGTGGCGGTACCAAGTGATTTCAACAGCTGTAGAAGACATTGCTTGATATTTTGGTTCTAAACTTGAACATAAAACAGTCCTTTGCTTTTTTCTACTCCAAGTCACCAGAGATCCTACGAAGAAAATACAAAATCCAAATATCGACCTTCTTGTATCGGGATCTCCGGCCCAATCTACATCATAATAGATGATAATGTTAATAAGCCTTCCAATCATGGGAAAGAAAAGAACATCACCATGGGTATCCTTCACATATTGGAGAATCCTTTTAGCTGCAATGAGGTGCATCTCATGAGGATCATACATAAATTAACATACTTGATTGACAACATAGATGATATCCGGTCAAGTGAATGTAAGGTACTATAGACCACCAACAAGACTTTTATACTTTTCTGGATATTGAAAAAGATCACCATCTCTAGTAAATAATTTATTTGTTGTAACCATTGGCCTTGGTGATGGCTTATAGTTACTCATTCCAATTTTTTCTAACATATCTAATGCATACTTGTGTTGTGTCAATTTCATACATTGTCTCATGTGCTCAACTTCAATACCTAAGATATACTTAGATTTTCAATATCTTTCATGGCAAATTATGGTCTGAGCATGATATTTAACTACTTTATTTCATCCTCATCATTCTTACTTACAATGGTATCATCAATATAGAGAAGCATCATCACTAGCTTATGTCCTTTCGTTTTGAAAAATAAGGAGTTGTCTGCAACACTTCAAGAATAACCCCTAATAAGAAGGGCTTTATAGAAGCTTTCAAACCAAGCTCATGGGGCTTTTTTGAGACCATATATTGCCTTATTTAATCTACACACAAGATCAAGCCTTTTGAATTCTTTATACCCTGGTGGTTACTCCATATAGGCTCATTTTTCGAGATCACTATGCAAAAATGCATTTTGGACATCTAATTGTTGCAATCTCCAGCCACATAGATGAGCCAATGTTAATGCTTGTCTGATAGTTCTCATCTTCACAATTGGACTAAAGACTTCTCCACAGTCCAACCCATACTTTTGATTATAACCTTTAGCCCCCAATCTGGCTTTTTGTATCTTTCAATGGTTTCATCAGTCATGTACTTAATCTTATAAATGTACTTACATCCAACAACATTCTTATTTTTTGGTCTAGGTATAAGATTCCAAGTGTGATTTGATGAAGAGCAAGCAATTCCTCATGCATGGCCTTAATCCACTTGAAGTTTTTTATGGCTTCTCTATAGGTACTTGGTTCTGTATGTTTAGATAGTGTAATAAGAAATGAATAATGTTTAGGGGAGTGTTCACTATTTGAAACTCAATCTTCTATCGGAAATAACCTTTGTGGTTGAACATCTCTAGAGGATCGACGTGGTTGATTATTATGGGTTGGTGTACTTGAAGTACTTTCTATGGAGGGATTAACATTGCTATTGTACCTGACCAATAGCTACATCTATCAAGAACTCATAACTACTCTACAGTAATGATTGAGATCTAGCAAATAATGTGTCCCCAACATGCGATATAATAAAAGAAGGTAAAGGCTGTGAGTCATCCTTTTGACAAATTTTCTTTACTTCCTTTATAATCGTCCTTCATCAAAGGTCATGTGACAAGAAACATGTATCTTACCGTCACTATGAGAGTAGCATCGATCTCCTTTATGCTCGTCATTGTACCCAACAAGTATACATTCTTCTGCCTTTGCAAAGAGTTTCGGCCTTAAGGATTTATCAATATGAAATAACACATGCAGCGAAAAGAACGCAAAATCGAATAATCGAGAACTTTTCCTATGAGCATTTGATATGGGGACATGTTGTTTGGATTGGAAAAAGTTGATAACCGATTAATAACAAACACAGTAGTATAAAATGACTCACTCCAAAAATGCATCGGTATCCCACTAGGAAATATTAAAGACAACCCCAATTTACTGATGTGTCTGTGTTTTTGCTCTACTACACCATTTTGAGCTGGTGTATGTGGACAAGAGAGCTGGTGTACATGGTCAAGAGGACTGTTGTTTGACACCATGAGTTTTGACAAAAGGATATAAAAGCATGAGAAGTAAATTCGCCACCATTATCACTACGAAGGATTTTAATTCGCAGTTAATAATGTTTTTTCAGTGAATTCTTTGAAGGACTGAAATACTTGAAGAGCTTGAGACTTGGATTTTAGAAAATATATTCATGTAAAGCGAGTGAAATCATCAACAAAACTAATATAATAACGAGAGTCAAAGAGAGAGGTAACATTATATGCTCCGCATAAATCAATATGAATAAGTTCAAGAAAACTAAAAGTACATTTATTGGCACTAATTGACAGCCTTTACAAACAATGTTGTTTAGCGCTTTATTACATACAAAGGGCAAGGCCTTGAGTTTATTCAAGTGGTCTATTATAACGTAGTTGGTGTGAGTTAACCGATGATGTCATAGTTTTGCAGAGAGTCTAAGAGTATTTGTAGAGGCTAGAACAACAACAAACAAAGCATGTACTTCATCACTTTTAAGAAAATAGAGATTTCCTCGACTTGTTCCTTTAGTGAGGAGCTTCCCGGATTGAAGATCCTTCACCAAAAGAGCAGCAGGTGTAAATAAAAAGACCAATTAAATTGGTCCATAAATTGAAATATAGAGATGACATTTACAAAAAATTTAAGAACAAAAAAACCGTTAGGCACTTTTAGGGAACCCATGGACGAAGTAATAGAGACAGTACCAATATGTGAGATGGAAGCTAAGGAACCATCACCCATAATGATACAACATGAACCAATGTAGGGAATAACATCAACAAGCATACCTGAATTAACTTTAGTATTCACAATCCAATTTACCTCAGAGGATATAGTGAGAGGCATAGACCCGAGAGAATGAGTCAAAGTATTAGAGGTGTCTTGAGAGTTATGTCGAGAGTAGCGATAATAACACTAATGAGAGAGTTGATTTGTACAACCACAGATTTGACATGATTCAGCACCAATCATATTAATAGGATTTGTTGGTGTTGTGGGTAAAAATCATATTTCTCGACTTGCATAGAATAGTGGACCACCTTAAGCACCACTAAGATTGCCACGACCAAGATAGGGTGACAGACCACCTTGACCACCAATAGGATAACCACGACTTGTCCTCTTCCTCTTCCATGACCTGACCTCGTCCTTGTCCTCCCCCTTTGGACATTTTATAGAGAACCTTAGGTGAAAGATTGAACAACAACTTATGTTCAAGTAGGAGAGGATGGAGAGATGTATATGACGGGAGAGGTGTTCGAGCCATAAATGAAGTAACAAACATTTTTTGTTCTTCACCCAGCCCACATAAAACATTGCGAACATTTTCTTTGTCATCAACTGGATATTGTATAATTGCCAACTGATCAAAGAGAGATTTCATCTCAATTAAACTCTTGAATAGATTGTGTCTCATGTGTGCAATTTTGAAGCTCGGTGCGAAGATGTATCAAGCATATCTCAAATCGTTGCGCATATGAATCATGAAGGGCAGACCAGAGATCTTTTGCGGTGGCAATATCAATAACTGGTGCCAGAATATCATGAGATAACATAGAGTTGGCCCATGCTATGATGAGTTGATCATGAGCACACCAATGTTCATGTTCTGGATTAAGAATATCTTTATCAAATAGGAGAAACTTAGAAGGCTCTGGTGTAGAACCATCAAGAAGTCCCATGATTCTTTGGCCTCTAGCAATAGGAATGATTTGGCCTTTCCATAGAAAAAAATTATTATTGAAAACCTTGATTGTCACAAGGTGAGGAAGAAGGTTCGAAAATTGGATAGATGAAGACATAATAAGAGTTATAGGGTGAGAAAGCAAGTTGAGATTATTTGTAAAGAAAAGAGAAGCAGATGGGTTTTTAAGACCAAAGTTAGTTAAGAACAAATTCTTTTGACTAGAGAAAGAAGAGCGGAAGAACAATATGTTGGAGCTTTGAGAGAGAGAGAGAGAGAGACAGCTTGAGAATGGGTTTTGATGAGGGATGAGGACGAGAGCTATTTGAGGGATGAGAACTAAATTTTTTTGTAGAGAGAGATGAGAGATTAGAACTGACTTTTTTTAGAGAGAGAAATAGGTGAAAGATTAGTAATGCTTTCTTTTTTGTAGAGAGAGGAAGAGGCGGGAGAAATTGGACTTGGATATTTTTTTTATTTTTTTTTTTGTAGAATGAGAATGTAACTTACTTGAATAAAAGATAGAGACTTGCGACAGCGTTGAGAAATGACAATATTTGTGTAAAATAAATGTAGATGAGAAGGAGATACCAATTTGATTAGATCTGCTAAAGAAGAAGTAGTAGGCCTTAAGAATTGGCATAGAAAAAGAGAGAGAGAGAGAGAGAGAGAGAGAGAGAGAGATATATATATATATATATATATATATATATATATATATATATATATATATATATATATATATATATATATATATATATATATATATATATATATCAGGGGCCTTTATGGCGGTTCAACTGGTTTTACCCAATAATTGGTGGGGGTGAGTAAGAATATGAATAGAAGAAGGAGTTATCAATATCTTAGAAGTGAGATATTGTTTGAACTTGAGAGCATTATAGAGAGAGAGAGAGAGAGAGAGAGAGAGAGAGAAAGAGATATGTGAGAGAGAGTATTATAGAGAGAGAAAGAGATATGTGAGCAAGAGAGAGAGAAGTTATGCATGAGAGTTATTTGGAGCTTTGGGGAGAGAGAGAGAGTGAGAGAGAGAAGCTTACTTGGAGAGAGAACATTATTGGATGTATGGATCGGCCAACCTAAACCGTAATATGATATCATGAAGAAATCTAGAGGGCACAATATTTATGTAAAATTCTTCACATCCATAGAGAGGGATGTGGATTCGATTTATAATTGTTATGTACTCATCTTTGATTGACTCAATCAAAGATGTGATAACAACCATCTGTACAAATATAAAAGAGACTACCATACGAAGAGATTACAATATATTATACTAACCTATATCATGATCGTATCTTTCTATATCACTAACATTCTCAAGATCATTATCATCATTATTATTAATATGTTGATCTGTCATATCTTGCTTACACATCTGTATAAGTTGCATATAGAGCCAGTTTAACACAAAAAATGTATTGGATCAACACAAATTGAATGTAGAGCCTGTCAGGCACAAAAAATATGTTAGACCAGCTCTATGCAAGTTGTATTGGTCCGTCACATTTTGTATCGGACTAGCTTAGAGAGAGTGGAAAACGTGGCAAAAAAAGAGGGTATTTTGGTAAAAAAATCAACTTTTGTACTTAGAAGTTGTTAATAAAAAAATATATTTAAGGTTGTCAGTTACGATCTCTTCTGCTTTTAATTTTGTTTGGGCAGAAAGGACCAATGTCTTCCATTTTTTGCTGGCTTCCAAGCACCATTTCAACAACTATCTATCTCTAAATGGATTGAACCAACTGCACCAAGTTCAATGAGAAAAACAAAAACGTGATAATACACATTGAAGACTCACGGAGGAGGATGCGATGAAGGACGGAGAGTTAGGGGGAGGTGGAGAAGAAGATGAAGGATTTTATTTTCCTAAGGTTGTGGTAAGTTTAGCTTTGAATGGTGGCTTGTAGGCGGAGGATAGATACCCAATTGTTGGCTCCTTTTCACCCCCTTCAAATGATACTTTTGGTCTGAGAGATTAGGCGAAAAGGGGATGGGGTTTATCGTATGTTACTGAAGTGAAGCTGTTGGGGGAAAACAATGTTGTTTTCTTGTTAAGGGACAAAGAGGAGACTAAAAGGGCTTTACATAATAGATTTTGTCGAGTGAGAGGTAAGCTTCTTTTTTTGGACTTATGGAAACCTTCCTCTCATTTGTCTTCAAGAAGCAAGGAGAACTTGTGGATAAGGATGTGGGGTATCCCTTTACATGCTTGAATCTGGATATCATTCATAAGCTAGCTAATAGCTTTGGTGAATTTTGTGATTTGGATAGAGAATCTTTTATGGGTCCAGATTTGAGGTATGCTAGAGTGAGAATTTGGAAGGCAGTGGGGGCCTCGATCCTGAAAGTAGTGAGGTTGTTGGAGAGACAAGAAACTTTTCCCATCAAAATTTAAATGAGGTTCAAGACTTTTTGAAGTCTTCTCCTTCAGAAGTGTGCCCTCCTTCAACTCAAGAGGTGGATAATGGTTGGAAATAGGTCTCTTACCATCGTTTTAAGGGTATAGTACCCCAGGTTGATGGCCTGAGATTTGAATGAAAGGTCGACTAGCCTGTGGGTCGCCTAAATCCGCCAAGAAGACGATGACGTTCAAAGGAAAAACACCAATTACAACGTAGTAGAATTGAATTAGATAAATCAAAAAGCAATGGATCCCGATTGGTTGTTTTCCAGAGTGGACAGAGGATTTTTCTTGTTATATTAGGTTGGTAATTCAAAGGGGAAGGGGATTGTTATTGCCAACACTGCGGGACCACTTACCTTACCTGTAATGACCCTAATTTTTTTGGGCTGAAAAACAACAATAACAACAACAACAACAACAACAATAATAATAAAACAATAAATAAAAATAATATAAAACAGCTAAATAGTGATAGTTCATTGTAATATGAATGTACCATGGGACCTTTACGGGACCATCCTAAATTTTATTTTTTACGTTTATTTTAATTAAATTAAGATAATTGAATACAGAATGATGTGTCATTATGAGGTGATAATGTGTCATTATAAAGTGATAATGTGTCATGACGTGGCATTATAGGGTGGTGATGTGTCATGAGTTGGCATCTATATAAATGAGGAAAAATGGCACATGTTTGACATGTGTCAAATGAAGATTGATTCCTCTCACTTATAAATCCCCTCATTGACCCATAATTAATCCATCATAAACTAGTTTTCTCTCTCCTCTCAAATGTAAACTTCTATTCTCTCTCTTAAACAATTTTCTTGCAATTATTTTTCTCTCTCTTCCATGATTATTCCCATAATGTCCATCATAATTGGTCTTCTCTCTCCTCTCAAATATAAGCTTTTCACTTTCTCTCTCTCTTTCTCTCTCATAATATCTTCATAATGATAGTCTCATTAGCCTTTTATTCTCTCTCTCTCATAATATTAGTAAAATGATATCTTCATAATTATAGCCTCATTAGCTTTTCATTTTCTCTCTCATAATATTAATGTGATAAGTAAAATAATATATTCATTATTAATATGATAATGAAATAATATTAGTATGATGGTAAAATATGATTCTCTCTCTCTTTCTCTCTTCAACAAATTTCATTCTCTCTCTCTCTCATAATATTAGTATTAGAATGATAAGGAAAATAATATGTTCATTATTAGTATGATAGTAAAATAATATTAGTATGATAGTAAAAGTTGATTTTCTCTCTCTCTCTCTTCAACAAATTTCATTCTCTCTCTCTCTCTCTCTTAATATTAGTATTATAATGATAAGTAAAATAATATATTCATTATTAGTATGATAGTAAAATAATATTAGTATGATAGTAAAAGATGATTTTCTCTCTCTCTTCAACAAATTTCATTCTCTCTCTGTCATAATATTAGTACTATAATTATAAGTAAAATAATATGTTCATTATTAGTATGATAGTAAAATAATATTAGTATGATAGTAAAATATGTTCATTATTTTATCTCTCTCTTCAGCAAATTTCATTCTCTTTCTCTCTCATAATATTAGTATTACAATGATTAGTAAAATAATATGTTCATTATTAGTATGATAGTAAAATATGTTCATTATTTTCTCTCTCTTCAACAAATTCCATTCTCTCTCTCTCTCTCTCATAAGCATAGAATATTTTAGATACTGTAAGTTTTATATGTAAGTGACCTGATTTTTTTGAAAAATGGTTATTTGAAAACTGGTATTTCGATATTTAGTAGCAATGTTTCTGTCTATCATTAAGGATTTTAGATAGTTGAAAATTTAGTATTCAACTCTGGATATCTATAAGATTCTTCTACTTTTTATAAAATATTTATTCTATAAGATTTCAATTTTTAAAAATGACTCTCACAACTACTACGTTTCTAAAACTGTACTTAAGAAATTGTGCCCAAAATTTTTAGCTGGTTATTTATAAAAATATTAGTGAAACAGTTTTCATGTGAATCCATTCTATTATTTCAATGATACTTTGAATATATGATACTGTTGCTTATGGGTGAAAGTGGTTTCATGTGAACACTCATAGGAGGTAGATTTTGAATTTGGCTTGGTTATGGTGGAGGTTGAGGTCTCCCTTCCTCTCAATGTGGTTCATGAGGAACTTGTTCTTCTTCCTCTTGATGTTGAGTAGGAAAAAGGGGTCCCGGGTGGAGAGAATGCTAATCAAGATGAGACGAATCAAGGAAGCCCTAGAGTAGCCAAAGTAGCTAAGATGGTGGATGACATGGGTATGGACTACGAAGTCCCGATAGGAGTTATTTTCAAGGAGATCATTGAGTACAAGCGTGCGACTAATAAGGATGATAAGCAGAGCACTGGTAAGTCAACTGCGGCCTCTAGCGAGAAGACTCATGTTAAAGTCGTTGGCAAGTCTTCCAAAGTCAGAGGTGTTGTCAAGGCCACCAGGTCTTCAACACAACTTCAGGCACGAGGTGGTGCAGCTAGCGGTGTGATCATTTCTGACACGTCGGTGATGGATATCAGTAGTGCATCTTCTTCATCTTCGGACTCTTCTGCTTCAGAGGAAGTTATGGAGGAGGCTTTGGAGGAAGCCATTATGCTTGAAGAAGTCTATTTCAGACTGTGCAAAGATGGTCCAGGCTCCTCTTCTTCACCTCCTTCTTAATGTTTATTTTATATTGGAATGTATGGGGCTTGGGCGTCTCCAAACAAAAGAAAGACATCCATTTTTTGGTAGGTAAATATAGGCTAAACGTGTTAACCTTTCAGGAGACAAAACTTCCTAGACCAAATGTTTTTGGGGTCCAAGAAATTTGGGGCTCAGGGGCAGTCGACTTTATGGGTGTTGATGCTGTGGGGGCCTCGGGAGCCCTTTGTATATTTTGGGATCCAATTGTGTTACAATCTGTTCAAACTATCTTCAAAGATAACTTTTTGGTTGTGGGTGTCTTAGGGCCTAAATCAGGTTTTTTTTGCCGGGGTATGATGAATGTTTATGGGCCTCAATCTTTTGCTCTTAAAGAAAGTTTTATTTATGAGATGTATTGTATAGTTTTAATCATCTTATTTATATTGGGTGGATTTTAATATCATCCATTGGCTTGAAGAAGCTAGTTTTAGGGGCCCTATTAATTCGGCCATGAGGTTTTTTAATAGTTTTATAGAGACCCATTCTTTAATCAATGTTCCAATCTTAGGGACTGTCTATACCTGATCCAATGGAAGTTTGTCTAATATGTCTATGTTTAAGTTAGACAGGTTTTTGGTCTCTGAAATTTGGTCAGATTTTCTTGCATCTGTCAAAGGTTTACCTCAGTTATCTTTCGATCATACCCCAATTCTACTGAGTACCAAAACCTCCTTGGAGGGGCCAAAACCATTTAGATTTGAAATAGGGTAGTTGCAGGAGAAAGAGTTTGTGAATAGAATTAGAAGTTCATGGGAGAATACCATCACAGTGGGATCTCTTGACTTCCAAAAGCACAATAAACTATTGAATATCAAAGACATACTTATTTTTTTGAAGAAAGAAAAGAGGCATAATGTTAGAGGAAGAATTGATAAAGTGCTTTTGGATATTGAATTGATAGATAATAATATCCAGTCCTTAGGTGAGCTTTCAGAGGATATGGTGTTGGAGAGAAAAGAAAAACTCAATATTCTTCAAGATCTTCGTAGGGTGGAAGAGGTATATTGGAAGCATAGATCTAGGAATAAATGGCTCAAAGAAGGTGATCTAATTGAGAGCGCTCATAGAAAGCAAAATGATTTTTCTGGGATGGTAATCACTGGAGTTGAATCGGATGAAAGTAATTCTATGGCTAATGCAACTATTGCTCATTTTAGGAAACCGTTTACATTAGAGGTTAAATTCGCTCCTAGGCTGAATCGGGTGGCATTCAAAGTTCTTCCTTTAGAGTCTCAAAATAACTTGGAAGTTGATGTTACTATGGAAGTGCTTAAGATTGTTATCTTTTCGCTGCCTGGAAATAAGTCCCCAGGCCCTAATGGCTTTCCCATAATTTTTTTTCTATAGATTATGGAGTTTGATATGTAACGAGTTGTTGGAGATGATTAAGGGTTTTTTTAGAAGATGGGAGCTTTTTAAAGGGGTTAATTTTATTTTTATTGCTCTGAGCCCTAAAAAGTCAGTCATTGTAAGTCTAGGGGACATCAGACCAAGTACCTTCTTATCAGTCTTTATAAAATAGTTGCGAAGGTTTTCGCGGAGAGACTGAAAGTGGTGTTGCCCTTAATTATCTCAAGACCTCAATCTGCCTTCATTAAGAACCGAATGATCACAGACAATGTTTTGGTGGCTCAGGAATATATCCATTCAAGAGTGTTGGATGGAACTCTAGGGGTTGTGATCAAATTAGATATGGAAAAAGCATATAATAGAGTAGAGTGAGGCATTCTGTTAGAAATTATGAAGGATATGGGGTTTGGTGAGAAATGGAGAAATTTGATGTTTGGATATTTATCCTATGTGCACTTCACCATTCTTTCCAATGGAAGCCCTTTTGGCTTTTTTAGTGCTTCCAAAGGATTACATCAAGGTGATCCCTTATCTCCCTTTTTGTTTACAATCTATGCATAGTGCTTTAGCCTTCTGGTGTGGAATGTGGAGAGTAGGAGCAACTTTTTTGGTTTTATGGGGGCAAATGAGGGGCCTTTTGTATCACATTTGCAGTATGCAGATGATATTCTCATCTTTTGTGAAGCTGAGGCTGAGCAAGTAAACAATATCATAATGTTTTTGAGAAGTTATGAGGCATATTTAGGTCTTAAAGTGAATTTAAAAAATGATTAGAGTTAATTGTGATGATTCAGAGGTTAGGCAATTAGCATCGATATGGGTTACAAGTCGGATAACCAATCACGTATCTAGGTATGCCTATTTATTATGGAAGACTACCTGTGGCTGTCTAGGACAAAGTTATTCAAAGAACTCAATTTAAGCTGGATCTTTGGAAGTATAACCTTGAGAGGTAGGATAACTTTGTTACGAGCTTGTTTGGCAAATTTACCTATTTACAAGACGTCCCTCATTCAGATTCCTTCTTCTGTGGCTAGGAAATTTGAATGTATGATGAGGAATTTTTTATGGGGATCAACTGATGTTTTTAGGAAATATCATCTTTTGAGGTGGGATTGGGTATGCACGCCTAAAAGTGAGGGGGGACTGGGACTTACAAAAATAAAGCTAGTTAATCAAGCATTACTTTGTAAATGGTAGTGTCGAAGTCTTCTACTTAAGGATCAGTTATGGTTCAAAGTGGTGGTGGCTAAATATGGCTTAGATAACTTCGGTATGTGGATTGGGTCAAGGCATGGTAATAGAGATGTCTCCTTCTTCTGGATATCTATTAAGGTTTGTAAGTCGTTGATCCATCTATATGTGAGATGGAATTTGGGGAGTGGAAATATGATCTCATTTTGGCACCATAAGTGGATTGGTGATTATCCCCTAAAATATGTATTTCCTAGGGTATTTGCTAGAACGGATAATCCTAACGTTGTGGTGTCAGATGCGTTTGAGTTAAGGGGAGGCCAGATTGTGTGGGATATGCACCTTCCTTATAACAGAATTTTGGACGAGTTATTTGCCCAGATAATTTCTCTCTTGGAAATCCTGAACCGAGTTTATGTTTCTCAAATGGCAGAAGACGAAGTAGTTTGGGAGATTTGAGTCAGACAGAATCTTTTCAATGAATTCAATGTATCACCTTCTATTCCATGATCGTTGGAGATGGTCCAAGCCAAAAGTTGCTCAAATTTGGAAGTGCAAGATACCTCATAAAGTTCAAGCTTTTTTGTGGTTGGTTGTTCAAGACAAGCTACTGAGTGTGGATAATCTTATTAAGAGGGGGAAGATCCTCCCTAATGTATGTTTGATGTGCAAGGCGAATTGTTAAACATGTGCTCATCTGATTTTACATTGCCCTTCTATTTTTAGAATTTGGTCCTAGTTTGTTTCACAGGTGGGTGTTAGATGGTATTCCCCCAAGAGGTGATGGAAATTATTTCTAATCTCTCTCTATCGTGGCTGCCGCAATTAGGTAAGTTGATCTGACAAATAGTTAGAGGACCTGTTATGTGGGAGGTGTGGAAAGAAATAAATAGAAGGACCTTTGACGTGATTGGTTTACCTATGGAAAGGGTCATTAAAAAGATTGTGCACAGTGTGTATAGTTATGGTTATCTGCTGTTAAAGGATGGGAGGATATATTGAAAGTGGATGGGATTTATCATAAGAAGGTCGAAAGGCAATTAGGTTTTGCCTTTGGAGGGTATTTTCAACCTAAACTTTGATGGTAGCTCATTGGAAAATCCGAGTTAAGCAAACTATGGAGTAGTAAGAGATTGCCAAGGAAATATTTTGTTTATATATGCAGGTCCTCACGATGAGACTACAACCAACCATGCGGAGTTGTATGCACTGTTTTATGGGCTGAAATTATTCATTGATAGAAACGTGGGATCCTCATGTGTGGTAGGAAGCAATTCCTTGAATGTTAAAAAGTGGTATAAAGGATTGGGAGTTTAAAACTATGTTGTTGCAATTCTTGGATCTGGCTTAGACCTTTCTCGTTTTCCCTTTTGCATGTTTTAGGGAAGCCAATGGACTGGCTAATTCGCTGGCTAAAAGGGGTGCCTTGTTGTTTGAGACTGTTGTCATCAATGATGTAATCTCCTTTGAGAAGTTTCTAATAAACTTAAAGAACTTTCTGTCAAAAATTTTTTTTATCCAAGTCCATGGCAGCTAATTAAGTTTGGCTCATTCAAGTTGGTTAAACTGCCAAAATTGCTCGACTAATTCCGGATTACAAACTAGGAAAAAAAAATGAATTGGCCATTTCTTCACAAAAATATCGAAAAGAACTAATTTTCAAGATAGCATCACCAGATTGACCCCCTAATGAACCAAGGGTGTGGTTTTGCATAAGATTGAAACTTTAAACAATTCCAAACCTTGCAATTTTTAGTATAAAAAATTCTTAAAATATATTTTTATCTTTAATTATAAAATTTTAAACTCTAAAAATTAGTTCAAATCAAGCAGATTTATATGCACGTGAGAATGGACAATCCAGATAATATGCTGCAAGAAATCTTTTTTTCTCCATATACATTCATCTCAATGTCGAGATGATCATTAAATATTTTTCCAATATCCAAAGACTCGAAGGCTTTTGTAGGTGCACCTAAAATCTACATCGTAAGGAGTCAACTTTATATAAACTTTCTGCATACCGATAGACATTCACCACAAATTAAAAATGTTTGGCACAACGGCATATTTTGACATCAATATTTCTGCATTTTTTTAGCCGGGAATTCAATTACTGTGCAAAATCTTCTCACTACGATTGATTCTTGAATACAATTTCCCCATTGAGCTCGCCTAAGGGACAGGAATTTGCCCTTCTCTAACTCTTGCTCATATCATGCATCATGTATGATGAATTTGGATACAGCAAACATGCTAATCTTATGGATTTACCATGTTAACCAGCAACGTTATCAGCAGGGGGAGGTGGGACAACTGCTTGCCGTCGTTGCCGTTCTCTGAGGTAGAGGACTGTCAAAAGGCAGATAAACAGAGTAATGATGGTCGCATTACCCTCATCCATGATGTTCGTCTCAATCCATGCCCCAAATTTGGGATACATTTCAGGAAGTGAATCTATTATTTCAACCTGTAGCCACAGCAAAGATCGACCTTTTGAGAAACAAATGTAAGTGACCCCTTGAAATCATAAGGAAAACTATGTATGTGCAATTTATTACAAAATAAAAACGTATGCATACGTGTTTGAGCTGTATATGTACTTATCGTGAAAGATAAGGTAGTAGGATGCATTTGCAGATACAAATGTACCACGCATACTTTTCTTCCATATTTCTTATATGAATCAATTTGGTTCTTTACCCAAGCTAAGAATGTCACATAAAGACCTTTAAATTCCTTGGACCTAAAATGCCAGCCATGGAAACCTAACCCACTTACCCACGGCGTAAATGAACTATGGGTCACTTCAATCAAAAGCTAAAAGCTGTAGAGCTTTCCATGCTCCAAGACCGCTGATAGAATTTACTAGATGGAATAGGATCATTACATTCAGTAAGAAAAAAATATAGGAAATGGAAATAATCCACAAGTAAAACATTCGGACGCCAGGTTTTCGAAAGCACTTGAAAAGAGAATTTCCTAACGTCGTTTGAAATTTTGGATAAAGAGAAGGCCAAGAAATTGCTGGGAAACTCACCATAAAACTACCAGCATGGTTCTTCCTTATCCAGATGCTCATAAGAGCAAGGGTGACAGGCAGCTTAGCAGCAGGATCGTTTTCTAAGGCTTGATCATAGTACCGTTTTGCTAAATGAAGATCAAGAGGAAGCCCTTGGCCATGTTCATACATGTATCCAAGGTTGAACATAGCCTGTGCATTAGATTGAGAATGTGCATGCGTGTAGGCCTCAGCAGCACGCTCAAAATCCCTTTCAGTTCCCTGCAACAGTGACGAGTTAATCAAACTTCTCTACAACAGTTTTTTAGAAAGACAATCTCTTGCTTCTCCAATACAAGTAACAAAGTGTTAAATACCCATTACTAAAGAGTGCAAGAGAAGGCTATGGTCATTTGATTAGGAGCTTTTGACAGTCAATCTGGAATTAAGAGACATTTTCCATCTCATTACAACTAAGTGAGGTTGCGCTCCTTTTGGTGAATGAACACCACCAACCAGGTGCTAACATGTGGAAGCCTTTATTATCTCCCATTCATTTTGCTATTGGACAGCAGGACCAGATTAAAAGATCGAATGGCCCAACAAAGTAATTAACTAGATCGTTAAGAACTGATTGTGAAATTTCACAAAGAGATGCATGTTTAATGAGACAATAAGGAAAGGCATTCTAAATTTGGGTAATCTGCTCAAATTGAACAGAAAATGAGCAGTGTTTATGTTGGTTCCAAAACAAAGGGTACTAGGAGACCTTTAGCGAGCAAAGGACAATCAGGATGGCCTATAAAGAATGCATTGTGCAGTGTGTGCATGTAAGTTAGTGTGTGAGAGAGCAAACCCGGCCATAGTAGTAGGCATCCCCGATGAGAAGTGCAGCATGCTCATTACCCTGCTCTGAAGCATGCCACCACAAAGAATGTGCACGCTGATGCCTCTCAGCAGCTGTGCAAAATCCTGACTCCCCAATACACAAACTTCGTTCCCCATATTTGTCAAGAATCCATGCAGCATTACTTTGTGCCACCTCATATCCCAGCTCAGCCATTCTCAAGTATAACAGTAACGCTTTACCAATTTCACCCTTTAAGTATGCTTCAAGAGCCCAACGAGATAAGGAACCCCAAGGTCCTCGCTCAGCAACTATTTTGTACAATGTCGCTGCCTGTTATCACAAGGACTCCAAAAATCAACATCATAGTTTGACACCGAGGAAACTATTAAGAAACATGTTACAATGCCAGAAAGAAGCATGTGTGTGTGGGTGCAGAGAAGAAAGGACAAAAAGATGAACTTACCAATGCTAGATCCTTTTTGAAGCCTATTCCTTTCTGGAACATTTTTGCTAATTGGTAAAATGCCTTTGGTTGTCCAAAGTTGGCAGCTGTTAAGAAATGCCTGCTAGCTACCCTCACATCTTTCTTCACACCGATGCCTTTAAGATATAGAACTCCCAAGTTATAATGCCCACTAGGTTCATCGTTTTTTGCTGCCCTCTCGAAATATTCTCTGGCCTGAAAAGGAAAGCTAGCCGCAATATCAGTATGAGTTGCGTAAATGGCGTGCGGCCCGAATAAGCAAATCATTCTTCAAAGTACCAATAAAAAGCAACTTAAAAAGCTCAGGCAAAAATTTATCAACAGAAATTGAGCCATTTGACAACCTCTGCTCAAATAAAAGAATAGAAGTGATAGATAAATGTTAGCTTGTTATAACAAGTAGCTAATAAGGGCCACATCACATAATGGCACTGCTTCAGCACCTCTAAGTTGTATTGCAGTTGTCGTTGCCCAGTCAACAAATGTAAATATGGAGTAACAGGGAGAAATTTATGAAAAATCATGTATCTTCAAGTATTTTACTTACTAACCAAGGGAGAAACACATATCTCCTAAAGAAAACTGCAGTGTGAGCACTGGCTGCAAGAGTGGTTGACCTCATTATCACATTTCATACAACATAGTTTTTGTCATGTCCGAATTATATTTAAATGGCTACTCCAAGTGTATAGACAGCTCCTATGTCTTTACATATAACAATAATCATTTTGCTAGGAAACAATGGCATATAGGTGGGAGGCATGCCATAGTTGTCTTTCGAACCCTTGTGTTTCTTTTCCCATAAATTCTGTTGAAAAAAAAACCTGGCGGAGTTTGATAGTGCCTCTTTCCAACTTGAAAAATCTCTAGAACGAAGTTCTTGCTAGAATGTGCACATATTTATGGCCTGTTTACCTTGGTAATATTATAATTACCAATGCTCTGCAAAATAGAAGCCTTCAACTTCCTGATATCAGGGCCCCTGGCAAGGATAAAAAGGAATGATTCACCATGTTTTCATCTAGAATGAATATGCACATGGAAGACATGAGAGAAGATACTCGCAAACTTTGGAATGTGTCAGGCTTGCACGGATACATTGCAGCATCATATCAATGAACTGGGGGCGTTGGGTCCCTCCAATTCTCTGGAAAACATGGATGAATAAAAACAGAAATTAAATTGGGGCATATTTGGGATTATATTTTTCCCTTTATCTTGTCAAATTAGATTTTTTTTTCACAGGTATTTTTGCTAACCAATCAGGCTATTTGGTGAAGTACTCCAACCAGTTTAAATAGGATCACATCTCAGATGGTGTTGGTAACTTCGGGGAAGTCAGATGCTTTATGGTCGTGAGATGCTCTACTTTGTTCATATTTTCACAAACATGGAAAGGGCAATTTAAGAGCCAACTTGGGATGCACGTTTGATAGCATTAAATTCATCATCCAAGTAGTGAGGTAATGTTTTAGAGCAACCTCAGAAAATTAGTAGAGCAAGAGGTAAGCTAGGAAGGTAATGAAGAAAATGGTAGAGAATAGGAAAGTGGAGTGTCATGGGAGAGTGAAGAAAAGGTGGTCAAGAGAAGTAATGCTGCGGATGTAAGCAAGGTTCAAAAATTCTGCAGCCTGGCCGTGCAGGTGACCAAGGGGCTTAGGCAGGCTGCCTGGGCCTTATGGTCCCTAGGCACCCTGTGCCCCAGGAGAGCGCAGAAAAATGCCCCCAATTTCCCCCAAAAGGGTTTTGGGGCCATTGCAACCCCCCAAAACCCAATTTATTTTCCTTGGGAGAGAGAAAAATGACAAAAAATAAAGATTTTTCAGATTTTTTTGAAGATTGAATATTTTTTCAAACTTTACGATTTTTGTGAAATCATAGTGTTTTCTTGTGAAATCGAAGTGTTCAACTCTATACTTTTTTGTGGGTTGAATTGGTTGCGAAAGAAGACTTTAGGCGATCAATGATTTGAGCCAAACTCTAATGCATCTTCAAAGGTTGGTATATTTAAATCTATTTGTCTAGGGTTTCTATTTGTGGTTTAGTTTTTTATTTTTATTTTATTTTTTTTGCTTGTCTAGCTTTTGTTCTTGTAACTTTTCCAAGTTTATATTTGGAAATGTGGCCCATATTCAAGGTGTGCGTTTATTTAACCCAATCTAAATAAAATATCTAAAACTTAATCCAAATGGATTTGTTTTTACTCTATTGGTTGGTCATTTGGTCTTATATTTGTCTCTTGATTGAAAAATGACCAATGCGTGACTTTCTTTTCTTGTTTGGTTTTGTTTTTGTATTTTTAGATTTATGATTGATTTTGTGGCCCATATTCTAGAATGGGTTTTTGTTTGTGTTCAACAGCATTTCACTGAGATTGGGGTAACCCAATCTTAGTAAATGTCAATAAACTTAATCCAAAATTCCAAATGGATTTATTCAAGTTTATTGGTCTAAAATTTGTCTCTTGATTGAGAAGGGAATCTTTCAGTTTTGTGCATTATTAATTATTTCTCTAGATTTGCCAAGGGCACGTTTGACGAAACTGAATTTTAATTTCAGATTTTTTTAAATTTGAATAAAGGTACTGCTGACATTTCATTGGATCATGTATTATCCTGATACATGCTATCTTGTGAATGTTTGACCATCTACTTGTATTCCTAAAATTACTTAGAAAGGCAAGAGAAGAGGTGGAAAATCTTGACAAGAAAGAGGCACTAATCTATTGCTCAATTCTTTTTAGAGTCCCCTCCATCTATGTAGAGCACCAACCAATCCAATAACACTCTCATGTGATGACTCAACGGGAGCATAAAGAAAGATTCCAATAACACTCTCATGTGATGACTCAACGAGAGCATAAAGAAAGATTCCAATAACACTCTCATGTGATGACTCAACGGGAGCATAAAGAAAGGTTTGGTTCAAGAGAAAGAAGCAAACCATCTTCAAAAGAGCAAACACTAACTTTCTCTCTACAAAATGCCCCTTTTGCCATTGATAGGTTTAGAGAGAAAAAAAATCAGAGTATCAGACCCAAAAACCCTTTCGCCATTGCAAACCCTATACGGCCCAATACGGAGTGCTCATAGTTGCTCTATTTCTCGTGCAAGAGAGTTCCTTTGCAAGAGCGGGAGAGACGATGCAAGAGTGCTCAGAGTTGCTTTGTTTCTCATGGCCATGCAAAAAAAAATTTTCCATTGCAACCTAGTAGCGAAAGGCCATATGGAGTTTGCCATGGCAATAGAGAGAGGCTCTCCGCTGAGAGAAAGTAATGACCAGGCTGGGAAGATATTGAGAGGGAGAGAAGGGGGGCTCTCATAAGATGCAAGAGAGGAAGAGACACAAACTTTTCTGACGGATAAATTTAAAGCCGCAAGTTAGCGTTTTCTCAATCTCTTTAAATTCCAGTACCACCTTTCTTTCACAAGATTGCGATTTTGGGGTAATACTCAAATGTCATGCGATTCAGTTAGGTTCCATCAAACGCGGCTTCTACCATATTGTGTTAAAGAATATTTAGATCATGTAATATACTAAAATATCTAAATATTATGGGCTAGTCAAACATACCCTAACTGTGTCATATTTCAAATTTCAATGATATACTTGTTGTTTTATCCTCGACCAATTGCTTGAGTTTTGCAGATCATTTGAATGCTATAAGTCTATAATTATAAATAATAAAGTAATGCTATGTCTCTAATCATAAATTTAAAGTAATTCTTATTGTTTTTTGAATCTTCATATACAACAATTCTATTCTTAATGAAGTTTCATTTTATTTTTCAGGATTTGATTAGGTGAACTTGTGGATGTCTTCTTCTAGTTTTAACGAACTATCTGATCTAGGGTGGAAATATGGACTCGTCCCAAAATCCCAATGACAAAAATTGCGCTGAGTTGCGAATTTTGTAAAAAGTAATACAATGCCAGCATTAATAGATTTTGGGCTCTCATAAGATGCAAGAGAGAGAGACAAATTTTTCTGACATAAATTTAAAGCTGCAAGTCAGCGTTTTCTCAAATCTTTTTAAATTCAAGAACCACCTGTTTTTCACAAGATACTGATTTTGGGGTAATGCTCAAATGTCATGCGATTCAGTTAGGTTCCATCAAACGTGGCTTCTACCATATTGTGTTAAAGAATATTTAGATCATGTAATATATTAAAATATCTAAATATTATGGGCTAGTCAAACATACCCTAACTGTCATATTTCAAATTTCAATGAAATACTTAAGTGTTTTATCCTCGACCAATTGCTTGAGTTTTGCAGATCATTTGAATGCTATAAGTCTATAATTATAAATAATAAAGTAATGCTATGTCTCTAATTATAAATTTAAAGTAGTTCTTATTGACTTTTTGAATCTTCATATACAACAATTCTATTTTTAATGAAGTTTCATTTTGTTTTTCAGGATTTGATACGGTGAAGTTGTGAATGTCTTCTTCTAGTTTTAACGAACAATCTGATCTAGGGTGGAAATATGACTCGTCGCAAAATCCTAAAGACAAGAATTGTGTTCAGTTACGAATTTTGTAAAAAGAAATACAATGCCAGCATTAATAGATTTAAAAAACATTTGGCCGGTATTAGATGCGATTACATCCCCAAGTACCCAAATCCCTACAGATGTTAGAAAAGATATATTGGACCAACTGTAGGGGATCAGAAATAAAAAAGAAGTTACAGAGATCAGAAATAAATAAGAAGCGACAGAAAAAAACCTTGATGGTATCACTAGATCAGTTGATATTTGGGGAGAAAGAGAAGAAGATGAATATGCTCAAGAAGGGGGCTCTATTAATAGCCCATGGAGATTGGGCAGAGAATACCTAAAGCAAGGGGGCCTATGAATTCTTACTTCCATCCCTTGATCTTGAGATTTTGATTCGATTAAGGGACAAAGAACCTCAGAAAACCACTTCAAAAAACAACAAAAAGAAAAGGCTGATAAATATGTTGCAAGATGGATCTATGAAATCCCATTCAATGCCACTAGTTTGAAGAGTTTCCAGATCATGATGGAAGCAGTGGGGCAATATGGGCCAGGATACAAAGTTCCTACACAATATCAACTCAAAGAGGCCTTGCTTAAAAAAGAGTGCAACTCACCCATGACTATTTCAAGACACGTAAGAATGCATGGGGTAAATATAAGGTCATTATAGTGTCTGACACATAGACCAGTAGAAGGCACGGGAGCATCATGAACTTGTTGGTAAATTGTCCAATGGGGGCAAATGTTCCTAAGGTCTGTTGATGCATCAGACAAGATACATGATGCATCTTTCATTCTTGATTTGGTAGAAATATGCATCAAGGAAGTGTGTGAGAGCCATGTAGTTTAGACAATGTTTCAAAAAATGCTAGGCAGCCGGCCTGGCACCCAGCGCCTAGGCGGACTCCCAAAACCTCAGGCGCCTTGTAGTACAAATTCTTTAGATATATACATATATGTGCTATCCAAAAGCACATATATGCATATAGTTGTGTCAATTCCGGAATTTATTGCATTTTTTTTTATTGTAACATACGTTTTCAATACAAACATATCGGATGTTAAGAATAAACTTATTCAAAATTTCAAAATTCAAAACACACAAAATTAAAAAAAGAAAAGTTACAAGTCTAGTCTATGTATTAGTAATAATCTCCAACTCTCCATGTTCCATAATAACATAGACTCCAACTCTCCAACCCCCAATAGTACCCCAAGAATAATTCCAATGAGAAAAGAAAAAGTTCATGATGCTTCTTCAAACCACAAAATATACTTTTGATTCTCAGAAATAAGTATAGCTAAAAGATTTAGGCTTATGGAAATGTTCTTTTAATTTTTGGGGGTTGAAAATAACCCCCATAATCAATTTAACTTTTTTTTTAGGGTTAAAATTACCCCCTTTACTCTTTTTGAGAATCTTTTAAAAATTAAAAAAAGGCCCACAGCCCTAGGCGCTGGGCACCCACCCAGGGACAGCCGCCCAGAATGGGGCGCTTAGGCCTAGGCATACGGCCTAAGGTCTCTTGGGCGCCTAGTGCCGAGCGGAACCGTTTTGAGACCTTGAGTTTAGGTGATTACAAACATGGCTGCAGCCAATATAGCAGCTGCTAGAATGTTGGAGGCAGAGAAGCAAAACATATTTTGGACACCATGCACAAGTCATTGTATTGGCCGCATGCTCGAGGCAATAAGCAAGATGAAAGTCGTGGTTTCAACTATAAGGAAAGCAAAAGCTCTCACAATATTCATATACAACCACACCTATGTGTTGGCTATGATGAGGAATTCCACTGATAAGGACCTGGTAAGGCCCGAAGTGACTAGATTTGCCACCTCTTATTCGTGAATGTGTTCTATTTTGGAGCAAAAACTTAAGGTTGACAATTTCCCCGGTTTGGATCTGAAACCCAAATTTAAGATCCTATCCGAATCTGGGTATGGATCCAGGATTTGGATCCAAAATTCAGATCCATATCCAAAATTTGCATCCGAATAGCAATTCGGATAAAATCCGAGTACAGGTGGATCCAATCCAATTTAAAAAATATATATATATATATATATACATACCTATAGGGTGCGGTTTGTATAGAGCCTAAGCCTAGGCTCTAAACAATCAATTTAGAGCCTACCTTCAAATAGTGTCGAGAAATGTGGTTTTAATACGGGAAATCTTTGTGATAGCCTTTAAATATATTTTTATATTTATTTAAAAAGTTTAAAGCTTAAAAAATAGTGTAGATCGACAGATCAATAAAAACTTGAAAATCTTGAAAATTGACGATCCAAAAATGTGTTATAAAATGCACTATTTCCAAAACTTGAAATCTATTTTTTTCTCATGTCCGTGCATCTTGATGTCAAAATGATCAATTTGAAGATATTTGGACATCAAAACAACCTCTTCTAGTGAAATTTTTGAGGTAGGCTCAAATTTGATTGTTTAGAGCCTCGGCTCTATATGAACTTTTCCCATATATATATATATATATGGGAAAAGTTTATATATGGTTGCATCCTTACCTCAATAGCTAAGGATGCAGCCGTATAAACCGTCCAATTTTTGGATGGTTCAGATTTCGCAATTGAAAGTCATACACCGACACTTTCAACTGGAAGCAACCGGTTACCCTTTTCTTCATTTCCCTTCAATTCTGTTGGCAGTCCAATTTCCTCAAACTCTCCTATTTTGTGCATCTCTCTCTCTCTCTTCTCCCCGCTTCTCCACCCTATGCCACTCTCTCCACAACCCCCCCCCCCCCCCCCCCCCCCCCTCCCAAAAAAAACAAACCCATGGCAGTTTTGCAGTGCATGATTCTCTCGCCATGGTCTTGATCATTGATATAACCTGAGAAAAGTGGAAACTTTTTCAAGTGAAAGCTCCTTAGTGGTTTTCAAAAGCAGTTTTGGGTGTTGTCAATTGGTTTCTTAGGCTCCCTTTCTGACTTTCTCTCTAATTCCCATGCACCCTGTCCAAAGAGAACCACTTTACCTTTTCTGCTCTCTTTGCAAAGTCCATTTGGTTTCGCATAAGCCCCATTTGTATTTTAAAAAAAAAAAAAAACCATCTTTTTCTCGTTTCTGGTTTGGGCTCTAGGTTTCCAATATCTATTGGGAAAATCACGATAGTTTTGGGGTCCCTATCAGTTCATAGGTTTTGGCTTATCATAAAGAATACTAGGTGAGTTCATAATCCAAAATGGTTTTCATAAAGAATACCGGGCCTTTTCTCTGATTCGTGACCAGTGGGGCTTCAATAACACTCAAGGCATTCCTCTAAAACTTCACCTCCATGCCATCGGTAAGAAGTTCTAAGAACAAGCCAATTCCATCCACCAAGACCAACTGGCATTTTCACCACACCTTGAAGACCCACCAACATAGATTTGGTACAATTATTACTAGTGATCACCACCTTGGTGTGCCTCAGAAGAACAAAGAGTCCCTCTTCTTCACTGGTTTCTTCCTCCTCAAATTCACAGGCTCGCCATTAGAGCCCCTCTCCACCCCTTCTTCAAGCATCACAAAATGCATTGCGAAAACCACTGAAATTTGATGAAATTGCAGAGAAACTTAAGCACCAATGGTGGAGGGGTGCAGCAGAAATTGAGCACTCCACACCTCACTTCCCCCTTTCTCTCACCAAACACTCTCTAGAACTTTCTCTCTCTACACCATTTCTCTGTTACTTCCTAATCTAAACAAAGATGGATGGATGCAGATATGAGAGAAAATGCATATCAGGCCTTTTCTCTCTCTAATAAAGCCTAGCTCCCCTCTCTCTCTCTAGTTAATGGGTAGACGGAAGGAAATTGGGCCACCGGTTAGCTAGTTTATATAAATTAATAAATGTAAAACATATATATATATATATATATATATATATATATATATAAAGGAAAAAGCTAACAATAGCTGGGCAGCTATAATGAAAAGTAATATAGGTGGAATCCCAGCCGTCAGATCTTCATCATGTGGTTCAGAATGCATATCACTATATGAATTTTAATATTTTTTCTTGAAATCGGATCATAATGAAATTTTAGACATGTGTACTAAAAAATAGGTGCACAATTAAATAATATATAAAAATATTTTCCAAAATATAAAATGATCGAAATACCCCTGAAAATGATGGGGGTAATTTGGTCATTGTAAATCATTGAAAATAATGTTTTTATATTTTTATATGGTGCACAATAGTGTTAGGTGTATACACCCAAAATTTCATCTTAATCAGATTTATAAAAAAAAATTAAAATTTATATAGTGATATGCATTCCGAACTACATGATGAAGATCTAACAGTTGGGATTCCACCTATATTACTATTCATTATAGCTGCCCAGCTATTGAAAGGTTTACACATATATAAAATAGGGGGAGGAGAAATGGAAGTCACTGCATTTTCCTGCTCTTGTCCTCGACTCAAACTTTTTCACCAGATTTCCTTACTTTCTCACTCTACCCAAGATCCCCATCTTTGAAATATGGGGCCAAAAGATTCTCATCAGGGCTCAGATTCTCACTCCTCATTCAATTCTCTCTCCTCCAAACTTTCCCCTTGCTTGCATCCTGGCAAGAAAATCTCTAAAAATGTACGAATGCAGTATTCTAGCACCTCAAACCCCAATCCAAGCAATGGCCAATGTTTCTTTGGAACTGATCAAATCCATATTTGCATCTGGATCCCATGTCTAGTTTTTGGATCTGGATCCGGATAAGGACATTCTGGATCCGATTGGATCCGAATCTAGATCCCATGTATACTTTTCGGGTTCGGATCCAGACCCCATCCAAAAAATTCTCAGCCCTACAAAAACTCAAGCTCAAGGATGTTTGTATCTAAAGAATGGGTTCAAATCAAGTAGTCCGATACAAGAAGGGGGACGATGGTAGCTGATCTAGTTTTGCCACAAAAGTTTTGGAATGGGGTTATTCACACCCTCGAGGCATTTGAATCTTTAGTTAAGGTTTTGTGCCTTGTTAACCACGAGAAGGAGCTGGTTATGGGTCATATTTAACAGACAATGGAGGTTGCCAAGGAGGAAATGAGGAAGAATTTTGAATACAACGACAAGCACAATTCTCCCATTTTGAAGATAATTAGTGTTTAATGAGACTCATCCATAGTGTAGAAGAACAAGACCAATTGTCAAGGGAGTTAGACAAGTATAGATTATCAATTGGGACACTTTCGCACTTAATTGGCAATAAGGCAAAGGAAGGCACTCTTTCCAGGTAAGTTTAAATTTTGTCTTTTCATGGTGAATTGGTGATTGGAGTACTTAGTTCTAGCAGTCTGGGTTGAACTTCTAATGCCTAATTTGATGTCTAATTTTAATTATATAAGTTCTACTCTATTTATTTTTATACAATATTGTAATGTAGGTTCATGGTGGGTTAATCACGAGCAAAGTGCTAGTCACTTATAGAAGACCACTATGCGCAATTTAAGCTTGACATGCAGATCATCTGGGTGCAAGCACAATTTATTTCCATTGAGATAGCAATCTCTTAGCATATTTAATTTGAGGCCTGCTGAACTCCTAGTTGTATAAATGTTCTTTTATTTTTTTGGTTTCCAAATCACTAATTAATTTTGATCCAATAGATACAACAGGCTTGAGTAAGAAAGACTATATGACCTCATTTTCATTCAGTATAATCAAAAGCTTAAGGAAAATTATCTGGATAGGGATACCATCAACCCCCATCATTGTCAATGAGACGGATGATACATGCATTCGGTTGGTCGATACTGGAGATGATACTGTATTCAATGGAGAGTAGTTGACTTGCAGCCAAGTTCGCAAGGCAATTGGAAGTCAATTTAAGCCCCATGAGAACCACAAGATCTCAATCTTGATATAGGAGAGTGAGGGAGGAGAAGGCAGATTCACAGGAGACCACAGAAGAGGAAGAATATGTGGAGAAGGGAGATGACTCTGTTGATGATGGCATGGCACGATCATCATCAGATGCATCTGTAGTAGTGTTGGAGATCGAGAGGTTGTTGGCAGTGATGATGAAACTCAATTGTCAATTTGCATTTATCATATTTGATGTACTGTTAGACTATGGAGTTGGACTGATGAGTTTTATTGGTTATGCAAGACTTGTAACTTATAATCAGCATTTTTTTGTTTATTGGCAGTCTCGGCACTTAGCAATGAGGAACGAATAATGTAGAATGTTGATTTTGGGAAATGGGCATCTTTTGATCTTTTATACGTTTTTTACTTTTAGACTCTTAAGTAATTCAATTTCAAATTTAAAATTGATATATCAGATTTGCTTGAAGTATGATGTATCAGGCACTTAGATAACGTCTTCATTTGTATTTCTGGGGAAAAAAAAAAAAAAAAAGATTTCCAAGATCAATTTGAGGGGTTTGGTTGGAAGCCCTCACTGGGGCCCAGAACCCTAACTTTACTAGATGAGCCGCTTATGGAACCAGGCACCTGCTCAGCAGACTAGGCGGCCAGGGGTGCGTCCGAATCCACATTTTTGACACTAGATGTAAGAAATGGGAATATGGTGTCAGTGCTGGAGTTTGTCTAGCAATGAAAGGCCTTATAGCTCTCCAGAGATGTAGTCAAATTGAAGTTAATAAAATGAGGGGCATACACCACATCTATTTGGGGTACAATGAGATGGCTTTCCTAGGTTATGAGGATGCAAAGGGAGAGACATCATCCAAAGAGGTCTAATTATGGACATATAGAGCCCAAAACAAGATGGTTGTTCGCATAATAAGCCAAATGCTTCAGAAATAAATCTGTGAAACCTTACAAGAGGATGGAGGATCCTCTTAAAACTCATGGTATGGGTAATTGATCATCCCTGTTGAGGTGCCACAAGAATGACTTCTAAGACCAATTGGCCATCCTTCCTGGAGTAGAAACCAGACAAATAGCTATGCTTTCTGCATGATGAGGAAAGGCAAAAGAGGACAAAGCACCCCTAAGAAGTTCTTAATCTCTGCACAGCATGCCACCTGGAAATGTACTTAAAGAGCACCCCTTGCATGAAACCGGGTGTAATGGGGTAACATTAGGTTCGAGCATAACCTGTGTAGCAATTCACTTTGCTTAGTTTGGTTAATCTTTAATTCACCGTGCATAAGCCTCCAGCATTGGAGGGATGACCATGGCTGTTTTGGCATCAATTTTGCTCAGCATATGTAGCCGAGTTTGCAAACAAGCTCAGGGAACTTGACTTGAGGACACGTCATGTGAGTCCAACATCCCACACTAGCATTTTTTATTGAAGGATGTTCTTTCTGTAACATATTTATTTGGGCCAATATATTAAGTATAATTTTTATAAGGATCTATATGGTACTTCTCAAATATATTATAAAATTTTCATATCAAGGAAAATTACAACTTGAGCTCCATGTATTTTTCAAAGCAGTCAAAATAATGGATGCCTCAAGCAAAAGCATAGGTAGTATCCTAAATGAATTCGATGTTCATGTCCTTGAGACACAAAGAGAGGCATAAACAATTCATTTTATCTCTAGAAAATTGTACAGCATAAAATAGAAATATTTTTGGCTTGAAGATTCAGAATTGAGTTGTGTTGAGATATGCTTGGATCAATGAAGTAGAATAGAAGTCGCAGTGGAACCTACAAGGCAAGCGTAAGAGCTTTCACCCCTTAGAGCCAGCACTTTCTATTGAAATTTAATTTCTCAATGTTCTTCTATTCAAAATTTTAAGCAAGCAAATGCATGTTTCAGGATATTCCAGCAAAGTATGAAGAGATGAATGAGGAGGTTCGATTGAAATATTTTCCTGCCACTTGCATCTTGTGCACTTTTCTCCAGCAACCATGATGGATGCAGGTTTCATGTGGAGGAACAGCTGTTAGATTGGGGAATTCAATCCTAAGATATATGCACTCTAGATGGATCACATGGTGGAGGAAAAAGATAGTTCTAGGACCCGCACAGAAGTTTAGGAACTTCACCTGATAGGTGGTCTCAGAGAGTCAAGGAGGAAGTGATCTCCAAAAACTTCCAAGGAGGTAATCAAGTTATAAAAGTGAAATATTGAAGATGCAACTACAGGCTATCAACAAGCCACCATATAATTACCCAAGAATACAAGCCACCGTAGGTGCCGGATATCAAACAAATGAAAAATGTTAAAAAAGTAAACAAGAGGAAGAACAGTTTTAAAGCACGTCATAAGTGGTGTATTACAAAGGTAAAAATTCTATAACAAGAAGAATCGTTTTTTTTTCTGAATATGAAGAATAAGAAGAATCTTACATTGTCAACCTCCCTCTAGCATGAGTTTCCCACAACTTCTCCATGTACATCCTGATACAAGATTTTTGAAGAACTAGATATCTCTAATGTCACCACCTCCAGGGCATGCCAATGAATGAGGAACAGTTATTGCAAGCCCTTCAGATGATATTTAAGAAATTCTCGTCAACAAGCAAAAGCAATGAAAGGGCAACATTATTCAATACAAAGAAGAGCCTTAGTGTCTGCCTCCAAGACGCCTCCCAACCTAATAATCCATGAATATGGAACAAATCCAAAGCTTGACACATCAAGCCCAGACTGCTAAAGAACTAGCATCAAAGAAAGCCCTTAGGAGCACCCACCAACACTTCCCCATCCAAGAGAAGCTCACTACCCACTCTAAAATTCCGTTCCATCTCTAGATCCTATTAGAAGTACTTCAAATTCCACAATGATAAGTGCCTAGGAAGGAATGTTCATCTCAATATACTCCCACAAATACTCTTTCCCTTCAATTTATCCTTAAGCCTCATCTAGTTTTGTTCACTCCATACTCCTCAAAGGAGTGCCACATCCCAAAAGAGAACCAGGAGAACAAGAGGCATGGGGACGACCAAAGACTATATACGCATGGAATGCCAAAAAGAAAAGCAGAACCACCAATCTCCTGATGAAGGATATCAATGGGATCAAGTATTGCATAGCATTGTGGAGAGGGTATTAAGGAGAAACTATCTGGAGAGCGATGTGTAAGTTTGGACAAGATGTGCAATGCAGTATTTGATTTAGGTTGGGGAGGGGACAGCTTAGGTTGTCCCTGGATGACCTTCTAGACCTTGATACATGCATCACAGAATGTTTTGAAAAAGCAATAGTGGAGGAGCGATCTCATATCCCAAGGTTTGGGCAGTTCCGATAAGCAAGAGGAAAGAAAGGTGCAATGTCAAGATTTCGATGCAATAAACAAGACCAATAACCCAATTTAGTGGTCAGTTTTAGAGTGTTGATAAAGAAGATTCAATTACAAGGAGGAGACTATCAAGTGGATATTGAGTTTCTGGTGTACTTTCGGAGAGTACTTCATAGAACCCCAAAGAGCAGGGTTTATAACTCCATTAGGAAGTTGGTGTAAAACAAGAAACATATACACCATTCTCAGTTGCAATAAATGAAAATAAGCAACATTAAATGAAAGGGAAAAAAAAAGGAGTGACTTCATAAATATTGCATGAGAAAAAAAAATAAAGGCAGAAAAAGGAATATAAAATCCGCTGCAGCTAGAGTAGCGTAGTTGATAAACTCATAAAAAGAACTTCAGATTATTAACGAGGCTCCAGATGTTCTATCAGAAAAAGTATACACATAAGCCATGATAGTCATAACTATCAAGTGCAACAAGAAATTGGTAAATTGCGACAGAGAACTTCATGTTATAGAAAATAAAATCTGACCTTTGTGAAATTCTTCTTTTCCACTCCATGGCCTTTGACATACAAGTACCCAATGCCATTATAGGCAGAAAAATGTTTCTGCTTGGATGCAAGTGTAAGCCACTCCAAAGCCTTGGTATAGTTCCTCGGAACTCCAGCTCCTCTAGTATATATTTCTCCAAGAAGTTCCATAGAATTTGGCTCGCCCTTCTCAACTGCTTTCAAAAACCATGATAAGGCCTTTGCATGATCACGCCTTACCCCTCTCAAGCCAAAATAATAGAAGAGGCCAAGTTTATACATAGCAGCTGCATTCCCTTTTAGTGCCTGATATTCCATTATCTGGAAATCATCATCCTCTTCCCCACGAGATTTTCGCAGTGCCTCCTTATTCTCTTCAGAACCATCATTAATCCTGACTGGTTCTACAATGGGTGAGTCTCTTGAAATGAGAAAGCTAGCCACTGCAGTTTCTGCTAGTTCCGCGTAGAGCTCAACAGCATTCTCAAACAACTGAAACAAGCATCGCACTTAATAGTCATATAGAGAGTTTACTGTCTGAAAAGGACATAGATAAAAGTACATTCGGTAAAGCCAATTCAATGCAAAAGTTATTCAATATGTGAACCAATGACCAATTAGTAGACAGTTTTTCAATGCCTTGTGATGCGCATGTGACAGGATTCATACGGTTACACAAAATGAGGGGAATAGGAAAATTTCTCCATAATCCCTTTGTACTACTATTTCTAGTGACCATAAAAATTTTCCATATACATCCTATGTGTTAAAGGTAGTTATGAAATCAAACTATATAACAGGCATAGTCAGTGATTATACAACTCCTAAACACACCTAAACAACAGAACTTGACATAACTTTTGTAGGAAGCATCAAATGACCCCTTCATCAGAAGCAACATGGAGAACTCCCGACAAAAAACATTTTGCGCTTCAATTTCATGACATGCAAGACAATAATAAATGGCTTCATACATGAAAAGTGAGACCCACAAAGGTGCCCAGATGGGGAAAGGGTCTAACGTTACATGTATAGGGCCATTGATTGTTCAATTATCAAGAACAGAACATGTTATGCACTATGCTCATTGCTTTTTCTGAGTAATTCACTCAAGTTTTGTGAATCACACATTCATGTACATCTTATTCACAAATGAAATCTCATTACTGATCAGGAAAAGGAAAAAGGACCATGGGCTATTATTCATGAATATCACAAATACCTTCAGTGGTATCCTCCAACATCTACTATTACTTTTAATTTTCTAGGCAGGTAATACATAATTCATAGTTCTTCATTAGAACAATCAAGTTCGTCTTAAGCACACATTAGAAAATCCATAAGTACTATGAATTATATACAAAACCACAAGGTTTGAAAAGCACTAGGCAGCACTTAAGCTGCATAGGTGCGATGCAGTTGCCCAGGTTTGAGATGCCTATATATAGGTCTGCAGGATATTCGTACATTTATGTACAATACCTACATAGATACATACATATTGCATAAAATTACACAAAATTTTGAATAGGAAAAATCCAAGTTTCAAAGTAACTAGGTAAATGTTAAATCACATTTTATACATGCCCGACCTCCAATCCTTAATGTTTGGGATAAATAACGACTTCCAAATAACCAAAAATCGCCTCTTGTCAAAGTTATCAATATTTTTCAATTTTAGAAGTTTGATTTCAGTTTTTTTCTTTCAGGCAGCATAGCTTAATTTAGAAAATTTTCATCCACCCCACTCCATAGACACCTACCCCTTTTTTTTTTTTTGCCCCAAAAAAGCTTGTAAAAACAATTGAGTCCTTTCAAAGATTATAAATCATCTCAATCCAAACCAAAATTCAGGGATTCAGTTAGGGCATCGAACTCGGCCCTTTCCTGAGCCCAGTCCAAGGCATCTCTCTCTCTCTCTCTCTTGGAAGAGAGAGGAATGGAAAAACTGTGGATCACCACCCCCTTTTAGAGAGAGAGATGAACAAAGGCGCAGATATTCTGCACCATTTAGAGAGAGATGAAAGGAGACAGATTTATTCCCTCCTTTCAGGGAGAGAAAGCAGAAGAGGGAGAGGGAGAGGGAGAGGGAGAGAGATGAATAAAGCGATGGTTTTGAAGCCCTCGACCGAATGAGTATTTCATAGAGAGCCGACAAGGGATTCCATTAATAACTGGCCGTTTCGATTCATGGGAACAACTTGATGAGAAATCCACCCCTTTGGGAGAGAGAGACAAATGAAAAAGGCGGGTGGAAATACCTCCTGCACAAGAGAGAGAGAGAGAGTACCTGTTACACCATGACAGACCCCAGTTTAGATATATAGAGAGTGAGAGATGAAGAAAGAGGCAGACCCTATTTTAGAAGAGAGAGAGAGAGAGATGAAATAAGGGGGTGGTGCCGTCTTTTACTCTATTGAGAGCACTCAGGCAGGTCCTGTGCATACTAGTCCGAGTACTTTAGCCCTTCCCATTAACTCCGCCAAGTCCAAGTAGACTCAGCCAAGTTCCTGAACCCTGATCCAAATACCCCCAAGTCTAAGCGCTCACTCTCGCTCTCTTACTAGAAATTTTTAGTGGAAATTTGAAAAATTTATACAGTTTAACTATAAAGGAGCTTCCAATCATAATAATTAGGTCAATTGTTCAGAATTTTATTGGAAATTTTGATCATTACATCAGCACATTTGCAGAAATTTTGATCATAATATGAGTCTTGTTGAAATTCCGACAATAATATCAATCTCAGTTTTTAATGGCAATTATTAATGGATATTTTGTGACCTGGATTGCCCAATGGTTTCCAACAAATCTCTATTTCAAAAGACCATTTGCTTTCTTTTCTCTTTGAAGACAATGATTGAATGTGGTTTAACAGATGATGTTTCTTGGGACATTTCATTTAGAAGGCTTTGGGTAAGTGAGAGATCGCAACTGCCATGCGGTACTTGCTAGAATGACTGTTTCTTAGAAAATAAAGGAGTCATCAAGGGCTATATTGACATAGTGAGAAATATGTACGACGGAGCGCTAATTAGTGTACGGACAACTAGTGGAGAGACACATGAGTTCTCAATGATAATGGACCTACATCAGGAATCAGTGTTGAGCCCATAATGTTTTGTCTTGATTATGGAGGAGTTAACCAAGTACCTACACGATGAACTACCATGATGTATGTTGTTAATGGATTGACATAGTTTTGATCAATGAGACTAAAGGCAGCGTTGACGCAAAGAAAGTGAGAAGGGTGCTCTAGAATCTAAGGGATCGTTTAGGTACCTGGAAATCTATTACATGAAAATAGATTACAAGGAAATATGATATTTCCACTATTTGGGTATATTTTAATAGTAAGAAAATAAAAAATACATTACACGAGATTTCCCAAAAACTCACGAAACCCATTACGCGCGGTGAGGGGTGAAATTTCTGTTACGCGCCTTGACGGGTAATCTTTGGGAAATCTTTTGTGCACGTCTCTCTCTCTAAAAATTCCTCTATACCTCCCACTAAAAATTGCCTTCTCTCATAAACCAAGATGGAAGCCCTACCCTCTCTCTCTTGCACCTCTCTCTCTCTCCTTCCCCCTTCTCTCATAAACCAAGCAGGAAGCCCTACCCCCTCTCTCTCTCTCTCTCCTTCCCCCAAAAGCATAAATTGCCTCTTTCCCTTAATTTTCCCAAAACACAGTTTTTGCTCTCTCCATCAAGGATCCTCTACTTTTCGCTCTCGCCATCAAAGAACCCTGCTCTGTAGCTTTGGACATAAAGATACCAGGTAGCTTTGGTCTTCTTCTACTTGTTTCTCTCTAGAATTCCTTATACTGGCTTTACTCAAGCCTTTTTTTTGTGATTGTTTGGATAATGTTAAATCTTCTTATGGGTTTTAATCTCTCTCTACAAATTTGAGATTATTTTGGTCTCCAGACATTGTGGTTAAAGCTTCATTGGTCTCTCTCTAAAACCTAGACAAGGTTTTGTTGTTAAAGTTTGTTTCGTTGTAGATAGTACCCACATCTAATGGGGTTTTGATGTTAAATAGGTTCTAGGGAATATCAATACCCAATTTTAACTTCTGATTGTTCTGGAAATCCAATGGGTAAATTTCTAAGACAGTGGTTTCATATTTATTTAAAAGACGAACTTCTGATTGTTCTAATTCTAGGCAAACAACGCTTCTAAGACAGTTGTTTCGGATTTATTTAAAAGACAAACGTCTAATTGTTTTGAAAATACAATGGGTAAATTTAAAACTCTTACCAACAAGTTTCTAATTCTTCAACATCAAAAAGTTGTTTCTAATTTCTGAATTGGAAAAGTCCCTCAGCTGCTACAATTTCTTGTGACCATGTAACTTTTTATGTTTGCTCCTACATATTCTCAACTTTGTTATGGGCATGAGTAGTTAGACCAATGTTTCAAAAAGCGCTAGGTGGCTCCTAGACGGTCAAGGGGGGTCCAAGCCGCCCAACAACTGGGCGGGCGCCCAGAACCTGGGCGGCCCAATAGAAATATTTTTTTTTTGTTTTGGTTTTCTCTCTCTCTAAAATAGCCACTAATGGGTTTTAGGTTTCAAGTGAACCTAAAACCCACAATTTTGCCTCTTTAATATTAAAAAAAAAAAAACCCAAAAATACCCTCAAAGAGCCGCAATTGCCCCCTGGATGGGGCGCAAGCCCTAGGCGGCCATCTAAGCGGGTTCAGGCGAGCACCCAGAGAAATCTGCCTAGGCGGGCCGCCCAGGTGCTGGGCGGTCCGTTTTTTGAAACAATGAGTTAGACTATGGACCTACTTGTGAAACCTCTAACTCTTTTTACCCATTTGACTAATAACTACACAAAACAATGATAGGAGGAATCAATCAAACCTATATGCTGAATAGAAAAAACCTTTGATTAACAAAGGCAACTGCAGTACCTCAAAATCACTCCAATGCATTCAAGCATTTATAACAACTGGATTGTCTCTTTGTGGCCCTCATTCAAATCACTCCAATGCATTCAAGCATTTATAATAACCGGATTGTCTCTTTGTGGCCCTCATTCATAACCACTTCGTTGAAAAATGACTAGTTTGTATATATGTATCTGTTTTGTGATTGCTATTGGGATTTTCTTTAGGTCTTATAGAGTGATCAATCTTTTCCCATGGTGAGTAACAATCAAAACCCCAAGCATGAAGTAAAGATGAAAATAGCCGGATCACTTGTCGCAGCTGGTAGTACTCTAGCTATATTAGGTATTATTCTAGCGACCCATGTGAATAAATCATGTGCACCAAAGTGTAATTCAATTGGTACTTTGTACCATAAAACGATAATTAACTCCTCTGAGGTGGACTATCAAAACCAAATTATAATGAGTAAAAGAGCTTATTTATCTTGAGGAATATTCTTTTAGAGAGAGGAAATATCACACTGATACAATGGGGGTTTCATTTGATGAACAACTTGTGATGTTCATGCATATTCTAAGCCACAACCTGAAGAACCGAAAGATTGGTCATGAGTTTGGTCACTCATGAGAAACTGTCAATCGACACTTTAACAAAGTGTTGAATGCAAACCACCAGAGTCGAACATACCACCAGAAATCGCTCATAAGAAGAGGACGTTATTTCCTTATTTTAAGGTAATGCATATTGGTCATACTTATTGTTTTTTACTTGATTAATGTGGTATTCGGCAATATTTTAATTGTTTCTCAATAATAGGATTGTGTTGGAGCCATTGATGGTACTCATATCCTGGCAACTGTTCGGACTAGACTCTAAAAACAATTTCATAATAGAAAGGGTTTTACATCACATAATGTGATGGGCATTTGCTCATTTAACCATCAATTCCAATACATTCTTGCTGGATGGAAAGGCTCTGCTGCTTATTCTCATGTTTGGCAATCATCACTCTCCTGTGATGATCCTCTTGTAGTTCCCAATGGTGTTTAGACTCTATCTTTGATAATATATTTGTTCACATAACAATATATTACCAATTGATTTTAATCTCAATCAAATATTCATTTCGTTGGAAAATACTACCTTGTAGATGCCGAGTACCCTAATATCTATGGATTTCTCGCCCCTTATTGTAGGACCCGTTACCATTTGAATGACTATGGTTGTGGCAGAGAAATACCACATAACTACAAAGAGTTGTTTAATAAACGGCATTCCTCGCTCAAAAATGCCATTGAACGTGCTTTTGGAGTTTTGAAGGCACGTTTTCCTATCTTGAAAGTGGCTACTACCTATCCAATCAAAACACAAGTCAAGATAATTGTTGCATGCCGTATTTTACACAATTTCATTATAAGTGAAGATGGTGGTGACCTTCCTGATTATGAAGATGTAATAACTGATCAAAACCAACCACCGTTAGTGGAAGTTCTTAAGTCGAAAGTATTTTGGAGGAGTCAAAAGGAGAGAGATGAGCGTTCGGAGTTCAGAGATAATCTTGCGATGCGGATGTGGGCAGATTATTGGAGTCGTCGTAATTGAAGCTCATAATTTTTATTTTCGTAAATTGTAATTGAGATGAATTCTTGAGAAAAACATTTATAGGATGTAAACTTGATTTCATAGTTTGAAAAAAGCACCAGGCGAGTCTTAGGCGGCCTGGGGGGTCCAGGCCACCCAGCACCTGGGCGGCCCAAATGAATCCAAAAAGGATTCTACAGATACATATTGTATAAAATATAAGACTTCGGTATTTAGGGCACATCAGAATTGAAAATACACAACACATTAGCACACACTCCATAAGCATAACCATAAGTCAGTCCATAATCCATATCCAATTAAAACTTAAAATTACCATTCATAGTTTAATCAAAGTTCAAAGTTTAATAATTATTCAACACTCATCATTCATCATCAGAAAAATTAGGGTCAGCTGCATTGGCATCATATTCATTGGAGTCGTCACCCTCCTCCACCGTCTCTTCTGAATCTGCCTCTTCTTCCTCATCTTCCTCCTCCTCCTCCTCCACCCTCATTCTATGTGCAGAAGATCTAGGGGCCCTAGGAGGGTCAGTTGATGTCCTTGAAGCATCCATGACCATGTTTCATGTCAATCTTTCATGCCCCTCGACCTCATCATCATCAACTAACCACTCCATAGCATTGTCTATATTTTTTGATCTGATGGGGTGTCTCTTATCTCTCTTAGCAAATATGTCCTTCAAGAATCGATTATACTTGACATAGACTAGGTCATTAAGCTTCTTTGATTCAAGTCTGTTCCTTCTCTTTGTATGAATCTAACAAAATCAAATGAAACTAATTAAAATCTATGGTTCATGTATTACTAATACAATTATACAAATTACCCTTAAGGCCTTACCCCTTCAAAAGTACTCCAATTGCACTCACAACCGGGTGAGGACGTGGTTAGGTTTAAGATTTGAATGGCCAACTTTTGTAAATTTGGAGAACTACACCCATGTTGGCTCCACCAATTGGCCGCAAAGATATAGAATAAAATCATAAATAAATAATAAAATTATAAAAATGAAACTTGATTATGAACTTAAGAATATTATTACTACCTGGATCAAGTTTGGTCCTTTGCCTCATCACCATTGGACTACCAAAACACTTTAATGAGCACTTGTAATTTATCTTCGCATACAATATCTTGGATATCAGGATCAGGGACTAGTACATCTACACACTTATTAAATCCAGTCATAATTGTATCATTTGTGTGTATATCCTTGTCAACATAAAAAAAAGCTAAGTTTAAATAATAAACAACTGCATGCAATAGCCGATGTAGCTGCCTATCCCACTTCTCATCAATAATCTCCCAAACAGGCTTGTAGCAGTTCTCACTTGTAGCAGTTCTCATCATTATCAAAATTTTGGGCTCTCTCTCTTTTGCATTGCTCCATAGACTCATATATATAGCCCATAGAAGGCTTGTCACTACCAACCATGCAAAAGACTTTGATAAGAGGAAAAAATACCTTAAGATCACCCTTCACCCCTTGTCAAAAAGCCTTAGAAAGGATAATATCTCTCACCTTCTTTCCAACCTGATCCTTGAACCACTTGCAAGCTCTCCAATCATCCGAGGTAAACATCCGCCGCAACTGCACTGTCTTCGAATGTATGCTATCTACGCATAAGTACCAGGTCACAAATCTCAAGGTTTCAAAAAATGCTAGGCTGTGCCTAGTGCCCAGAGCCTAGGCGGGTGCCCAATGGTGCAAATTCTTAACATTCTTTTCTATCGTTGCTATTCAAATGCTCATATATGCATATATTTGTGTTAAATTTTGTAATTTATTCCATTTGAAGTATCACAAGTTCGCAACATACGTTTTTATATACAAACATATCAAATTCTAAGGTTGAGAATAAACTTATTCAAAATTTCAATCCATACAAAACATTTAAAAGTCTAATAGGTTATTGTAAGGTCTCCAACTCTCATATTCTCCATATTCCATATCGATAAAATAAACCATAATAACATCCAAATTTCCAACTCCCCAAGTCTTCAACAAATTGACTTTCAAAATATAAAAAACCAGTAAACTATACAACAAAATAGTCCAAAAAGGCCACAAAAGTATAAAACCACATAACAAAATAAAAATAGTCCAAATGTCTAAAGCCTAAACCAAGATGGTGCAATAAAGTTACTACAAAAGAAGATAAAAGACATCAATAAGAATCAGAATCATCATCTCCATTGCTTTCATCTGCATCAGAATTGAGGCCGTCATCATCAGAATCATCACCCTCTTCAACATATTCCTCTTCTTCCAAAGATTTTTCTGAATCTGCCTCCGTGAAGTACCAGCAGAAGAAGTTGCTCGAGTGGCCCTCCTAGTTTCAGAAGCTTGCCCCGAAGCCTCCTCGACCATTTCCCATGTCAAACCCTCCTCGATGAAGACCTCCTAAATTCCAAGGTCACCAACTAGCCAATCTGAAGCATTCTCCATATCTTTCAAAGAGATAGGATCCTTCTTTGACTGGTTTTTCTTCTCCTTGAGCCTTTGATTCTCTCTAACAAGAACCAAGTCATTGAGCTTCTCTTACTCAAGTCTATTTCTTCTCTTGGTATGCACCTATAAGGACAAATGCAAAAGTAACTACTATGAATCTATGATCTTCTTACCTTCTATGAATCTATATTACAAAATGAATTTATAAACAAGAAAAGCATATAAAATTGTAAAATAGTAAAATGTCATCTCAAACGAACTCCAATTGCGCTCACAACCAGAAGAGGTAGTTGTCAAACTCAAGATCCATATAGCCATCTTCTAGAGGTTTGGAGCGCTACTCCCATGTTGTCTCCACCATTGGGCTGCAATATGTGGGCAACCTTTATAATTAATTTAGGTATTTAACATTATCCGAACTTGAAAGTTGAAACTTGAAAGAAAATTATAATTTATAAAACAAAAGTCAAAAGTATACTACCTAGTTCGTCTTTGTTTTTGTGTCTTAATGTCATATCTTTCCCAAATGACATCAAAGAAAACTTGTACGAAATTAGCTCTTCAGTTGATATCTTATCTTGGATATTTGGATCGGGAACTAATTTTCTTAAGGCACTCATTAAAACCTTCCATAATTAACCCTTTAGACTCAATATCTGCACCTACATAAAAGAATTTGGGGTTCAAGTAATACCCTGCTGCATGCAATGGTCTATAGAGCTACCTATCCCATTTGTCATCTATAATCTCCCAAATTGGGGCATACTTGGCTGCATCATTGCCCAAATTCTCTGCAATCTCATTCTTAACCAAGCGCTTATCAGCATCAACCAAGCGCCTATCAACATCAACCAAGCGCAAGACCTTCACCAAGGGAAGAAATACTAATACGGAATGCTTAGCCTCGAGCCAAAAATATTTTGAAAGAACAATATCCCGTGCCTTTTTTCCCTTGGCATCTCTAGACCACATACACCTACTCCACTACTCTGAAGCAAACATAGACTTTAATGCGATCGTCCTCTTATACATGCTCTGTAAGCTAAGGTAGGCAATGGCAAATCTAATGACCCCAGACCTCACTAGCTCTCTCTTTTTTGTAAACTTGTGCATCATGCTAAGGGTAAGTATGTGATTGTATATGAAGATTGTAAACTCCTTAGCGTTAAAAATAATTCCTTTAATAGTAAGCAATTCACAAATAGCCTCAAGCATAAGATCTACGCAATATGCAGCGCAAAGAGTCCAAAATATGCAAGGCCTCTTCTGTCGAAGCAAATGACCAGCAGCTAGATTGAGAGTAGCATTATCTGTGACTAGTTGAATTACAAGTTCCTCCCCAACCTCCTCAATGCCCTTAGCAATGAAAGAAAATATATAATGTGCATCATGAATATCATTGGAAGCATTAATTGAGCGCAAAAATATTGTACCCGTGGGACAATTTACTAAGAAATTCATGTTAGTCCTCCTCCTATCATTGTACATATCTGTCATTAAAGAAACCCCAAATTTAGCCAATCCCTCCTTATGGGCCTTGAGATATTTGTTAGTATACTCGACTTCTTTCTTCAGTTGTGGCTCTCCAATCTCATAAAGAGTTGGAGCTTTCAAACCTGGCCCAAATTGCCCAATTGCTTTCAACATTGTATGGAAGCTATTCAAGCGAGCAGTGTTAAAGAAATGCCCGCATGATAAAACCATCGAGCAATATACTGAATCACCCAGGCTCTATCTTCCTTCTTAAATCTATTTTCAATTGTCACTTGTTTTTTTCTCTTTCCTCCCTTGCCTTTCACAAGTACTGTCTCAAGGCTAGGTGTAAAAAAATTATCTATAGGCCCTCTCATACGAGGCTTCTTAGACCCAAAAGCCATCTTGTTCTTAGAGCTCTGAGTACCAACCAGAGCTACCTCTTCTTCCCCCTCTTCATCCTCTTCTTAAGTGTCAATATTATCATAAAAAACATGGACCCCTTACTTTAATTTGCTATATCTTTTTTTTATATAATTTTTTAACTCTTTTCACCTTCAATGTATTCCAAAATTTCTCTTTACAAGATCTGGGATTTTCTTACATGGGGCAACATCATCTCTAATACCGGCAAATGTTTCTTAAATCTATTTATACCGGCATTAGAAACATGTCCACAGAAATTGTACATAATTTTATTAATGTCATTCTTATCAGGGTTAACACACTATTTCCATCCCGGATCTCCACCCCTACTAGACCCCGCATAAGACATCTCAAATTGGAAAAATAAAACTCAAATAAAGATTACAGACTGACCTTTTTTGCACAATCTCTGATCTTCAATGTTGGTTACCTCAATCGTGCTACAAATCAACTCAAAAGTCTTTTAATGCAACCAATAGCACCCTAAAAATTATTTCAATGAGAAAAAAAAACTTTTTCAATCCACAAAAAATACTTTTGATTCTCAGAAATTACTTCAGATTCTCATAAATAAGTTTAGAAATTGAGGGTTTCTTTTTTTTTCACTTTGGGGGTTCAAAAATAAACCCCATAACATTTTTATACAAACTTGGGGGCCAAAATGACCCATTTTGCCCTTTTAGGCGAATTTAAAAATAAAAAACGCCTTACAGCCCTGGACGCCCGCCCAGGTTCAACCACCCGTGTGGGGCTTAGGTCGAGGCGTGCGGTTTATTTGTTCAAGCCGCCTAGGCGGGCACCTAGGCGCCGAGGGGACCTTTTTTTTAAACCGTGACAAATCTCGTGACCCCAAGCCTCACAATCTTTCTTCTTTGTAAATCTACACATCAAGTTGAGGGTGAGATGGTAGCCATAAATGAAATTTGTAACTGACTTTGCCTTCTTCACTGCACCTGATATCTCGGTTAAACCGCCAAAAGCCTCAAGCATGAGGATTACACAATGTGTTGCACATGGTGTCCAAAAGATTCTAGGATAAGCTATGCGCAACAATTAGCTGTAGCAACATTAGGAGCAGCATTGTCTATGACAACCTGTACAACATGATGCTCCCCAACCTCCTTGATTCCCTTCTCTAAAACTTGGAATATGTTATGGGCATCATGGATATGATCAGAGGCATTAATAGACCTCAAAAAAAGTCCCTAAAGGATAATTCACAAGCAAATGCATCTGCCTTCTTCTCTTCCTATCACTCCAAGCATCAGTTATAATAGAAACCCCATACTGAGCCCATGCATCCTTCTTAACTTCTACAGCTCCCTTCGTGACACTCACCGCCTTTTTCAGAAGAGGCTCTGAAAGCTCATAAGGGATTGGGGTTTCATCCCAGGCCCAAATGAGCCAACTGCCTCTACCGCGGCGTAGAAGCTGCTTAAGTGAGCGGTATTGAAAGGAATGCCCGCTTCATAAAACTATGTAGCAAAATAATAAGCAGCTCTATCACTCTCTTCCTTCTTCATTCTATTTTCAATGGTGGTTTGCTTCTTTGTTTTCTCTCCTGAAACCTCAGGGTCAATCAGAGGCAAAAAACTATCCATAGGGCTTCTAACCCGAGGCTTCTTACTCCCAAAACCAGAACCAGAAGCAATTACAACTCCCTTTCCCTTTCCCCTAATAATGGATTGCTCTACTTCTACCTCTTGACATCCTTCCCCAATCCCATCCTCATCGCTATCATCATCATCATAATTGATCCGAACCCCAGTCCTAATCTCTGTTGTGGAGGGCAAATCTCTCATCTATTTTTAATTTTACCATATTCAAAAAATTGGTTATTTCCTCTTTAACAGCATCAGGAGTCTTTTTACATGGGGCAATATCCCCCCTGATACCGGCAAGATGTTGAACTAATTTATGCCCCATTTTGTATCCTTCTCACAAAAATTGCATCTTATGCAATTTTTATCATTAGGATATGGGTTGTAGCCATATTTCCATCTGGGATCACCACTCTAATTAGATCCCGAAGAAAACATCTCAAAATAATGCAACTTATACAAGCAATAAAAAAAAATCACTTACTTTGAGTTTGATTGCTCAATCTCCAAACTTGCACCTCAAAATGCTTCTAAGGACTCACAATCTTCTAAAAACCCCCCCAATAGATTTATAAAACATATCAAATTAAATCTAATATCAATGGGTGATGTTTTGATCAATTTCTCATAACTTTGAGAAACCCTTCAATCTTAAAGAAATCACCAAAAAAACTAGCTTTTTTGGGCCTTTCTCTCTCTAAAATAGGCTCCAATAAGTTTTAGATTTCAAATGGACCTAAAACCACCATTTTTTACCCTTTATTATCAAATAAAAGGATAAAAAATGCCCCTCACGAAACTATTTTCCGCCTCTAGGCGGGGCGCAATCCCTGGGCGGCCGCCCAACGCCCTGGGCGCGTAGGCGGGTGCCTAGGCCTAGGAGAAGCGCCCAGGCCCCCAGATCCGCCTCGGCGACCACCCAGGCACTGAGCGATCCGCTTTTTGGAACACTGCCTGATTTTGTTTTATGTTTTCTGTTAAACATTATGACCCCTTTAAATCTATGCAAATTTCTATTTTGCTCATGTATAACTGAGCTTTGTAATTGTATTTTAGATTGCTATATTAGATAAATGCATTCCATGTGAATTTTCTTTTTAATAGTTGATGTGATAGTGATATTTGATAGTTGAGAAGTGGGATAAGCAGCTACATTGACCATTACATGCAGTTGGTTATTATTTGAACCCAGTTTTTTTTTATATTGACAAGGATATACAAACAAATGACACAATTATGAATGGATTTAATGAGTCTGTAGAGGTGCTAGTCCCTGATCCTGATATGCAAGATATTATATGTGCTGATGAGCTGATAAATTACAAGTGCTCATTAAAGTCTTTTGGAAGTCCAGTGGCGATGAGGCAAAGGGCCAAAATTGATCCAAGTATTAATAATATTCTTAAGTTCATCAAGTTCAAGTAATCAAGTAATTCTATTATTTATTTATGCTTTTATTCTATATCTTTGCAGCCCATTGGTGGAGCCAATATGGGTTTAGTTATCCAAATTTACAAAAGTTGGCCATTCGGATCTTAAACCTAACCACTTATTCATATCCGGTGGTGAGCGCAATTGAAGTACTTTTGAAGGGGTAAGGCTGTAAGGGTAATTTGTATAATTTTATAAATAATACATGAACCATAGATATTATATTTTAATTAGTTTCATTTGATTTTGTTATATTGGTACAAAAAAAAAGAACAAGCTTGAATCAAAGAGGCTCAATGACCTAGTCTATGTCAAATACAATCAATTCTTGAAGGACAGGTTTGCTAAGCGAGATAAGAGAGACCCCATCAGATCAAAAAATATGGACTATGCTATAGAGTGGTTAGTTGATGATGATGAGGTCGAGGGGCATGAAGGATTGACATGGGACATGGGACATGGTCATGGATGCTTCAGGGACATCAGCTGACCCTCCTAGGGCCACTAGATCTTCTGCACAGAGATCGAGGATGGAGGAAGAGGAGGAAGAAGAGGCTGATTCAAAAGAGACGGAGGAGGACGGGGACGACCAATATGTCGAGGAGGGTGACAACTCCGTCGACTCCGATGAATATGATGCCAATGCAGCTGACCCAAGATTTTCTGATGATGAATGAATGATGAACGTTGATTGTTGAATAATTATTAAACTTTGAAGTTTTAACTTTGATTGAAGTATTGTGTATTGAACTATTCAAGATTCTTTTGAGTTTTCAAGTATTACTTTCATTTTCATAGTTTCATAATTCAATTTTGTTTTCATGGTGGTGTACTACAGTACTAGTGTGATACTATTTGATAACTTGGTTTGATAATTTGGTTGGTTGTAAATTTTAAGTTTTAATTGGATTATGGATATGGAGTATGAATTGACTTATGGATTATGGTTATGTTTATGGAGTATGTGCTAAATGCTAATATGTAGTATAATTTGAATTATATACTGCAATACGTATAACCGATACTGACATAACTGCATTCCAGAATCCTTATTTGGATTCAACTGGGCCGCCAAGGTTTTGGGCGCCCACTCAGGCGTTGGGCGGTCTAGACCCCCCAGGCCGCCTAGAATCCGCTTAGCGCTTTTTGAAACATTGGATCTCGAAGTAAACATCTCAAAATAATGCAACTTATAAAAGCAATAAAAAAAAATCACATACTTCGAGTTTGATTGCTCAATCTCCAAACTTCCACCTCAAGATGCTTCTAAGGACTCACAATCTTCTGAAAACCCCCCCAATAGATTTATAAAATATCAAAAATTAAATATAATATCAATGAGTGATGTTTTGATCAATCTCTCATAACTTTGAGAAACCCTTCGATCCTAAAGAAATCACCAAAAAAACTAGCTTTTTGGGGCCTTTCTCTCTCTAAAATGGGCTCCAATAAGTTTTAGGTTTCAAATGGACCTAAAACCCCCATTTTTTGCCCTTTAGTATAAAAAAAAAGGATAAAAAATGCCACTCACGAAACTGTTTTCCGCCTTTGGGCGGGGTGCAGTCCCTGGGGACCACCGCTTTTTTAGGGCGCCTAGGCTTGAGAGATGCACCTCGGCCCCCAGATCCGCCTAGGCAGCCGCCGAGGTGCTGGGAGGTCCGCTTTTTAGAACACTGCATGATTTTGCTTTATGTTTTTCTGTTAAATATTGACCCCTTTAAATCTATGTAAATTTCTATTTTGCTCATGTATAACTTAGCTTTGTAATTGTATTTTACATTGCTATATTAGATGAATGCATTCCATGTGAATTTTTTTTAATAGTTGATGTGATAGTGATATTTGATAATTCATGTTAGACATGGCCAATGAAATTCCAATGACTCGGTCAAATCCCAAGACAGGGAGCAAACTTAAATGGAGACAATTTTGTTGGAGCTACTTGTTGAGCAATGCTTGCTCATTAAGAAGCTCGAATCAGCTTTTAAAAATGAGCAATGGGAGTGCAATTGAGCAGAAGTTCAATGCCAATCTTGGAATGAACTTGAGAAGGGATGCTATGCTTTTAAGAATAAACTTTGAGCGCAGTCAGAACTACAAGGCTGTCAAAAAAATGAAGGATCAAAGTGGCTTTGGATGGAATGAAGAATCACATGTGGCCATTATCGATGAATCTTTATGGGATGACTATATAATGGTATATGTATGTTTCTCATCTATCTAATTTTTTATTATTTTGATAAAATGTGAATTAGTTATTTAAGTTAATGCATATTATATTAATCTTGCAGTCTAATCTCCTTGCAAAGAACTTCAAAGGGAAGTACTTTGAAAACTGGAAGGAGCTGAGCATAATTGTCAACAATGATTTTGCCGAGGTTGTTGGTGCCAAGACAGCAGCACAACTAGAGAGGGACATTGATGATGATGTTGAGGATATTCGAGAGACGATTGTAGGCTTAGATGATGATGATGGTGTTGAAGAAATAGGTGATGATAAGGACTTCCCAGAGACACCGATCCAATCAAGGACGAATGGAATGACCACCAATCCATTCGAGAAATCAACCTCGGTTATGACATCGAGGAAGAAAAAGAAAACCATGGTTGATACTGTGGAGTCAATAGGTGTAGCAGTGAAAGAAATTGGTGCTACAATTGTAGAGTTGAGGAAACCCACATATACAAGAGGTCTACAAAGCTCTTAAACAGGTCCACGGCCTTGCTCGACCCGTCTTCATAGGAGCATATAATGAAATGATGTCAAACGTAAATATTAGTGACGAATTCTTAGAAATGACTAAAAAAGACCAAGTGTTTTGGATTAACTCGAAGTATTTTCAAGAAGGTGGTGACATGTAAAGTGGAGTGAAATCCACACTTTTTTTATTTGGGTTCCTCTCTCTCTTTATTTGACCGAGATGGTTTTTGGACTTGAGAATTTTTGTTATCGTATTTGCTATACTTACTCTCTAACACATACACATACATTATCTCTCTCTTTTGGTGGATGATGATGAACTTCTCTATCAGTTTCTATATCTATGAACATTAGCAAATCTTGTTGGAATAATGACAATTATTTCACATTCTCATTCTCTCTTTAAAATTGTGATGATTAAGATCAATACTTTGCATTCTCTATCTTTGGAATGGTGATTATTAATACCTTTATTTATCTCTGTCTCTGTCTCTGTCTCTCTCTCTCTCTCTCTAGAATGGTGATGATGTTATTATTAGAAATCTTTGTGGAATGGTGTGATGATGACTTTAATTCCACATTTCAGTGGAATTTTGTGACAAAAAAGAAAGAAACGATAGTTTATAGGCAAGTGCTAGTAAAATGTTGGTAATGCATTTCCCATATTTCTTCCAGACATAGCCAAATAGTAGCAATGTATTTCCCAGGTTGCATCTAAATACTACCCAAACCATAACAATCCATTGCAGGTAATGTATTACGCAGTAATGTATTACGCGATAATGTATGACGTCAGTAATATATATACCTCTAAAGGTTTTAACATTAGCTGGACTATAATATAAAATATATAGAATGCAAATTTAGTAACAATAGGAGTAGAAACGAAGTAGTTAAGATTGATGGTAAAGAAATATCTAAAAGAGATTGTTTCCTATATCTAGGGTCAATAATCCATGAGAATGGAGAGATTGAGAAAAATGTTGCACATAGAATTAGAGTTGGGTGGTTGAAGGTGAAGTTCTATACGATGGCTATAAGACCAGCCATGCTTTATGGGATGGAACGTGAGCAGTTAAGAAATAACACATCCATATGATGAACGTAGCAGCGATGAGGATGTTGAGATGGATGAGTGGCAAGACAAAAAATGATAGAATTAAGAATGAATACATACAAGAGAACTTAAGTGTGGCTTTGATAGGCGATAAGATGAGGGAAAGTAGACTTATGTGGGTTGGCCATGTGCAGTTTAGACCTAATAGAGCACCGGTTTGGAGGTGCGATTTAGTTCAAATGGAAGGCTCTAAAAAGGCAAGGGGGACATGGATAGAAGTAGTGAGAAAAGATATGGTGACTTTTGGTCTTACTGAGGGTATGGCCTTTGATAGAGAAGAATGGAGAAATATGATTCATGTAGCCGACCCTAAATAATTGGGCTAAGGATTTGATGATAACGATGATGATCTTAGGTTACTGTAAAGTGAAAACCTATCAAGATGATATAGATATCATTAAGTGGGCCCTAAAGAAGATTAGGCTTTGGTTAATATTGCGTCTAGCAAACTATTTGATGGTGTTTGATGTATAAAGAAGATTTAGGAGATGGCCTAAGTGTTTAACGACTGGGAAAAGGTGAATGATTTACAATCATGATTTCTTCTCATATCAAGATGGGTATGGCTGAAAGGATGTAGAATGGTTTAGTAAGATGAATTCAATCAAAGGCCCACGACCTTACAATACAATTCTTCATGTTTAAATGAAGGAAAAGATTTACTAGGTTGTCCTAGCTGTTCATAACCAGATGTTGAAAGTGTATTGTGACTATTGTTGATCACCTTTTGACTTTCAACATTCTCATAAGCGAGCTTTGCAAAGTAAGGAACTGGAGATGACTTGTCATTGTTTGATAAAATGGTAAAGAGAGATATTCCTCCGAAGCCATGGATACTGTTATGTATGTGAGAGAGGAGATAGAGAGACAGAGAGATTTTATGGGTTTGAAGAGGGAGAAGGGAATGGTTTAAAGCAGGAGCAAGGGAGAGAGTGAGGGAGCACTTAGACAAGGGGTCAGTTTGGACTGAAATGGGTTTCAAACCTCAAAAATATCCAAATCTATTTATAACATTGAGAGGAGCTTTTCTTGGAAAAGAAAAAAATGAAAAAGGGTTAGGCTTGTATGGAAGGGGGTGGCTGAAATTGTTTTAAAACAACCTGTGCCACTTGAAAGAAAAAGGAGGGCCACAAAAAAAAACAATTAGGAAGCAACTGGGACGGGGTTAGAATGCCCCCAATTTCTTCCTCCACTTAATATGTGGCAAAAGACCATATTGCCCATGGACCAAGGGCTGTTCTGCCCTCAGACCATGGGAAGCCCAAGTAGGGGCCTCAGCTGAGGTGCTTCATGCCACCTAGTGCACCCACCCCACCACAAGGCGCTAACTAGACACCCAGGGCTAGGGCTTTTCAAGACAATGCAAAATGAAAAAGTGTACAGCACTTTTTACATGCCTATCAATAGCACAATATTAAGAACTAAGGAAACAATGGTTGGAATGTAAAGAAAATGGCCAACATGGCCATCATTTTCACCAAAACATACAATTCACATGTACAAAACTAGCTCACAAATATGAGGCATTTGCGAAAAGTAATATTTAGTAACAATGATTTATCAGAAGTGCAAAAAGATCTCCTTAAAATTAAATAAGGAAGCAGTTTACATCAGAAATGTCTAAGTGGTGCACCAGGAATGTGAGCCAAAGGGATAAATATCGAAATATTGAAATTGGAAACACAAAGGAAGAACCTAAACAACATTCAATTCAAATGATGAATTGGACATATATGTAAAGCACCTTCTTAAACATTTATTCCACTACATAATGAAATCAAAACAGAAATACTACAGGAACTCTTACAAGCTTGAAATAAACCAAACCATACATTCCATAATGTAACCAAGGTCGCCAAACATGTAGTTTGTTTCTAATTTCCTAGTTTGTATTTTGCACACTGAATGCAAGAGAGAAAGATCCTTAAACCAATCCATAACCCACAACCAATCAATAAAATGTCAAAGAACCACAACGCAAAGAGCACCCAAATCCCACTATGAACCAAAAATATAAAAGGCAAAGAGAAATTTTCAATGCAAACAACACAGAAGAATTACAAGCTAAATCAAGATTAAAGAGAGAATCTTGACCTTAATTAAACCAAGCTCATCCCAACATTCCAACTCAAGCCACACAAAGATGACCGTAACAAGAAAGATTTCAACTTTAAATATTAACCAACAAGAAAACACCAGTATATGTATCTGTTCAAACAGTTTAGCAATCTGAAAATTCATCAAATGCAAACTTAACTAAAAAAAGGCCTAGAATTCATAGATCAAATACAAACCAGTTCATTTCTGCAAATTCCCAACCTAATCTCCTGAAGACTTCAACTATCAACTCCACCGTATTTCAAGAAAAATCATGCTGTCAGTTCCCCACCACATTCATCATAATAAACCAAAAAAACCCATAACTTCAACTACTACATGGCCCAAATCCACGGTATTCAATAAAATAACAAAGATTCAAAATAAGTAATCAAAATTACCTCTTGTCTGAAGTAAGTATAAGCCAGAGCCATCTTTGACTGCATATTCTCACCAGCAGAAGCAAAACTATGATATAGAAAAGCCTTTGAATCACTGCGCTTGACCCCAATTCCCAATCCATAGAGAAACCCTAAAACGGATTGTGCATGCGCATGCCCACCATTAGAAGCAACAACAAACTCCTTGGCCGCTTCCTCAACAAGCTCCACCTCTCCTTTGGAAACCCCATTAATCAGTTTCCCCAAGCCGGAAAAGTACAACCCGTCGTCAGATTCCGGGGTAAAATTCCGGGCAAATGAATCCGATGACTCTAAGATTGGTCTCCAAGAGCCAGGGTCCAGCTCTTCTTCTGACTTGGAGTCCGAATCTCCAAATTCATCCCATTCAATCGAATCTCCGGCGCTTTCATCCCCGGAAAATTGGTCGTCGGAGTTTTCTGGCGACGGGTTATCTTTGAGGTCGTCCTTCTCGAGGACAAGGACGAAGTGTCGAGCAAGACAATGGAGGGGGAAGAGGAAGAGGAGGGCTACGATCACGAATGCTAAAATTAATGGAGAAGATCGACGAGGCATTTCTTGATTTTTCCGGCGAGCTGGCTTTTTCTCGAGAGGGTTTAGAGAGAGAGTCGACAGGCGCTTAGAGAGAGAGTCGACAGGGGTTGAGAGGGGAAAACATGGAACACCCGCTTAAATACTTGCTCGTAAATACCTCTGAGTGCGTTTTTCACCCACAGGCATTTTTGTGCGCTTTTAACTCCCTCGTTTTTTAGCAAATCATCTCTCCTAATCGTCTCTACCAATATTCTAGGTCGACACTCGAGAATGTCAAACCGGTTAAGTCTATTTTTCACATGTTTTATTGCTTGTTGGAGTTACTTTAAGTTTCGTCAAGCGTATTTATTTTGTATTATATTTTTTTTTTTTATCTTATCATTCATTTATTTTAACATCATCATCTTAACTACACTCAACCTATTGATATGAATAATTTCTAAAGTTATAATGATATTTAAATAACTTCAAAATACACAAGGTTAAGTCAATCAATGGGCTTTCTGAACTTTGATTAATAGAAGAATAGGGGCTATTTTAAAATTAGATCAAAATCCATGAGAGAGTTTGAGCAGCTCAATATTTAGGTATATAAACTATACTTTCGATGGTGTGATGTTAGTTAAAGGGGTGGCAACGGGTCAGTTGGGACCTAGACCCGGACTCAATTGGAATTGACACAAATATATGTATATATATATATATATATTATTTAAATATTACGTTAAATATATATATGTATTATTTACATATAATAACTAAAAATATATATTTATATTTATTTAAATATTATATATTAAATACTATTTAAATATTAACACTATTTGGGTCGTGGTTCGGGTCGAGTCTACATGGACCTGCATCCGGACCCCAATAGTGTTTGGGTCCAAATCTTGGACTCAATCCAAGTTTTGAACCCATATTGAAACCCGAGTTGGGGTACGGTCATCAGATCCTTGGTCGGGTCTGGGTCCATTGCCACCCTTAATGATGGAAGAGGGGAAATTAAATGACAATATTTCCAGAGTTTCTGGAGTTGGTTTTCCATCACAAAGGAGGGGACGGGCCTTCCCAAGTTGAAATATTTTGTAACCTGAGTGATCTAATGAAGAACCTGAAAGAATGACTTATGTGTTCTTTTACCGGGGATTTTTTTTTTTTTTTCTTCACCCCTTTCTTTTGGCAAAAGATAACTTACAGGTGGTCTTTATTACAATAAGATAAATTTCAAAATAAAACCAACATAACAATAAAACCAAGATCGTAATAACTTGATGTCATTGAAACAGTTATGCACTATGCTTGAGAATAAAAGATAAAATTGTAAAAAACAAAAGGAAGAATACCAAAGATTACCTCAATCGAGCTTATTACACCTCACACCAAGTCACTACTATCCGATAATACGAGATCAATGATCAACCTCCAATCTCAATCGGGAAAGCAAGTTTAGGTCAAGCCACAGTAATAGAACATGAACCCATTTTATCACAAATTCAAACCCTATGTGAATTTTCTTAGCAACCTAGTTTGAAAGAGATGGATTATCTTTTTTGCTAAACTCTAAAACCTTTAGTCAAAAATCCATAGTTGAGAGATAAGAAAGAGAAAAACTCTATAACCTAAACCCTTAGGTTCTTTTACAATGTGTGTGAGAGAGATCAAATATAAGAAAGTGATACGTGCCCCATTTGGCTTTCATGAGAGAGAGAAGCTTTTCTTAAGAGAGAAAGAGAAATTCTAAGTGAGGCATGCTCTTTTGTGGAATTTGAGAGAAAAAGATGGGAATTAGGTACAAGAGATAAGGTGTAGAGATTTTAGGTAGAGACAATTTTTTTTTATAAGCTTTGAATAATATTAGAGTTTCTTATGGTTTTCTTTGGCTTGCCTCTTCTTGTGAAATTAAATATGAATTATTGATCTTGGATGACTTGTGGGGTGAGAGATTTGAGTCATCCATTCCATAGATGGGTCATCAACATTATGGAAGGTGCATAAACTATTATCGCTCTTTTCTAAACCATTTTCCCATCAATAGAAATTAAATAAATTAAATCTAATCAAAATATTGTGCTTCCCATAAAATAACACAAGTCTACTCAATCTTTCCACAAAATATTTCAAAGATATATCAAGTCAATTTTTAGTCAATATCTTCTAACCATATAGCCATATGCCATATCACCAAAAAATAGGAAAGAGAATAAGGGTGGGGCGTGCCACCCAAGGGAGGCACTCATGGACCCCACCTTCTAGAAATATGGTAGGCCCATGTGCATAATAGGCCCCCATGATATTTTTATATATTTAAAATTAATAAAAATATTTTAGAATATTATTTGAATATTTAAACCATTTTAAAATCAATATATTTAATTTTATAAATCCAAAAATTATAAATGCAATATCCAGGGGTTCATAAAAATTCAAATAATAATCTTAAAATAATTTCCATCATAAAACAAACACAATTTAATTAATTTGATGGGAAAATAATCCATATGGTTTAAGAATCAACAATCATGGGGGCACTCCACCTTCAACTGTGGACTACAGACCACACTACTTTATCAGACCGACCGAGTGTTCCCCATGACCCACAGTCCAAGCAGGGGCTCATTAATGGGTCACCAAAGTCCGGTCGATGAGTCAAGGGATCGCAATCCTAGTCTATGGATTTCAAGTCCTCTCCTAAAAAAGAGTCAAGGTCACCTAGACCTGATGCGACCACAGCTCCTATGGTGCATAGGGGTATCTCTCGCACATGTATACGCTTCACCCTAAAAGGTGTTTACCGAACGATCTATCGATATGCATGCCGTATGATGCTACATGGATGAGGCTTTAGCCCCCGTCTCTGTAGGCCACCATCACACACAAGGGTCACACAGTCATTCGGTTCACTCATCCGAGCATATTCTTCGACCTCATCAAGGGCTAACTCATTAGAACCCTTCTCAGTTTGTTCTTTATGCCTAGGTAATATGGGTTTTTTTCAACTGACTGGCCTAGATCGTCAAGCACAGTCCGGTATGGTTCACGAGGGACTACACTCCCACTGAGTTCATGCTCCACTCTATCATTTCATCTTACAAGAACTCATAAGGCCACATAAACCCAACAGAACCATATCTACAAAAGCCAATTTGTTAGTAGATGAAGGCTCACGATGCTAAGTGGTTTTAAACTTAATTTCGATGTTAGCTCATTTAGTTATCCAGGCCAAGAGAAAGTTCGAGGGGTTCTTAGAGATAATGGTCACAATATTGTTTTTTTCCCTATACTGGTCCCTGAGGTGCGGTGTCTGCGAATCCAGCAAATTATGCTCTGTCTATTATAGGGATTGAAAAGTTATCATGAGAAAACGATAGAGGTACCTTTATTAGTAGAAGGTGATTCATTAAATGTTATTAACTGGTGGGGTAGGACGGAGCATGGATTACCGTGTTTTTGTGGTTCTTTTGGCTAGAGGTTATGAACAGTTGTCGATCATTGAAATTAGCTTTTTCCTCTATCGAGAGGCGAATGAAGCAGCGGATGACCTAGCTAAAAAGGGGATACGGTTACCGGCTCTTATTGTTTGTGATTTTGAGATTGTGGTTATGCAAATGGTTGTAAGTAACACTAGAGTTTTTTAAAATTGTCCCAAAAAAACAAATATTCGTGTATTTTGTACTTTCATTTTCTTTTTTTTTTAGTACAAAAGTGTATTTCGTACTTTCATTACGTTCTCTATGTTTTTCAAATCTCAAAGAAAGTTTATTTCGGTTTAATATTGTGTCAACGTGTCCTAATTCACGCTCGAATGTGAATCAATTTCATACAAATGTATTTCGTGTTTTATGTTTTGCTTATTTATGAATGGGCCCGATTTCTACGCAACCATGGTTTTAGTCCAAGCAACCTCATAACCTATCAAATGTTGAGATCGATAGTCCAACCTAGATCACAAAACAAATAGTCAGATGCTGAGGGACCAAGTGAAAGTTGGACATAGGATCTAATAAAAGTCCAAATACAATAAATCTTATTTAAAATAAATTATTTTATCATTATCACTAATTACAATTTTTTTTATTCAATAAATAAAACCAACACAATGTTTATGAGAATAAAAAATATAAGAAATAAAATAATGTAAACCACAAAGCAAGATGTCAGAAAATTACCTCATCCGAACTAAATACACCTCATACTGGGTCTCGTACTTCAATGACACACGAGATCAATGGTTTATCTTAGAACTTTGAAGCATAAAAGTCTCTTCTTCCAATGGCACACCGGATCAATGGTCTATCTCAAATCTTTGAAGCATAGAAAAACCTTGGCTACAACCCTTAATCAATATGAAAGCAACATAGAACGTCACATAAACCACAAGGCCTTAATACCTTGTATGTGTGGGGTGTGCCCCCTCTTTACTCCTAACTTGCGGCGTGCCCCTATACTAACTTAAGAAAAATATTCTAAGGGAGAGAGAGATCTTAGATAAAAGAGGGAGATGAGAGGGGTAGAGATTTATGGGAGAGATGACCGTTATTTATAGAGTTTCCAGGGATTAAGGTTTCCTTAAGGTTAGCAATCTTTATGGAGATTAGATCCATACCATTGATTATATAAAATCTTTGGGGTGAGAGATCTGAGTCATGTAATTTTTAGATCAGTCATCATGATTCAAAGGATGATGCAGAATCTTATCATTCACCTTCTTAAACCTCTATCTCATTAAATATAAAACATGAAAAATATCAGATAATATCTATCTTTGTATAAATCTCTTTATTTATACATATTCCTTTTAAAAGTCTAATCTTCTTAAGATTCTATAAAACACATCATGTTAATTGTTTCTATGTACATCAAGGCATATCAAAACAAAAGGACTACTCACTTTTGGTGGGGCATGCCACCTATATGGGCCATGGGTGGTCCCCACACATATCGACATAAGGATTTATGGTGGGCACTCACATCAAATACAATTTTTAAACTTATAAAATTGATTTTAAAATATAGAAAGTAAAATTTATTTTCCTCTTAATATTTTTAATTTATAAATTCATTTTGTAAAAAAATAAAATATCTAAAGACTTATAACAATTCAAATAATCAATTTAAGAATCATATAACATCAAAATAATCAAAAATAATTTTGATTATTTTGATGGGGAATCAAATCCATTTAGGTCTAGTATTTTGTAATATCGGTGAAGCATTCCATCTACTACTGTGGACTATAATCCATACTTGCTTTTTTAAACTGATCTAGTAGTTTTCATGACCCACAGACCACTGTGGGGATTCATGATTCGGCTACCAAAGTCAGCCAAATAGATAAGGGGACACAATCTCAATTTATGAATTATAGGTTTTCCCCTAGAGATGAACTCATGGCCACCTAAATTAGATGCAATCATACATCTATGGTGCATAGAGTTAATCTTTTGCACATGTATACGCTTCACTCTCAATGGTGGTATACTTTTCAGATATGGCTATTATATGTATATGTTGTGTGATAGTTCAGTGATGAGGATTTGGCCCTCGTGTCTAGAGGCAACCATCGCACGCAAGGGTCACACAGTCCCTTAGCTCACTCTCCTGGGCAACTTCGACCTCATCAAAAGATTACCCATAAACCCTCAAAAGTTTTGTTTCATACCCAAATAATAGGGATTTTATAATTCGATTGGCCTATAGCATATACAGCAAAATCTGAGTATCGGCAAATAGCATTTGCCTATCATGGTCCACAAAAGACCACACTCCCACTGAGTTTATGTTTCACTATATCAGATATCGATTACATACTCTCATAAGGCTTTTAATGGCCACTGAATCCCAATGTCACGATGCCACAAGCTCTATTATCTTGATTTTTTGTCAAGTTCTTGATCTTGGAGATTAGGAGAATGGACTTGGAGCAATTTGCATCCTTAATGGGTTTAAAGTATCCATACAATATCTGCAAATCATAAAATTATCTTGTATCATCTTTGCACTTCCCATTTTTCACTTTTTTTTCTTGAGTCCAATGTGGAATATTCACGATTCTTTAATTTTTACCTACCGTTTGGCGATTCGCATTTTTGCTTCTAACATTTTGGAATAAGAGTGATTTGTTATATGGGTTTTGGTTTGCTGATTTGTTATATATTGTTATTCCTTGACTTGCCAACTACACTGTAGCATGAGTACCACGCGGGCAAGGGTGGCAATGAGCTGGCTGGCTAGGGTCGGTTGAGTGAACCTGGCCCTAAAACACTACGGATCGAGACAAGAAATGTGGCTTGAGGGCCAGACTAGGTGTCAGACAGCCATAGTCCGAATGTAGGGCAAGGCTGGGCTTGGTTTGGCCTGAAGCAGTCCTCTTTTTTCTTTATTTTTTTTCTTTTCTTTAGTTTCAATTTTATTTGGCTCGACCCAATTGGCCCAAGCCCCAACCCTGATAGGCTAGGACAAGGCTTGGGCCAAGCCCTTTTTTGGCCTGGTCGGACCTGGGCCAGCTCTATGGGACCTAGAGTTGGGCTAGGGCCAAGGGCGGCCTGGCCCAAGCTCAGCCCATTGCCACCATATTTGGGAATCCAGAGAGTCCATCTTGCCTAGGGGATGTTTTTTTAACCCTAGATGAGAATATTGTAGTGGAGACGCTAAACCTTTGGATGGAGGGGTAAAATGCAATCACGACCATTCAAAGTAAGCTGCTTGAGTTCTGTCCGAGAACGCGGTTGTGATTTCCACACACAAGTAAACCACTAGCATTTGAAATTCAAATTTCCACCGTTGGGAAACTCTTAAAGCAGTTGTACTGCCGTTTGAGAGGGGAACATCTCTCTGTCTGTGCGGCCATGGGAAGACTACGGGTGAGTGACTACGAGGAGCTACGAAATGCCAGGATCAAAGAAAACCAGGTCCCATTCTATTCAAATCCCCCCTCTCTCTCTCTTTTTCCATCTTCAAATCCTCAAGTCTTGATTTTTCTTCGGCTCCATCTTCAAATCCTCAATTCTTGATTGTTCTTCTCCATTACACAGGCGCGTTTAGCATCTCTTGGACTAGAGAAACAAACCGTGGACCTGAAAGTGTTATTCTCTGTTACAAAATCGAACATATCTACAACAAACAAGCACTGCAAAAGAGTCCTCGACCATGGAGCTCTCAGACGATCCCCACGCCTTAAAGACAAATCAAATGAACCCAAAACTCCCATATCACATTCCAAACCAGGTACTCCTGTTCATTCCATGACCATGAGATTCTACCAAAAAAAAAAAAGTCAAGAGTCACAAAGAGAGAGATAATCAGCCTAAATTCAGTCTCTTGTAGTCACAAAGAGAGAGAATCAGCCTTAACTCAGTCTCTTCTATTCTTTTTTTTTTGTTTTTGTTTTTTAATGTTAACCTAGTGTCTTGTACTCATTTGAGATTTGCAGATACAGGGCTTGTTTGCCTCTCTGAACCAGCTAAAAGGATTTATAGAAGGTTGAAATTGCGTGATTCTGATGGAGAAAATGAGATTAGGCCTGCGAATGCTCCATTAGTGATGATTAATCCAACGATTCTGCAACTCTCACCTGAGGTTTTGGCACGAAGATGCGACAGCAAGGGCAGGGGCAGCGTTTATGACCCTATTTTGGGTATTTGTTGCCATTTTTGCAGGTCTTGATTTAATATTTATGCATGGTAATACGCATTTGGAATTTGTTGACAAGGGCTATTTCTTCCAAATTTTGGTTGTCCTTAGGATTTCTTAAAAAAATAAATGATAATTTCAAAACAAAACTAGAAAACTGGGACGAACAGAAAAAAAAAATGATGGCAATAGAAATGGGGATCAGAGATTTCAGACTCGGCCTTTGCCCGAGCTGAGTAACTATAAAAAAATGAATTTAGAAAATTAAAAAAATGCTAAAAATAAAATAAAATTTTTTAAAGTGGAACAAAACTAAAAACAACATGAGGATTCGAGTGAGATGGAAAAATATAAAAAAAAGAATTTAGAAAAATTGATTTACTGTTGGAGACATTTCAAAAAATTCCAAAAAAAGAAATACTAAAATAGGACATTTGACAATAAAAACTCACGGATCATTATAAAACACATCAAATTACATATGTATTTGACTAGACCGTAAATATGATAGGGATTTACAAATTCTGGTTATACATATTTCCCAATTTAAGTTTATATAAAATTATGTTTACATATGATTTTTAAGGCCGTTTACTTTTTTATGAAATTTAGAGTTTAATGCTTTACATGTCATTTTATTTTTTCATTCTTGCATAAATGTAATATTTCCCAAAAAAAATATAACTAGCCAAGGAGAAATATATTTGTTAGAGTTGTTATATTTGTATAAATATTTCAAGATTAGATATACTTGTTTTTTTCCAGCTTTCTGTTTTTTTTTTGGATGTTGTTATATTGATCGAGCAGAAGAGAAAAATGTTCCTATGAGCCAGAGATGCATAGTGGATTAGATTCACCCAGCACATCTGGACTGTTAATCTGAGTAATTCTCAAATGTCTACAACCATAATACCCACCCCACACCATGTATGACATTGGATTGAAGTCCCAGATGAATTGGGTGCACCTGAGATCGGATGTGCACGGGCCACTAAATCTCTAATCAACGATTTGAAACCCTTTGTTTTTGTTAATTTTCTTGTTTTCTTAAGATTAGGAAATGGAAGTTGTTTACCCTTGCAGGCAGAAGAAGCTCTGTGGGGAAGAAGGGTGCCTCAGGTGTGAAAATCGTGACATGGAGCAACCTTGCTTAGGTCCATAATATTTCCCTAAAATGACAAAGTTACTCTTACTGATCTTTTTAATATGAAAAATTATACCTCTGTGACTGAGTTACTCTTACTGATCAATGGTGATTCAAATTCAAAACAGGAAAGACGGATTGCTCAGTCTGCCATTCACCGAACGGGGTATTTTGCCGAGCCTGCCTTAAAGTTCGGTATGGCGAAGGTAGGAAGCATTAAAAATATAAAATTTTTCATTTCTTCTTTTGTTTCTTAAGGTTTCTTTGAGGATTTAGATTTTAATGGGGAGTGGACTCATATCAGAAATGGAGGAGGTGAGGGAAAACAAGAAGTGGATGTGTCCACACTGCATTGAGGCACAAGGAGTCAAGCCGAACTGGATTTGCAATAGGTATTTCTTCTTCTTCGAACACCTGAAATGGGTTTAAATACTGTGAAATATACTGACATGTTTGAAAATTTATGCAATTAGACTATTATGTAGAGGTGAAACTTAATTAGAGAACATCTTTCTACTGCTGTTGCACATAGTGAGACCAAATCCAAGGTCCTTGTTGCTGTATTTGTTGGGAAATTGGGATATTCTAATTCTTTACTTGATGTGGTGAGCACCCCATCATAATGACTCCAACACCCAAACAAAATACCTAAAAATATGCGATTTATTTCGAAAAAATAGAAACAAGAAAACAAATAAAATGAAAAATCACCAAACCACAACACAAATAAAAGTAGAAGGCACATACCAATTTACATGGTTCACCCAAATTGAGCTACATCCATGGGCAAAGGGTAATTATGCATTTACTATCATTGGAAGAAATTTACAAGTTTGGAGTTTTGTACATATTACGTCATACAATGACAAAAAAAGCTCAAATAATTAATTCTTACCACAATACCACCATCAATCGATTCATCTATTCATCGCTGTCGACTAGGACCATCGCAACGAATAAATGTCGATGAAATACCGTCCCAATACGAGGCCATAATGGTGCTAGGATTTGTGCAAAAACCCAATTTCAATTTCCAAACTTCTCTACACTTTTCCTTTTTGTTATCTCTCTCTAAAATTCACTTTTATAAGCCTCCATAAAAGGCCATTATTTATGATGAAAATACCCGTCATGAAAGAGAAAGAGGGAATGCCATATGGGAGTGATTTTGGCATCATATCCCGACGATTGCACCCTTGTCTTGCCAACCATATCCGGTTATTCCCTTTTTTAAGAACTTAGAGAACTTAGCCAATTCCACAATTTCTTTAGCTCAATAACTTCCATAAGCATGCCTTGTTCATCTTCCTTCATGCTTGTGCTTCTCATGCAAACTTCATCTTCTTCAACACTCTTATCCTTGAGTTCTTTACCCCATCTTACCTTCACACATGCTTTAGGTGAATAATTTTCGATACACTTACTATTGGCGAATCAGAAGAAACCCAAATCTCTACTTAATGTGGTAGGCACCCCATAACAATGATACCAAAATGGGATATCGCCAAATCACAACACATATAAAAGGAGAAGGCGCACACACATTTATGTGGTTACATGAGGCTCATGAAGAAAAGAGGTATGACAAGCCACCACCAGCCCAATCAATCTTGGAATCAATTTGCTAGTAATTGGCTAGTTGGTTCGAGGTTGTTACATTTGTTGTAGTGAGGGCTTCATCGCAATAAGGGGTAATCGAGGTAGCCTCAGTTCCCAACAAGTGGTATCATAGCTCAAGGAAGTGATGCAACATGTTTGGGAAAACGGCAACTCACAAGTTTGAGGTGAAGACACGAACAATGAGGATTATGGAAGTAGAAGTGAGGGATTCTAAGTTGGGAGTGGGAAGTCCTAAGTTGGGAGTGGGAAGTCCTAAGTTGGGAGTGGGAAGTCTTAATTTGGCCAACTTTTTGGGCTCGATCTGACACCTTTGCAAATCCACCTAAAATAAAACTATAGTCAGTGCTTCTATAGTCCACAAGCGTTTTTGGAACTTGTAGGTCTAGTTACGACTCACTTCTTTTTTATTCACACTGGGGATGTAGTGTGTCGAAAAATACCCTACAATAGCTTGCATCACCGAATTTTGCCATTCGGAACAAACTTGGTTCTTCAATTTTTGTTTTTCTTTCCGATCATCGGCATCAACACAACCATTGAAAGGAAATCGTGCCAAGTTTCTTATGTTGCGGATGACTGAGGTGGATTTAGCTCTAATGACTAGGGGCCTTGCTTAAGGGCTTATAAACCTAGGTCCGCTAAAACGTTTTGAGGGAGGTTAATGGCTGGGGACCCTGTTTAGGGCCTTGCTCAAGGGCTTTCTTCACACTTCTGCAATTCTTTTAAGGGAGCTTGGTGGCTGGGGGGGCCTTGCTTAAGGGCTTGTAGACCCAACTCGTCAATGCTCGGATTTGATCTACTGGTGAGGGCCTTACTTAAGGGTTTTCTTCCCACTTTAGCAGTTCTTTTTTATTCCAACAACTGGGGGCCTTGCTTAAGGGCTTGTAGGCCCAGTTTTATCAGAATCATGATTTGTTTGGCAGTTAGGGGCCTTGCTTAAGGGCTTCCTTCCCCATCCGTCAGCTTTTGGTTTCGATCTTCTAGTGGGGGCCTTTCTTAAGGTCTTCCTTCATACTTAAGGGCTTTCGTTTGTGCATTGGATAGACAGTTGAGGGCCCTTAATGGGCCGTATGAGCTGCTACACCAGGGTTTTGAAGTGTTTGACAAGCGGGGTGTTTGAAGTGTATGAGCTGCTACACCAGCCTTCTAAAACATCAACAATCGGGGATCTTAATGAGGTGATCTCTTTGGGGCTTGAACCCCAATCTTATGGGCTCAATCAGGGGCTTTTTGTTGGCCATCCTGAAAATTCTAAACTATCAGCAATTAGGAACGTCAATAAGACGGTTACCCTTGATGTTGAGGAAGGTATTGCTCTGGCTTGACAATCAACCGCCTTTTGGGAGCATTGACCTTGGTTTGTCGATGTGATCTTATTGTTGTTGTTGACTTCTTAGAAGGGAGTCCTTTTGACATGTGGCTGATCCAACTTGCCATCTTGTTGATCTTTCTGACCATAAGGGGCCCTTTGTAGGCTGACACGAGCTGTTGGAGTTTTCTTTAGTTCTTTTTGGTTCCATTAGTAGGGTACCCTTTTGAGAGGAATTGACACCCAAACTATCGAACTTTTGTCCGGAAGGGCCGACTGAATCTGCCCATGTAGGCAATCGCTGCATCAACCTGCTTAGTGGTCCAGACGCCCTTTTAGGTTTTCACTTGAACTGAGTAGAAGTGGTGCTGTAGAACAATTTTCACCAACTCCCCCTTTTTTAGGCTTTTTTACCCGTGACTTCATGGCAATGTTCGCAAAACCAGGCAATCTAACCGCTAACTGCTTGGTTAGATCGGTTCCGGTTTTGGTGATCAACCGATATTTATTTTTTTTTCAAAAAATGTATATAAATTCTCAAAAATAAGGATTTTGATTTGCAATATTTTTTTTAATATTCTTTATAATATGGTAAAGATTAAAATTGTTTTGGTCATTAATACTTACTTTTATATTTTCTCATTTTTCTTAGAAAATTTTAAAAATACCCGTAGGCACAAATTGATTAGTTAAAATTCATTTTTTCATTAATTTTCAACTTCATTTGAATGTGTTTTGTTTTAGTCATTCTTTATATGCTTTTGATATCTTAGTAGATTTTTTTTTTGTATCTTTTTTATTTTTGGCAACATTTTTTTGACCGCCCGAGACTTGCTCGGTTAGGGCGGTTGAATCAACCGGTTTACCAGTTAGGCCTGTTAAATCACTTCCAGACACATATCCAGTTAACCGTTCTGATTCGATTTTGTGAAAACTGCTTCGTGGTCATGTCTGCCTTTATTTTTGTTTGTACTCATGGCGCCCTTTCGGGTTTTCACCATGCCCGGTTTCTATGTTTGGACTCTTTTACCCGTAGCTTCATGTCCACATCCGTCTTTATTTTTCCATTTTCACTCGTAGTGCACTCTCGGGTTTTCACAATGCCCATCTTCTTGGGCACTTTTACCTGTGGCTTCATGGCCACGTCCGTCTTTGTTTTTCTTACATTTTTTTCAGATATATGCTGTGGTGAAGCATATGATGGACGATGGGAATGTCCCCTTCTTGATGGTAAAGAGGTAGGAGTGGGTTAGAATGGCATTTTTTTGGCTCATTGGGGGTTATGGAGGGCTTTGGGTGTGATTCTAGGTCATTGTAATTGACTTGGGTGAGAGCGCTCATTCAAGACCTTAAATGAGGCTCAATGGTAGGTGAAGGTGCTGACTCAACCTATGGTGAAGTGATTTATCTGGGTAGTTTCCTAAAGTTTGGAATGAGTGTGATGAGGACTCACTAGGGGTTGAATTGGTTCAGGTGAGAGCGCCCTTTCGTGGTCTCGAATGCTACACCATGAGTAACAAAAATGTGTCGAGCCAAGTGAGGAGGAAATGGTCAATTGGAGACGGAGGTGTGACCTAATTGGGGATTGAGGGTTTGTTTGATAAGGTTAATGACATGGAAGCTTATTGGGGGGTGAAACTTGTGAGATTCGTGACTCCTTTGGGGATGAATAGTAAGATGGGCTAGGTAGTTGGTGGACCCAGGTGAGGGTGGCGGCCTCATGGTGGGTTATAAATAAGATATCATTCCATGGGGGGGGCTAGATAGACTTAGGCAAGGATGGTCAAAGTGGAATTGAATTTAATGAGGTTTAAAGTTTGAAGGGTGAGGGTTTAAATGTTTGAGGGTTTGAAATTTCAAGGGATTTAATGCAGGTTTAAATGGAAGGGTGATAGTACAAAGGGGTTTGAGTGATATTTTATTAGCTTAGAGGTATGAGTGGGTGATGTTTAATGCAGAGTTATGGTGGTTGAGAGATGAGAGTGGTAAGTGGTGGATTCGTGAGGATGTACAGGAATGAGAGGGTGCACAAGAATGAGAGAGAGTATGTGGAAGATAGAAAATGAAGAAAGATAGAGAGAGAGGAGAGAAAGAGATGAGAGATGAGGGAGAGGAGTAGATGAGGGAGAGAGAGGAGAGCATATAGGAGAGAGAGACAAGGGATTAGAGAGAGCAGAGTGGGCGATGGAGAGGGAGAGACAAGAGATTATAGAGAGAAGAGTTGGCGAGGGAGAGGGATAGAGACGAGAGATTAGAGAGAGAAGAGCACACAAGAGATAGAGAGACTGCACGATGGAGAGAAAGACGAGAGACTAGAGAGAAAATAATTCACAGGAGAGTGTGTGATGTGGAGAGAGAGTGCATGGGCACGGGCTCGGGCCGACGGCTTGGCTCGGCCCACGCACGAGAGAGAGAAAAAAAAGAGGTCCATTCAGCCCTCAATGGGCCTAGCGGCCCAGCTCGAGGCCTTCTTCGGGTGCCTTGCGAGGCCCTCCCACTAGGCTGGAATGAGAGGGTGCACAAGAATGAGAGAGAGTATGTGGAAGATAGAAAATGAAGAAAAATAGAGAGAGAGGAGAGAAAGAGATGAGAGATGAGGGAGAGGAGCAGATGAGGGAGAGAGAGAGGAGAGCATATAGGAGAGAGAGACAAGGGATTAGAGAGAGCAGAGTGGGTGACGGAGAGGGAGAGACAAGAGACTATAGAGAGAAGAGTTGGCGAGGGAGAGGGATAGAGATGAGAGATTAGAGAGAGAAGAGCACATGAGAGATAGAGAGACTGCACGATGGAGAGAAAGACGAGAGACTAGAGAGAGAATAATTCACAGGAGAGTGTGTGATGTGGAGAGAGAGTGCATGGGCATGGGCTCGGGCTGACGGCTTGGCTCGGCCCACGCACGAGAGAGAGAAAAAAAAGAGGTCCATTCGGCCCTCAATGGGCCTGGCAGCCCAGCTCGGGGCCTCCTTCGGGTGCCTTGCGAGGCCCTCCCACTAGGCCGGACCTAGTGGACGCATCGCCACTGGTCCCATGCGATTATGGCACCATTTGCCCAGTATAGACGGTTTCATCCCTAGAGATTTTTTTGCCTAAAAGCCTACTACAAGAGTAGAGTGGCCTTTCTGGCTTGCCCCACAGTTGAAAGCCCCTATCTTTTGTCCAAATAACCATTTCTTTGTGGTGGACCATGCTGAAATTGCATCTTTGTGAGGAGATATGGGAGAAATATGCACTTTTACATTTTTTCACAAGGTATAAAAGGGTGAGAGGGGTCTCATTTTCACTGATTCTCATTTATTTTCACTTTTTAGTGAGAGAAAGTGGGAGACCTCCCCCCTAGAGTGAGAAAGTGTGGTATAGAGGGCTTAAAGAGGACTTCTTGAGGGCACCTTTGGTAAGCCTAACCCTTTCATCATTCTTGATTGCAAGTAGCATTGTCGCTTATTTTCTATGCCTTTCTTCAAATTTTGCATGCTTTTTGCATATTTTGTATGTTTTTTGTCCACTTTGCATACTTTTTTCTCACTTTGTATACTTTTTGCTCATTTTGTATGCTTTTTCCATATTTTGCATGCTTTTGAGTATTTTGTACGTTTTTTTAGCAATTTGCATGCTTTTTTATTTTTTTATTTATCATTTTGCCTGCTTTTTGAGCATTTTGCAATTTGGGTTCAAAAGCATGCAAAATGTTAAAAAAACATGCAAAATACTAAAAAAGCATGCAAAATACTAAAAAAGCATGCAAAATGTTCCTAAAATATATAAAATGCTAAAAAAATTAGGCAAAATGATTAAAAAAAAAAGGTATGCAAAATGCTAAAAAAGCATGCAAAATATGGAAAAACATGCAAAGTGAGTAAAAAGCATACAAAATAAGCAAAAAATATGTAAAGTGGGAAAAAAAATACAAAATATGCAAAAAACAAGCAAAATATACAGGGAAGCATAAAAAATAAGCTAAAATGCTACTTGCAATCAAGAAAGATGAAAGAGTTTCGCTTACCAAAGCCAGGTACTCTAGTGGCTCCTGCCATCAAGCTCGAAGCCTCAAGAAGCCCTCTCTAAGCCTGTTAGACCACACTTTCTCACTCTAGGGGGAGCTCTCCCACTTTCTCTCTCTAAAAAGTGAAAAATGAATGAGAATAGGTGAAAATGAGACCCCTCTCACCCTTTTATACCTTGTGAAAAATGTAAAAGTGCATATTTTTCTCATATCTCTTCACAAAGATGTAATTTCAGCATGGTCCACTATAAATAAATGGTTACTTAGACAAACGATAAGGGCTTTCAACTGTGGGGCAAGTCAGAAAGACCACTTTGCCCTTGCAGCAGGCTTTTGGGTAGAAAATCCCCCTGGGGCAAAACTATCCATACGGGGCAAATGGTGTCAGAATCGCGTGGGACTGGCGCTGATGCATCGACTAGGTCGGGCTTAATGGAAAGGGCCTCACCCAACACCCGAAGGAGCCCCTGAGCTAGGCCATCAGGTCTATTAAAGGCCCAACAAACATTTTATTTTTCTCTCTTCTCTCTTGTGCATGGGCCAAGCGAGGCCATCAGCCCAAGCCCGATCCCATGCACTCTCTCTCCCTCGTGCGCTCTCTCTCTTATGCACTATTCTCTCTCTAATTTTTCATCTTTCTCTCTCTTTCCCGTGCACTCTTTTCTCTCTCTAATCTCTCGTCTCTCCCTTTCCTTATCCCAGTCCTCTCTATCCCCTCCCGCACTCTCTCTCCCATGCGCTCTCCTCTCTCTCTCCCCCTCATCTTCTCCTTCTCTCCCTCATCTATTGTCTCTTTCGCTTCTCTCTCCCCCCTCATCTTTCGTCATTTTCTCTCTCCCCTGTGTACTCTCTTTTTCATTCTAGCGCACCCATTCATTCCCATGCACTCTCTCATTCCCGTACACTCTCTCACCTCCACCACTCACCACTCTCATCTCTCAACCACCCTAACTCGCCATTGAACCGCACTCACTCATACCTTTAAGCTAACAAAATATCACTCAAACCCCTTTGAACTCTTATACTTCCATTTAAACCTCCCTCATCTCTCGTCTCTTTCTCTCTTCTCTCTCGCTCCCTCATCTTTTGTTATTTTCTCTCTCCCTCATGTACTCTCTTTCTCATTCTCATGCACCCTCTCATTCTTGTAAACTATCTCACCTCCACCACTCACCATTCTCATCTCTCAACCACCCTAACTCCCCATTAAACCCCACCCACTCATACCTCTAAGTTAACAAACTATCACTCAAACCCCTTTGAACTCTCACCCTTCCATTTAAATCTCCATTAAACCCCACTCATCTCTCTAACCTACAAGCCCCTAAAACCATTTAAATCCCTTGAAATTCCAAACCCTCAAACATTTAAGCCCTCACCCTTCAAACTTTAAACCCCATTAAACTCCATTCCACTTTGACCATCCTTGCCTGGGTCTATCTAGACCCATAGAAAGACATCTTATTTATACCCCCACCAGGAGGCCGTCACCCTCACTTGGGTCCACCAACTCCCCAGCCCATCTCATTATTCATCCCTAAAGGAGTCACGAATCTCACAAGTTTGTCACTCCCCAATGAGCTTCCAAATCATCAACCATACCAAACAAACCCCCAATCCCTAGTTGGGTCACATCTCTATCTCCACTTGACCATTTCCTCCTCACTTGGCTTAACACATTTTTGTTACTCATTGAGCACCATTCGAGACCACGAATGGGTGCTCTCATCTGAACCAATTCAACCCTAGAGAGTCCTCATCACGGCCATTCCAAACTTTGGGAAACTAACCAAAACCACTTCACCATAGGTTGAGTCAGCACATTCACTTACCATTCGTCCGAGCCCACGGTTCACACTAAGTACCTGATCATTTCTCTCTCCTCTCTCCTTTTCTCTCTCTCTCTCTCTCTTCCCTCTCAGCATCTCTCTTCTCTCTCTCCACTCGATCTCTTGCCCTTCCCTCTCTCTCTCCCCCCTCTCTCAGTCTCTCTCTCTCTCCCTCTCCCCCTCTTATTCTCTCTCTCTTCCTCTATCTCTCTCTGGCTTGAACCAGTCTCCAGGCCATCGATTCCTCTCTTTCCCTTTCTCTCCCTCACTCTCTCTTCAGCTTGAACCTGGCAGCCAGGCTGCCGGTTCGCTCTCCCCTTCTCTCTTTATCTCGAATTGGTGGTTGGTAGTCGGTTCTCTCTCTTTTTTCTCTTTCTCTCTCTTCTTTCTCTTCCCCCCTCTCTCTCTCCTGCTCGAACTGGCGACTAGGCTGCCGGTTCCCTCTTTCCCTCTCTCTCTCTCCAGCTTGAACTAGCGGCCAGGCCATTGGTTTCCTCTCTCTTTCTCTCTCTCCCTCTTTCTTCTCTTTCTCTCTCTTCTTTTTCTTCACCTCTCTCGATTCTCTCTCACTCTCTCTCCCATCTCTCTCTCTTTCCCTCTCTCCCTCTCTCCAATCGCTTTCATCTCTCTCTCCCTCTCTCCCTCTTGGTCTCTCTTTCTCTTCCCTCTGTCCCTCTTGGTCTCTCTCTCTTCCCTCTGTCCCTCTTTCTCTCTCTCTCCCTGTCTTCTTTCTCCCTCTTTCTTCTCTTTCTCTCTCTTCTTTCTCTTCCCCTCTCTCTCGATCTCTCTCTCCCTCTCGGTCTCTCTCTATTCCCTTTCTCTCTCTTTCCCCCTTTCTCATTTTTTCTTCTCTATCTCTACTGTTATCTCTTTCTCTCTCAAACTGTCAACTCTCTCTCAAACCTTAAGGTAGCGTTTGATAAAGGTGTAAATTAATTAAAGTGGCATGCTTTTACTCAAACGGTGTTTTCACCTGTTTGACAACACATATACCTGGGAAAGTCAGAATACCCTCTTTCCCACTTTTTACTATTGACCTTTAGAAAGTTGATGTGCATGGGGGGGGGGGGGGGGGGGGGGGGGGGGGGGGGGGGGGGGGGGGGGAGGGGGAGGGTGAGCGTCAGCTTTCGGTGAATGTCGGAGCACCCCTCTTGCTTAAACCCGTGAAGCCGTGCAAATCCGTGAAGCCCTGAAGCCTTGAAGCTCTGCAATAAATTTGTGAAGTCCTGCTACAAACCTGTGAAGCCCTGAGATAAAAGCCACTCATAGGGTAAAAACTCAGAGAAGAAAACTCATGCTCAGGGAGAAGAAATTCTTAAAGAAGAAAACTCACGCTCACAGAGGAGAAACCAAATCAGTGAGTATTTGTTTCTTACTGTTTATTTTGATGATAAACCCCAAATGACTACAATAATATATTTCCTTTTGTTGCGATTTTTGCTAATAAACCCTAAACCAATGAGTTTACGCACTGATAAACCCCAATTTTCTTTTGCTATGATTTTTGTTGATAAAACCTAAACTAGTGAGTTTACTCACTGATAAAGCCCAAATTAGTGAGTTAACTCACTGATAAACCCTAAATCAATTATATTTTTGGTTGTAAATTGAGTTCTAAGGCATTGCGATAACTTTATTTCATGATTTTGCTTTGATATAAATCCGATTTTAGTCTTGATTTTAGTAGTTTTGCTCATGATCAAATTGCAGCATTAATTGATTCAAGATTCTTGATAAATATGTGGTTCAAATATGATCAAGGAATCACAACTACATTATTAGTTTTCCTTTATTGCTATGTCATTTTTGTTTGGCATTCAAAGCTTCAGTTTTCATGTGAATAGAAGAAAGTCTTTACATCTTAAGTAAACATTTTATGTAATTTTGATGCCTCTACAACAGAATTGTTGAAGCTCGTGATGAGCTCAAATTTCGGTTAAATACATCCAATAAAAAAAAAATTTATTTGTGTAGAACAATATCTTGGGGACTTCAATAAGAATGTTATGGATTTTTGACATGAATGGGTGGTCCAAATAAATCAAACTTGGAAAGTAGTTAGTTTCATGTTGAAAATTATAGTCTATGCCCAAATGTCACTGATGCTTAAGTTTTCATATAACATGTAGGTGTAGAGAGAGAGAGCATTTGATGAGGATGGACTTGATGACAATATTCCTAAATATTTATGTAAATATTGATCTTTTTTTTAATCTATTTACTTTTTTTGTTATGTGCTGGATAAATAGAAGGAACCTTATTTAATTATAAAATATGTTTTAAAAACTGTATTGCACACATCATATCAATGAAATGCATAATGAACAGTATTACAGGCAGTTTCCAGCTTTCCTATTGCCAAACAAGTGAAACCAGCACCACAGGTTATCAAATAAGGTTTCCAGCTTTCACCCTACCAATTTTCACATGCATTCTAGAATCCGGAAGTCAGCAGCAGGGGTGATTCCTAGGGACACTGTAGTGAAAGTTTACCGAATACCACTTAAAATCTCTTTCTATTTTTACTCTAAATCCCTCGCTCTCCCAAACTCTCTTATATCTCTTTCTTATTTTAAATCTCTCTCAACCTCTCTCAAATCTCTCTTAATTCCTCCTCAAACTTTCTCATATCTCTCTCTATCTCTCTTTAATCTCTCATTCTCTTTATCTCTCTTAATCCCCTCCTAATTCTCTCAATCACTTTAAATATCTCTCTTAAACTCTCAACTATCTCCCTCCCTTCTCTCTCTTTCTCTCTCTCCCCTTCTCTGTCTTCCCCTCTTTCCATCATTCTCTATCTCATTCTCTTTTGTTTCTCTCCCCTTCTTATCAAACTTCTGTCCTCTGTCTTCTTTTTCATCAAATCATTTGTTTGTAGGCTCTGCTGAGGTTCGCTTGTTTTGGGTCCATCCTACAGTTCAATTCTTTAAATATCCTCCACGTTATTTAGACTTCAATCTAATACCTTTTCTGCCTTTGGTAAAGTCTCCTAGGGGAGGTGATGCCGGCAGCCTATTGGATTTGCAAGTGATTCTTTCTCCCCCCTTCTTCCTTCATTCTTTTCACTTCCTACTTCGTCTTCTCCATCTCAACACCACCCCCCTAATATTTTTAAATGCATCTTTCTTAGGACATGCCAAGGTCTTCTGACCCCTTTGTCTGGTCATCTTATGTACGTGTGTTTATAAGGCCTGGAGTATAGCAAAGGAGTTAGAGTCGGACCGAGCCATAGGTTGGGAGCCTTCGTATCATTATTTAAGAGGGCAGTCTGCATGCCCTAGCATGGCACTAACCCATCTGTGAGCTAAGTCCTGCCTCACACCTCTAATTCTAATTCTCTCTCTTTAGTTGGTCTCTACCCTCACCCACACGAACAACATGCGCACCACGGTTTTCAAGAGAGTGATCTCGGGCTGGGTCCCCTTTCCGGGTCCCCATGCTAAAACCCGACAAGATCAAGGCCCAACCAGAGGTCTTATGGCAAACGTTGTTGATTTTGTGGAAATCTTGGCCACATAAAGGAAAATTGTTGGCAAAGAAAAATGTAAAATTCCTCAAAATGTTTATTGAAGATGAGGTGTTGATAATGGGATGTAATCCTATGTACTATCAAAGTTGGATACTTGATAGTGGAGCCACACATCATATGTGCCCGCATAGATCATGGTTTAATGCATATGAGCCATGTGAGGGCAGTTTGATATCAATGATAAATAATTCAATGAGTAAAATGATTGGAATAGGCGCAGTTCGCATAAGGATGTATGATGAGATGATTCGAATACTTGAAAATGTGAGACATGTGTCGAATTTAAAGAAGACCTTGATTTCATTTTTTTCTCTAGATATGGAAGGCTACAAATTTACTGGGTAAGGTGGAGTGCTCAAAGTTTCAAATGGGGCTCTAGTTATGATGAAGAGAGTCTAGGAAAAAACTTGTATAAATTATTGGGGAGCACAATTATAAATGAAAAAGTAAATTATAGAAGAAGAAGAAGTTCGACAAGGTGCACATGGTTTGACAATTAAAGATCGTGGTGACTTGAAACAAAGTCGTGAATAAATATATTTGGTAGGGTGGAGAAATTGAAGATTTGGGACTTTCACAAGGGGATGTGAAGCCGAAAACCCCTCATGAAATTCCTTCGAGCCAATGCTCAAAATTTGGTGAAGGAAAGGCCGATGTGATTAAAGTTATGCATGCTAATCTAATGTTCATCTTGACTATTACCATGATTAGTACAAAATTTGTCATTTTACTTGTTTATTTCTTCCTTGATTGGCTTGTGTTAAGAAGCGATTGTTGGAATGAAGTGAAATTGATACTTTAAAATTTAAGAAACATGGGCAAGTATTGCCAAGGTTTTGAGCATATGTAAGACTTCGTGGGAGAGACCTATGTAAGGGATCTCGATGACATGAGATTATGCACCAGTTGTGCTCGTAAAGGGGTAGAAATTTTTTCACCTAAAGCATATGTGAAGGCAAGATGGGCACAATAACTCTAAGATGAAAGTATTGAAGAAGGTGGAGTTTACATGAGAAGCACAAATATGAAGGAAGATGAGCAAGACATGTTCATGGCAGTTATTGGGTTAGAGTGCTTACAACATTGGCTAAGTTCTCTAAGTACTTCAAGAAATGAATGATCGGATTTGGATGGCAATATGAAGATGTGATTTTATATCAAGGTGAAGATTATTGAGATCGTCATGTAAAATCACCTCCCATTTAACCTATGATATTCCTCTAAAAGCTAAGGGCAATTTTGGCCCAATGAAAAATAACTTTATTAGGCATTTAAAAGTCCTTGTAGAGAGAGAGAGAATGCATAACGTGATAAGAGAGCTCTTTGTGAAGAGGAGAAAAAGGAGTTTTGGGGAAAGAATAGAGATCGGGGGTTTTGACAAACCCAGCTTTATAATAGCTTTGTATTGGGCCGGATTTCATCGGTGTTTCTTCGAGGCGATTGTGATGGTCAACGGTGACGAAGAAAGAAGTTGATCGGTGGTATTATTATAATAGAAAATATCAATTTGACCTTTCTTTACCATTGTATGAGAAAATCCAAAACTTGTAATTCTTCCATTGATAGAGAATCATTTCCTTGCCGGTTGATGTAGCTCGATTTTAGGTTAACTACGTATATTGTATATTTATGGTGCTTTGATTATGATTTGTAGTTTTCCACTTTTACTTTCTTTTGATTTCATTAAATTATTATCAAATTTGCTACACCATAAATTCGATTCTTGGGTGTTGGATTTCTTGGAATCAATTTGCCAAGTTAGTTTCGAGGTGTTAAATTTGTTGTAATGGCGGGTTCAATACAACAAAAGGTAATCGAGGTAGCCTCAGTTCCCAACATCTACAAACACAATTGGTACTTGATCTTTATGTCACCGAGATCCCTTACATAAGTCTATCCTACGAAGTGTAATTCATAACCTTGGCAATGCTTGCCCATACTTCTTAAATTTTGAAGTACCCATTCCAAAAGTTTCTTTTAGGCTAAAACATAAGCCAATTAAAGAAACCACAAACAAGTGAAATAACAAATCTTATAAAAATCATGACAATAATCAAAATAAAGATTAGAGTAGCATGCAACTCTCTAATCACATCGGCCCTTTCTTCACCAAATTTTGAACATTAGCCCAAAAGGAATTTATGTGGTGTTTTCAGTTTCACATCCCTTTGTGCAAGTCCTAAATTTTCAATTTCTCTACCTTGTCGAATATCCTTATCAAGACCTTGCTTTGTGCCACCAAGATCTTCTATTGTCAAACAATGTGCCCCTTGTTGAGCTTCTTCTTCTTCTACAACCAAATTTATCTTTTCATTTATAATTGTGTCCCTAATAATTTTACAAGTTTCCTTCTCAGATTCCCTTCATGATTACTAGAGCCCCCTTTATAACTTTGAGCACTCCACCTTGCCCAGTAAATTTGTAGCCTTCCATATTTAAAGAAGAAGGTGAAATTATGCTTTTATTCAAATATGACACATGCCTCACATTTTCAAAAGTTCAGACCCTTTTGTTATACATCCTTATGCAAACCGAGCTCACACCAATTGTCTTGTTCATTGAGTTGTTTCCCATTGATGCCAAACCGCCTTTACATGACTTATATGCATCAAACCACGATCTATGTGGGCACATATGATGTGCGGCTCTACTATTAAGAACTCAACTATTATAGTAAATGGGATTGCATCCCACCATCAACACCTCTTTTTCAATATACCTGGGTGTTAATTCTTCAACTTGGTGAGCATTATTCTTGGCCTCACCTTGCCCTTCTATTCCTGAATTGAAACATTTTGAGGAATTTTGCCTCTTTTTTTTTTTCCAACAATTTGGCTTTATGTGGCCACATTTGCTACAAAACCAACAACTTTTGTTATAAGACTCTTTTGACTTTAATTGGTTACTTGAGGAATCTCTTGATGAACTAATCTGTTCATCTAACTGGCCTTTTGCCATTAGGACATCTATCTTTGAACCCATTGAATCATCCATCGATGCCTTCTTTTGAAGTTCATTAGTAAGAACCGCACTACAAATTGAGCCAAACTCAAGAGAATCTTCTTTACTACAACTCAATTTAGTAACAAGGTTATAATAGGATTATGACAATGTACAAAATAAGGTGATCGCCTTATCTTTTTCCTCTATTCTCATACCAATACTCTTAAGTTGACAAAATATATTATTAAATTCATTCTAATATTCTGACACTTTTGCATCCTTTTTCATTATCAAGGAATACAATTTTCTTTTGAAGAAAATTTGGTTCGAAAGAGGTTTTGTTTGATACAAACTTTCTAATTTTTTTCACAAATCTTTTTCCATCTTTTCCCAAACAATATTAAACAACACTTCATTTGTCAAACACAAACGAATAGTGGCCTGTGCCTGCATATCAACTTCCTCCTAATCATTATCGATCATATTTACCAGTTTCTTATATTTTCCAAGTAATGCCTTGTATTGCCCTTGGTTTACTAATAAAATCTTGCAATTTTAATTTTCAAATTTCAAAATCATCTTTCCCATTAAACTTTTCCACCCCAAACTCGTGACTTGCTATTTTTTCAAAAATATTACACTTTCTTGAGCTTTGATACCGGCAAATCGGGATATCCCAAATCCTTACTTGATGTGGTGAGCACTTCACAACAATGATTCCAATACCCAAACAAAATACCTAATAACAATAATATGTACAATATATTTAAGAAAATTATAAAAAAAGTAAAATGAGAAATCACCAAACTACAACACAAACAAAAGTAGATGACATACTCACATTTATGTAGTTCACTCAAAATGGGCTACATCTACATGCAAGGGATATGGATGCCTTCATTATGAATGGAAGAAATAAGTTTGGGGTTTTGTAGATATTACCTTATAAAAAAAATAAATAAATAGATAGTTCATACCGCAATACCATTATCAATCGACTCATCTCTTCGTCACCGTCGACCAATTCCGTCCCTGAGAAGAAATACCGATGAAAAACCGGCCTAATATGAGGCTATAATTCTGTTAGGGTTTGTGCATAAATTTCAATCATCCAAACTTCTCTATACTTTTCTTTTTTGTTTTCTCTCTCTAAAATTCACTTCATATGCCTCTATAAAAGGTCAATTTTCTACGATGAAAATACCCCTCGTGAAATAGAGAATGCCATATCGGAGTGATTTTGGCATCACATCCCAACCGTATTGCACTAAAAAAGTTTAAATATCAATTGAGAAAGCCAATTTATACTCCATGTTTGAACAAGACATGGAATAAAATTGGGTGACCTTATGCTGAAATTGGTACAACTGAGCTAATGAATACAACACTAAACATGTATTCCTATAAGCTATGCTTTATTATGGATGTAGAATTCTTGAATACCAAGTATCAAGCTCTAATTTTGCATGTGTCAGCTTCACTATTGCTGGATATGAGTTGAAATTTAGTTATCAAATAAATATATTGTCAGGGTTTGTGCTCCACTTTTGTAAAACTTAAAAACACTAGAGATAGGATCATCTGTAACTACCAAGGTCTTAAAATCCATGAATTTTCTTTTTGTCGACAGTTCCTTTTGCTTGAAGAAACGCAACATCGCCCCCACTGGAATTGCCATCTTTAGAGGTTTGGATTTTGGAGCCATTCCCCATCTCACAAAGATTTATTTATTTTTTTTTTTTTTGTAATTTAATGATGATGATTTTTTATGTCAATTTTGCTTTTGAAGCTCGGGAAATGGGATACAAATCGGTGGCGCATTTCCTTACGGATGCATTGGAGCGACTGAAGAGGAGTAAGAGCAATGCTTAAATTGGCATATGTTTCTCCTGAATTGTTGGCATGGCAAAGCCGATTTTGTACCCAAAAGAGAACCTAAGGAGAAAGAGGACGTTGTTAAAATGCATTATGATTTTCTACTCTCCATCTTTGCCCTCGCAGTAGTTCCGGTTGGCTAGGCCCGGGCACGGCCCAGGACTCTTTGAGGCAGAGGCTGAGAACAGGTACCGGAGTAGGACCAAACTGGCCCTATTACTGGTTCGAGCACCAACCTGGCCCTATTACTGGTTCGAGCACGCTTTAGCTATGTTATCAGGTTCAAGGCTTAATTAATCGGCCTAGGCTTGGGATTTAGGCTGTGCCCAAGCTGAGTAAGTCTGATGACCCCGAGTATCCGGACTCACTAAGTAGCATTCGAGCCCAAGAAAGGCCTAAAAACTAAAATATTAAAAATAAAAGAAAATTATCATAAATATATCTTAATTTTCGTCTAATTAGAAGAAAAAAAACTTTATCTTTCATAAATTTCGTCCACACCTTTTTTTTTCAATTTTAATTTTAATTTTTTTTTGGACTAAAATAACTTTTACAGTACCGTAAAGCACCATTGCGATAATTTAATTACGGTAATGTTTAACGCACTTTATATGACACTTAGAATACCGTAAGATCTCCAACCTTTATTACGGTACTTGAATTACCATAATCTTACAATCCATGAAGTTTTGACTTTCACCAACAAGAGAGAGAAAGAAAATGAATTAAGAAATAGGGAGAGCAGGGAAAGAAACACCTATGTGATATTTTTGGAGGGAATACAATTTTTTTTTTATCTTTAATGATAATAATCGCCCCTTTTTTATTTTGGTAAAAAGACCACTACAGATGGTCTTATTACAATCAATATATATTTCAAAAATAAAACATCACAACAATAAAATAAACTCAACCACTTGATGCCATTTATACAACCTAATACTATGCTTGAGAATAAAATAAAATAGCAAGTAAGTAAAAAAGAAGATGTCGTAGATTACCTCAATCGGGTTTATTACACCCCACACCGAGTCACCACATCCAATGACGCGTGATCAGCAGTCTAGCTTCAATCTCGAACTGGGAAAGCTAATTTTAGCCAAACTAGATAACCACCTTTAAATATCTATAAAACCTTAACTTCAAAATTATTAGGCTCAAACCCTAATTTTCCCAACCCTTAGTATCTTTAGGTTAAGAGAGAGAGAGAAGGAGACCTAGGGTTGGGGCATGCCCCCTATGGGTCGTAAGAGAGAGGGGTGGTTAGAGAGAGAAAGCTTGAGAGGAGAGAGGGGCATGATCCCTAGGGAGGAGAGAGAGGGGTTATGGGAGAGAGATAGGTATGTAGAGATGGGGGAGAGCACCCCTATTTATATTGAAATTTAGGTCTAGGGTTTCTTTAAGGTTTCCCATAGTCTGCCTTTTTATTGAGATTGAATATGGATCGTTGATCAATGTGACTTGTGGGGTGAGAGATCTGAACCATCCATTCCATAGATGGGCCATCAACATGATGGAATGTGCATGAACTACTATCCCGCTTTCCATAAACCAATTTTCCCATCAATGTATTTAAATAACTTAAATCTATTAAAATATCATGCATTCTATAAAATTGCATAATCCATCTCATGTTTTCCATAAGAATATTTCTATAATATCAAGTCAAGATATTCATTTAATAATCAAGATAATATATCGTCAATATTTCCCAAACAATATTTGACCCTATGCTTATAAGGTAGCCTTTCCAAAAATTACAAAACTTGATATCAAAGTAGTAACAAAGGGAGCAATGGGTGGGGCGTGCCACCCATATCTGGCATATGTGGGCCCCCATGAAAATTTTATAAATATTTTAAAATTTTATTTAAACATTATTTGAATTTTATATAATTTGTAAAATCAATAACTTTATTTTTATAATTCCAAAAGTCATAAATAAAATATTGAAAGATTCATAAAAATTTAAATAATAAATCTAAAATAATTTTTCTATAATAAAGTGAACAAAATTAAATTAATATGATGGGAAGTGGATCCATATGGTTCAGGAATTTTATCAACGATCACAGGGTACTCCACCTTCAACTGTGGACTACAAACCACACTTACTTTATCGAACCAACACAGTATTTCTCATGACCCACAGTCCAAGCAGGGGCTCATTAGCGGGTCACCAAAGTCTGGTCGATGAGTCAAGGAGTGGCGATCCCAGTTTGTGGATTACAGGTCTTCCCCTAGAGAAAAGTCAAGGTCACCACGACTTGATGCGACCACAGCTCTATGACGTATAGAGTTATATCTCGCACATGCATACGCTTCACCCAAAGGTGGATATTTGGCTTTCCCAAACGATTTATCTATATGCATGCCGTGTGATGGATCATGAATGAGGTTTTGACCCCCGTCTCTGTAGGCCTACCATCACACACAAAGGTCACACAGTCCCTCGGCTCACTCGTCTAGGCATAAAGTCTGACCTCTCAAGGGCCAACCCAAAAACCGTTCTTCGTTTATTTTTTATGCTCAGGTACCTTGGGTTTTCCAACCGACTGGCCTAAATCGTCAAGCACAGTCCGATATCAGCAAACATCATTTGCTTAGTATGGTCATCGAGGGACCACACTCCCACTAAGTTTATGTTCCACTATAATAAATGTTTTTCATTACACACTCATAAGGCCTTTAAAGGCCACATAAACCCAACATCTCCCACTTGGCCTTTGAAGGCCTTATATTCTCTCTTCCTCACTTTCTATCATCCCCATCTCTCTCACATGTCTCACAAAAACATTAGGGACAACTCCCTTAGTCAGAGGGTCTGCAATCATCAAATTGTAAATGTAACTGATCTCGATCTCTTTCAATCTCACCTCATTTCTCAGGTGATAGAAGTATGACTTGATATGTTTGAACATCTTGTGAAACAGAGGCTCCTTAGAGACACAAATAGCTGCCGTGTTGTCGCAAAAAATTCGCATCGCCTCACAACGTATAGGATGGAAATTAACTTGATTAAGAAACTTCTTAATCCATACAGCTTCCTTGGCTGCTAGACAACATACCACATACTCGGATTCCATGGTGAACAAAGCCAAAATATCTTGTTTCTTTGACTTCCAAGAAACCACACCCCCTCTAAGCATAAACACATACCCAGATGTAGACTTCGCATCATCTGGATCTGCGAGATAGCTTGCATCTGAATATTCCTTTATTGCTATTTCAGTTCCCCCTTTATATGTGAGCACATAGTTCGTGGTCCCTTTTAAATATCTGAGAATTCTTTTTAATGCTTTCCAACGCTCCTCTCCTGGATTGCTTTAGAAACGGCTCACCAGACTCATGATGAATGACAAGTCAGGCCTTGTTCCTGTCATGACGTACATAAGGAACCCAACTGCGCTCCTGTATGGTACTCTCTCCATGGCTCTTATATCTATGTCTTCGGTCGGACACATTTTATTACTAAGCTTCATTTTTTTGTCCATTGGGGTTGACAAGGGCTCATACATATTCATATGAAACTTTTTCAGTATCCGCTTACAGTAGGTCACCTGGGAAAGTTGGATAGTCTTCTCTCTCCTGTTTCTTATTATCTAGATGCCCAACACATATAAAGCTTCTCTAAGATCCTTCATATCGAAGTCTTGTACAAGAAAATTTTTCGTTTCTACTACTAAGGCAATTGAGCTACTAACAATTAGCATATCATCCACAAATAACGATATAAAGACCACATCACTCCCACTGACTTTTTGATATATGCAATAATCCTCATTATTTATAGAGAACCCTATAAGAGCAAGGGTCTCTTGAAATTTTATGTACCATTGTCGCGATGTTTGTTTCAGGCCATAAAGGGATTTATTAAGTTTGAATACTAGGTTTTTTTTCCCTTTGTCCTCAAATCCCTCAGGTTGGGTCATGTAAATTTTTTCTTCTAAATCCCTATTTAGAAAGGTTGTTTTGACATCCATTTGATGAACCTCAAAGTCAAAATGGACGGCTATAGCTATAAGGATTCGGATGGACAGAAATTTGGCACTAGGGGAAAAAGTTTCATCATAATCTATCCATTATTTCTGGGTGAAAACCTTTGTAACCAATCTAACTTTGTATTTTTCTATTTTCCCTTCAGAGTTCAACTTTTTCTTAAAAATCCACTTACAACCAATGACCTTACGTTTATAAGGTAGATGTTCTAATTCCCATACATAGTTTTTATTAATGGAAGCATACTCATCTTTCAGGACTTTTACCCAGTATTCCCTTTCAAGATAGGTCAAGGCTTCATGATGAGTTTTAGGTTCTAAATCTAGATCTTCCTTAACCTTATCAAAATGTTCTCCAAGGTAGACAAATTTTTCTAGGTAAAAAGGTGGTCTACTGACTTGGTTACTTCGTCTTGGTTCAGGTAAAGGTTCACTTTCTATAGGGAGTTCAGGATCAGGTTGGGTTGGTTTAGAAGTTTCAGGTTCAGGGTCTCGGATTACATCCTTGTTTTGGGCCTCCTCATAAAAGTCGGCTTGTTTTCTAATCACCCTTGCTTCAAGGAACTCTTTCTCGAAGAAGTGAGCATCGCGGCTTTCAATAAGCGCACTTGTTTTAAGGTTGTAGAATCGATACCCCTTACCATGATCTGGGTAACCAATTAAAATGGATTTGATTGTTTTCGGTTGCAATTTGGTTTTATTTTGATGTGGGATAAGGACATGGGCTGAGTAACCCCAAACTCTCAAGTGTTCAAGGGAAGGAGTACGACCTGTGAAAATTTTGTGAGGAGTAAATTGGGTAGCTTTTGTGGGAGTCCGATTAAGGATGTAACATGTCGTCAATATGGCTTCTCCCCAAAAGTCTAAAGAGAAAATTGCATGCCCCATTATACTCCTTACTATTTCAACTAAAGTCCTAGTACATCTCTCATCTACACCATTTTGTTCAGGAGTATAAGGCATGATGTATTGATGGATAATTCCATTTTCAACGCAGAGTTCTTTAAATATGTCAAATGAATATTCCCCTCCTCTATCGGCTCTAAGAACTTTGATTTTCAGGTTGGTTTGATTATCTACCTCGGCCTTATATTCTTTGAATTTTTCTAGGGCTTCTAATTTTGCAAGAATAAGGTACACATGGCCATATTGAGAGTGGTCATCTATAAAAGAGATAAAATATCTTTTTCTACTTTTGGTGGTCACATTTATAGGTCCACATATGTCACTATGAATGATTTCCAATACGCTAGTAGTTCTTTTTGCCCTGGTGGTATTTTTTCTTATTAGTTTTCTTTGCACACAAGACTCGCACACTTTCGATAAATCTCCCTTATAATTTTGAAGAATCCTGTCTCTTTTTAATCTTTTTATTCGTTTGATATTAATGTGTCATAACCTCATATGCCATAGGGTAGCATTTAATTCATTAGGGAACGAGACATAAGCAACGTTCTCTTTTATTTCAATAGTAAATAGCCCGTCTACAAGTTGTCCAAACATGATCACATCTTTCCTCTATTTGACCACCACTTTCTCCTCAATGAAAGTGGTCATGAATCCGGGCATAGACATCTTAGGAACCGAAACCAAGCACTTCCTCATATCAGAAGCATAAAGTGCTTGCTTTAGGATCAAGGTGCTCCCACTCTTCAATTTTAATTCAAAATCTCCAACTCCAAGTACATCAGTCTTCTGATTTCCTCCCATGTAAATATGTTGTTGTCCTGACCCCATGGGAGTGAAAGAACGGAAACCATCATTGGCGTTTGTGACATGGGCCGTGGCCCCCGAGTCAAGACACCAAGAAGCTCTTTTGGGGTTAGCCAACATAGACTCAAAAACCACACATGCCAATTATTTGTTGGTCCCTCCAGATTTATTGAACCGACAACTATTGGCTATGTGGCCCACCTTCTTGCAAATAAAGCAAGTCCGAGTCTCTCTTCTTGCTCATTTATTTCCAAAATATCTCATTTTGAAATATCTTTTCTTTCTAAAATTATTTTTTCCCTTTCCTTCTTTAAATTTAAAAGAAGGTGAATAATTTGCCATATGCATGGCTTCCCTTAGAGTTATTGTCAGTAGTTGTCTTGAACTTTTCCTCTCCTCTTCTGCTTTGATTGTAGTGATGAGCTCCTCCAGTTTTGTTGCTTTTCTTCTGGCTAAGATGGAAGATATGAAGGTTTCCCATGAATTAGGAAGTGAATTCATAAGATGAATCACTTGGATAGATTCATTGGGTTTCATGCCTGTGTCTTTTCTCTGATTAGTGTGCAAAAGACGTACACATGATCTGCAAACTTGGTACCTTCTGCCATCTTTAACTTATTATACCTCCTCATAGCCATGGTTTGCTTCATAAGAGAGGGTGCTACATACTCTCTCTCAAGTTTATCATAAATCTCACTTGCAGTATAGATTAACTCATACTCAGAAGTATACGAGTCAGTCATGGCAAACAAAAGAATATGTTTGCGTCTTAGATTCTTCCTCTTCCAATTAGCGTACTCATCTTTAATTTTTTGAGATGAGTCATCAGTTGGATGACGAGGTCGGTCCTCAAAGAGTACCTCATGCAAGTTTTCCTCAAAGCAAAGTTAGTCCCATCAAACTTTTCGGCTTTCAAAATCTCTAAGAAGAAAGTATGAGTAGCCATACCTTTCTATTCTCAAGCAAATAAAATTAAGAAAAGACTCCTAATAGCAACCAAGTAAAACCAGCTCTGATACCAATGAAAGAAAGTCCCATGTGATATTTTGCCAGGGAGTACAATTTTTTTTTTTTTGTTTTTTTTTTATCTTTAATGATAATAATCACCCTTTTTTTATTTTGGCAAAAAGATCACTTACAAATGATCTTATTACAATCAATAAATATTTCAAAAAAAAAAAAGCACAACAATAAAATAAAACTCAACCACTTGATGCAATTTATACAACCTAATACTATGCTTGAGAATAAAATAAAAGAGCAAGTAAGTAAAAGAGAAGACGCCGGAGATTACCTAAACCGGGTTTATTACACCCCACACCGAGTCACCACATCCAATGGCGCAGGATCAACTGTCTAGCTTCAATCACGAACCGGGAAAGCTAATTTCGGCCAAACTAGGTAACCACCTTTAAATCTCTACAAAACCCTAACTTCAAAATTATTAGGCTCAAACCCTAATTTTCCCAACCCTTAGTATCTTTAGGTCAAGAGAGAGAGAGAGAAGGAGACCTAAGGTTGGGGCGTGCCCCCTATGGGTCTTAAGAGAGAGAGCGCGTTAGAGAGAGAAAGACTAAGAGGAGAGAGAGGGGCATGACCCTTAAGGAGGAGAGAGATAGGTTATGAGAGAGAGAGGTGTGTAGAGATGGGGGGAGAGTACCCCTGTTTATAGTGAAATTTAAGTCTACGGTTTTTTTAGGGTTTCCCATAGTTTGCCTCTTTTTTGAGATTGAATATGGACCGTTGATCAAGGTGGTTTGTAGGGTGAGGGATCTGAGTCATCTATTCTATAGATGGGCCATCAACATTATAGAAGATCCATAAACCATTATCCCCCTTTTCTTAAACTATTTTTCCCATCAATATAATTAAATAAGTTAAATCTATTAAAATATAATGCATTCCATAAAATTGCATAATCCATCACATATTTTCCCTAAGATTATTTCAAGATATTCCTTCAATAATCAAGATAAGATATGGTCAATATTTCCCAAACAATATTTGACCATATGCTTATAAGATAGACTTTCCAAAAACTACAAAACTTGATATCAAAGTAATAACAAAGGGAGCAATGGGTGGGGCGTGCCACCCATATCTGGCATATGTGGGCCCCCACCCACTTGCTACATGGTGGGCCCATGTGCACTATGGGCCCCCATTAAAATTTTATAAATATTTTAAAATTTTATTTAAACATTAGTTGAATTTTATATAATTTGTAAAATCAATAACTTCATTTTTATAATTCCAAAAATCATATATAAAATATTGAAAGATTCATAAAAATTCAAAAAATAAATCTAAAATAATTTATATAATAAAATGCACACAATTAAATTAATATGATGGAAAGTGGATCCATGTGGTTCAGGAATTCTATCAAGATCACGGGGTACTCCACCTTCAGCTGTGGACTACATACTACACTTACTTTATCGAACCGACAAAGAGTTTCCCATGACCCACAGTCCAAGCAGGGGCTCATTAGCGGGTTACCAAAATCTGGTCGATGAGTCAAGGAGTCGCAATCCCAGTTTGTGGATTACAGGTCCTCTCCTAGAGACAAGTCAAGGTCACCACGACCTGATGCGACCACAACTCTATGGCGCATAGGGGTATCTCTCGCACATCCATACGCTTCACACAAATGTGGATATTGTTCTTTCCCGAACGATTTATCTATAGGCATGCCGTGTGATGGATTATGAATGAGGTTTTGGCCCCCGTCTCTGTAGGCCTACCATCACACACAAAGGTCACACAGTCCCTCGGCTCACTTATCTAGGCATAAGCTCTGACCTCATCAATGGCTAACCCAAAAACCCTTCTCGGTTTATTTTTTATGCCTAGGTACCTTTGATTTTCCAACTGACTGGCCTAGATCGTCAAGCACAGTCAGGTATCAGCAAACATCATTTGCTTAGTATGGTCCTCTAGGGACCACACTCTCACTGAGTTTATGTTCCACTATAATAAATGTTTTTCATTGCACACTCATAAGGCTTTTAAAGGCCACATAGACCCAACAAGCGGGTGTTTTGGGATTTCGCTCTCTCGCTCTCATCACATTTTTTCCGTAATTTCAACGGTGAGTTGCACGCCTCTTTCTTTCTTTAACCTTTTTCTCTCTTATTTTGGTGTAGTGCATTCGTTGAACCCTTTTGTTTTTCTTTGATGTTCGCTTGTCCTGAATCCTTTGAACCCTAGTTCTTGCAACTTGAGCTTTTGTTGTTGAATTCAACCCGCCTGCCTGGTGGTAATGTTTGCACAACTGCCATAAAAAAGCAAAAAAAGAATGAATTTTTATGCTTATGAAAGTGGATTGCTGGATCGGTAGGCTGTTATTTTTTCTCTGTAGGGGAAATTCATGTATTTTCCTTTTCTGTCATGGATTTTAAAACCCATTAATGGATAGAGAGAGAGAGTTTGGGATTAAAGGTGCGGAGTAAGGCCTGTACATCAACCTAGACAGTATCACATAGGTCAAGCATTTGAGCCAGGGTCTCAAAAGTGGTCTCGCCCCCAACTTCCACTGCCATGCCAAAATCGTAGATAGAGGAAGTGGGGAGATCGAATGGTGAAATCGGAGGGAAAACCCAAAACACCCGCTCTCCTTATTTCTTAAGAAAGTCAAAACTCCATAGATTTTGAAATTACTGTAATTTGAGTTACCGTAATGGTGCTTCATGGTAATACGACTACTGTGAAGGCTATTTTCGTAAAAAAAAAAGCCCAAAATTGAAGAAAAAAGGTATGAACGAGGTTTATGAAAGTTGAGGATTTTTTTTCCAATTAAGAGAAAATTAAGGTATATTTGTCATATTTTTTCAAAAATAAAAAATATTGTTAAAAACAAAAAATAAAAGACACAAACTAAACAAGAAACAACATTAAAACTCCAAAAAAGATGGAAAAGTAAAGAGGATGATTTTGAAAAATTTGATTTATGGCTGGAAACAATTCAAAGAAAATACAAAAAAGGAAAATAGAAAAAAAAAAAAATACAATACATGATAAGAAAAATTCACAATTCATTGATAGAAATAAAAATTATATAGAAAATGTTTATACATTGATTTTTTAAAAAAATATAATTTTTACAATTTTTTTATTCTTTCATGAAAATGAGTTTGTAACTAGGGACTCGATGTCAAGGTGTCAAGTTTGAGTGATTGGCCCAAGTTTTACAATCAAACTTGAATAATTGCAACCAATATGCTAGGACTCGGCTAAGGAACTCTGCGTCATTTTCTCGAGATGTATGTATAACTCGAGGATATTAAAAAATTAGAAATTCTTAAAATGATAAAAAATGTGGGATTGATCTATCATTTTTTTATGTAAGTTTTTGGTAATGATTGGTGAGTGTTATTTACATTTTTTATTTTACCTTTTTTAGAATATTTAAAATGCCCCACTCTTTCCCTCTTCTAGCTGTACAATTTAAATGGACGATTGATGCCATGATAAATTTTGATAAACTGGCCATTTAAAAGAATCCCGACGAAACTAATCCATAGCCCGCCTACTCTCTTTGCAAAACCAGGGAGACTTGTAGACTTTGGGTTTTTCTGTCCCCAACAATAGAGAGTGGGAGAAATGGAAGGAAAAAACGGGAAACAATAGAGTGGGAGAAATGGAAATGGAAGGAAAAAACGGGACAAAAGGAAATTTTTAGAGAGAGAATGTCAGGTAAGACTCCAGTGTGTATAAGGCAACCATTCTAAAGAAAGGGCGTACCTTTTATTATCGGGAAAAGTTTTTATATTTCCCCTACAGCAGAGAAGATGTGTGTTTTTCTTACCATCCAGCGGTCAAATTTTAATCAAGTGAGCCACTCACAGTTTGAATCTGATCCGCTACCTTAGAGTATTTTATTTTGAGTTGTTTTATTTTTATTTTTAGTTTTTTATACAAATTGTATGAATATGAAATTTGGTATACGGTCATCTTCTCATTGAGGCGCACCTAAAAATAATATTTTAAATTTTTTTTCGACAAAATATAATGATTGATTATTTTATTTTATTGAGAATATTTTTTTAAAATGCGAGTTTAAGAGAGGGTTGGACCGCCAAAATTTGGTCTCAAAATATTTTGTAGAAAAATATTAAAACTAAAATCATGTAAAGATATGATATTGTGATTGGAGCCACCTTAGCAGTCCATTCAGAATGAACGGTTGGATAAAGGGAAGTATATAAGTGTTATGAAATAGGGAAAACATATAAAGCTTACCCTTTATTCTCTGTATATTCTTTCCTAAAAATAGTCTTCTTTTTCTTTTTATTCATATTTGGTCCCTTTTTGGGTCAAGCTTGTTTTTTTGTTGAATTTGTTGTTAATTTAGGGTTTACAAGAGGTCATTTTTGTGCATTGTGAATTTAGGAGTTTCTTGTTTCTTCTTTTCCATTTCTTTTAAGCGTTTCTTTTGACGGCAGGTGAATCTTTTTGACGGTTTACTTTCTAGGTAGGCGTATCTCTCATTATTGGAGTTTTGATTGACCTAGGGTCTTGCATGGTAGATTAATCATGTTGAGGTAAATTGTTTGCATTTTGTTAACTTCTGTATTATTATTATTATTGTTAATATTATTAGGGTTTCTTTGAACTCTGGTGAGGTGAATCTACGTGGTGTCTCGTTATATGGTATAGTAAGGTTTGCATTATTGAGTTTGTACTATGATAAAACTTCATATTGTTGCCATTTGAAGTGGCTTTCTGTGTTCTGCATATTATTATTATTTTTTGTATGCTGCTATTGGTATATGAGTAATCCTCGATAAGGTTTTCCAATTGATCCCTTTTTCCACTAATGCATTTCCTGCATTTTGGTCATTTAGCATTAGTTATGATTTGGACTTCTTGTTTTGAGCCTTTGGCATTAGTTACATTTTCCCTGGCCAACAACTTAGTAGTGGGCACTAGCCATTGGCTTCCCAATTATCTTACCTAAAATGCTTTATTCTCAAGTAATTGTTGTTAGTCCTAATAAAATAAATAAATAAAACAAAATTGATAAATAACTTACTCAGATCTGTCCTTAAATCACACGAAGGACCTAAGCTTCTATACTAAATCCTATTGACCAAGCCATCCGGTGACATGCAACCTTGAGAGTCCTCATCTTTTGATGAATCTCATTCACATTTTTTCTATCATTCTCTATCTATTTTACTTAAGGGGTTAACCTCTTTTATCGAGAACCATAATTTGTAACTCTCACATTCATGGTCTATAGGAGTTGAGATCCAAGTATAACTCATGCCTTAATTCCCTTAAGTGTAGCTAATTAGGTTGTCACCAAACTGTTAATCCTATACAATGAGCTAAATCTATCATTCGTGCACTAATGACACACATAATAGGATGTCATCCAAGTATTCCTACAATTTGATCAAAGATATTTAGAAATTAAATAATTTTGTACATCTATAATTAAATAATACTAATTATTACAAAAAATCCAAACACATCATTAGGCTTTCCCTCCAGTGACATTGGGTTTTCCCTCTAGTGCAACATCCTAAAAAAACTCCAAAATGGATCCTAGTTTATAGCATTGTCTCATGTAAACCACATGGGATTTCATATATACTATACAATATGGCTGTTGCATCATTATTGAAAAAATAAATTCCCAGGATAAAAGGGCACAATAGTCTATATTTCCAACATCTCCCACTTGGTCTGAAGACCCTTTAACTTATTGTAAATGGTATTGCCTCATGCTTTCTACATGAGATTTCTATATACCCAGCCTGAAGGCTCTTTGACATCTTGTATGTGGCATTGCCTCATGTCTTCCACATGAGATTTCTATATACCTACCAATATGATTTCTATTTGGACTTATCGCAGTCTTATAGCTGCTATATGTTTCTCGAAAATTTCCCGGCTCAAAACTTTAATCAATGGATATGCAATAATCTCATTTGAAGGTATATAATCAACTGTTATATCTCTATATTCCATTACATCTCGAAGATGGTGGTACTTCCTGCGAATGTGTTTGGATTTAGAGTTTATTTTTGAATATTTGAAAATAACAATGGCTGCTTGAATCACATAACATGTTTATAGGCCCATTTTCAATGCATTCCAACTTTAAATCCGTGAGGAAATTTCTCAACCAAACAGCTTTTTATGATCATAAACTGCAAGCCATATATTCTGCTTCCATGGTTGATAAAACAACACAATCTTGTTTTTTACTGCACCATGATACAACACCTCTACTAAGTGTGACAATAAAACCCGAAGTGGATTTACTATCATCATAGTCACCACTACAATCTGCATCAGAGTAACCTTGCTGCATAAGAGAAGAACCTTGATAGTGCTACTTGTACTTCTTTGTTCCTTGGATATATCTTAATATCTTTTTTACTGCTTGCCAGTGTATCATTCTGGGGTTTTTTTGATATCTGCTAACAAGTCCAACAACAAAACATAGATCTGGCCTAGTGCATGACACAATATAATTAATGCACCCAATTGCTTGAGCATATGAAATATTTCTCATATCATCATTATTATTAGTAGGACATAAATCAATGGATAATTTAACTACTTTATTAACAGGGATGGAGACCGGCTTGCATAAATCTATTTTAAACTTCTTAAGAATATATTCTAAATAATGCTCTTGAGATAAGTTGAGCATCATTTTTTATCTATCTCTTGCAATTTCAATTCCTAAAACATATGATGCAACCCCCATATCTTTCATTTCAAGATTATATTCAATTATGATTTTGTTTCATTAATCATATCTACGTCATTTCCAGCAATCAAAATATCATCCACATATAAAGACAATATCACTATCTTACTCCCATTAATCTTAATATAAATACAATGATCACTTTCATTAGAAACAAAACAAAGTTTCATAATTGCATCATGAAGTTTTAGATACCACTGTCTAGAAGATTGCTTCAATCCATATAGTGATTTAATTAGTTTGCACACTTTATTTTCTTTGCCTTCAACAATATATCCTTTAGGTTGTAACATGTATATCTCTTCATTTAAACTTCCATTGAGAAATGCAGTCTTAATATCTATTTGAAACAACTCTAAATCAATGTTAGTCACAATAGACATCAAAATTCTAACAGAAGGAAATCTTATTACAGGAGCAAAAGTATCAACAAACTCTATACATTCCTTTTGGTTATACCCTTTAGCAACAAGTCGTGCTTTATATTTATCTATACTACCATTAGCTTTTACTTTTCTTTTTAATATCTATTTGCAAACAATGAGTTTTCTCCCATGCGGCAAATCTATCAACTCCCATATATGGTTTTTAGTTAATGAATCCATTTCTTCATTTATAACATTATTCCAAAAAACAGATTCATCATAATTGATGGCTTCTTTATAATTAGAAGGTTCAGGAATATCTTGACAAGCAAAGTTAAGTATTGGTCTAAAGTGTCACTGCAAATAAAACTCTGATATGGTTCTAAATGATATGGTGCTCTTTTGTTCCTAAAACTTCTCTTAGTTCACTGTCATCTACATTAGTAAGTTCAAATGTATCACTCCCACTATCTATGTAGTTATCAAGGTTTTCTACATTAGGTTCAAAATTTTCTATGTTTTCATTTACTCCGTTGTTATTGTTTAATTCATTATATCTATAAGAAAAAAATTTGTCTTTTTAGAGATAGGGAGGCTCTTTTGGCCTACTTTCGTAATCGTCTTGAGTAAACAAGTGTCTTTCTATAGATTATAGTTAGATGATGCTGGTCGAGTCTATAATGCACTGTGATTTGATGCACGTTTAAAGATATCGTATAAAAACTTTGGTGATATAGTTTAGTTATTTGACACAATATATAAGACAAATGCATACCACAAATCTTTTGCTCCTATTATTGGAAAAAACCACCATGGCAACAATGTTTGGTTGTGCATTGATTAGACATAAGATAACAGAGTCCTTCACTTGGACATTGGTTAGAAGCTATGCAGCTAAGCACCAGGTTGCATCATTACTGATTAGGACACAACCATTGGTTCTGCAATTAAACAAGTTTTTCTAAATGTACAACATCGATTATGTAGATGACACATAATATGAAAGTTTCAAGAAAAAATTAGCCATGTTCAATGCAAGCATCCCGATTCTTAAATGAGCTATGTAAAATCATCAATGAGACAATTAATGATTTTTAGGAGCGTTGGTCAAGAATATACTTCAAGAATATCAGCTTGGGAAATGAATGATTAGACACATTGTATGGATGTTATTCTCAATGGGTTGATGTATATATGATGGACACATTTTTTGTTAATGCATGGTCTAGTCGATGAAGCGAATCTATGAATAGTTTCATTAAACAATATGTAAATTAATACGTCAACTTCTCCACATTTCTAAAACAACACCAAAAAGCAATTGATCATCTATATGAGAAAGAAAATAGGATGGAATTTAAGATTAGTGATGATATTTTAGTGACGAGAAAAGCAAGCTGTTGAATTGTACATCCATGGTATATTTAAGAAATTTGTTGACGAAATTCTAATGATACCTCCCATAATTGCAGAGACTATAAGATTTGAAGGACCACTGTCCACATATAAGGTATATAAAAATATGATGTGATTTGGTAGTAGTATAAATGTTAGTTAATGAATTAGAAATCAAGGCAAATTGTACTTGTTGCTTGTATGAACACGTTGATTTTCTTTGTGCACATATTTTAAGGTTTTTATTCTAATATTATTATGCTCATCTGCCACCACTACATAATAGAACGACTGACTGAGGAAGTGAACAAGGGTTTAAATTAGGGCCGACTACAAAGAATCTCAAACTACTCGTTATTGTAATCAAAGTAGAATTGCCTTTAAAATTGTAGCAAAAGGGTAAGATAACGAGTGACTGTAGGCATTTACAAAAATTGGTCTTGTGGAATTTTATGAAAAGTGAAAATGAAGAGATTGGAGTATGAAAAAGATATTATTATTTTTTTAAGCAATGTAGCAATAAAGAGGATGCCCTGCCTGGCCATGGTTATACACAGTCTTTACACTTGAACCACTATGTGGTCGACCTAAGGGCTGCCAAGCAACACAACAAATAAACCATCATGGGAGATAAACAAGGGGATGTGTACTTATGTAAAATTGCTAGGCATGATAGGCATAATTGCCTAACTTATATGACTCAAGATTAAAATTATTAATATATGTACATGCTTAGTTTAATATTATATTGTGAATTTTTTACTTATAGCGTAGTCTAAATATTGTTTAGCTCAACTTTCGGCACCATTATAGGCACTTCCATATAAGAGTTGCATAAGTTGCAAACTAGTGAATGGTGGATGCATTTCAAAAATTCACAAGACAATATTAAACTAAGCATATGCAAATATTATTAATAATTTTAATCTCGGGTCTTATAAGTTGGACAGTTATGCCTACCTATTATGCCCAACAATTTAATATATCCTCTCCTTCCATGGTGTTTTTTTTATTGTGTTTCTTCATCACCCATTTGGTTGACCATACGATGTTTCAAGTATAGAGGAGTTTGGGTCAATCAACGGTGTATAACCATATCCAATTAAGATATTCTCTTTATTACTACTTTGATTCAAACATATTTTTTCTTTTTCATACTTCAATCTCTTCATTTTGTACTTTTTTATAAAACTCTACAAGACCATTATTTGTAAATGCCTATAGTTTTTCACTATCTGACCCATTTGCCACAATTTTAAAGGTAACTTTGCTTAGATCATCACAACGAGCAGTTTGATATTCTATATAATCAGCCCTAATCTAGGCCCCATCACCATCTAACACAATCCCCATGTTCAGTTAGTCCATTGTTTCGTTATGTAGTGATGGAGGATGAGTATGATATTATTAGAAAACAAAAAAAATTATGTGCACAAAGAAAATCAAATTCTCATACAAGCACCAAGTACAATTTGACTTGATTTCTAATTTATTGAATAACATTATATATTGCAACCAATATACATCACATTTATATACCTTGTACGTCGTTACTGGTCCCTCCACTTTTATAACTTGTACAATCATGGGAGGTATCTTTAGAATTTCATCAACAAATTTCTTAAATATACCATGGGTATACAACTCAATGGCTTGCTTTTTAAGGGGAAATGTTGTTCTCATCACCAGAATGCCATCGCTTCTTATAGAAATCCGTCATATTTTCTTTTTTATATAGATGATCAATTGCTTTTTGGCTTTGCTTCATAAATGTGAAAAAGTTGGTGGGTGAATTTACATATTCTTAATGAAACTATTCATAGATTCGTTTTGTTGACTAGACCGTGTATCGGTAAAAAACCATCATATACACATCAACCCACTGAGAACGACATGCATACAATGTTTCTAACCATTTATTACGCCCAAGCTCATATTTTATAAGTATTTTTGGCCAACACTCCTCAAAATCATTAACTGTCTCATTGTAATCAATGATTCTACGTAGCTCATTTAAGAATTATGGATGCTTGCACTCACTATGCCAAAACTTTTCTTGTAACTTTCGTGTTATGTGCCATCTATATTAATTATAGAAGCCACGTCTGCGTCCGTATAAGTAATGATGTAACCTGGTGCTTGGCCCTGCATAGCTTCTAAACAATGCCTAAATAGCCAAGTGAAAGACTCTATTGCCTCATGTCTAATCAATGCACAATAAAAAATTATATTGTTGCTACGGTGGTTTGCTCCAATAATGGGGGCAAAAGGCATGTGGTATGCATTAAAATAACTACATCACCAAAGTTCTTATATGATGTCCTTGAATGTGTATCAATCCATAGCACATTAAAGACTCGGCATGCCTCATCTAGCTATAATTTAAAGAAAAATACTGGTTCGCCTCAAGGTGGTTTGGATAAGGTTTTCAACATCTATTTGAGAGAAACCTAAAAAGCCAGAGCCTTTGTTATGTTAAAATTTGCATAATTTTATGCGCATTAAACCTTGCTCAAGATAGCGCTTTAATCAAGTTCATAGTAGCCACTGGGATGTGCCGCTGTGATCTCAAATGACATACATTTAATGTCCATGTAAACTTATGTGAATGCTCCTCAATAAATTTAGATTCAACCCAATTTTTTTCCTTAATATGCACCATTAACATTGCTTTGCATCCGCCTCCCTTATCATTCATCTAGGGTGAATCTTTCCTTTATATATTGGATGATGTTTGCCTTCTTTTGAGCAAACATAATCTCACATACATAGGTTTATGTCCTTGTATTCAGACAAATGCCAAAGCTTTCTTGATGGGCACATGAATGGTAAAATAGATATGCAACATCCTCAGATAAAAATTTCATTCCTACAAATGTATCCTCTTCATGCCCCATGTTGGCCTATTGATTACAAATCAGTGAGACCTCATCATCCTCCTAACCATTTCCAGTCCCTCTCATATAATTAGAACTCTCATCCACAAAATCATATATATCTGGCTCATCCCCCACCACCTCAGAGGATAAAGTGAGTATTCTAAAAAACGTTACAGATAGATAAATACAAAAAGCACCAAGTATGGAGGTTTAGCCTTAGAATAAAGGATTTCAAAATCAAGACATGTAAATAAAAACATACACATAAAAGGAAATATATAGTAGCTAAAAACTATATCACAGAGACATGCAATAATAATAAACACATATAATGATATAAACCATATCAAATCACATACAACTTGCAAATTTTTCTCAACTGAATTATTCACATAAACTTGAAAACCAATACACATGACAAGCAACCCCAATAATGTAGCACTCACTAACAAAAACAAAACTATTTTACAATGCCTTATTCAATAAACTAAAAAATCAGTGTAGAAAAACTAGATAAATTTAAAAGCACACACATAGTGAACCACGAGGTCTAGTTAAAGAAGAAATTGAAGAGCACGAATGCCTTGCAGATATTGATTGTAGACTCTGTTGGGACGTGATGCCAAATCACCACCCCATGTGGTATTTCTCACTATGGCGAGGGGTACTTCTATCATTAAAAGGAAATTTTTTTAGTTGAGGCTCATTAAAAGTTTTTCTCAGAGAGAGAAACATGAATGGAAAGGGGGTGAACTCTTTTGAAGAGAAAAGTGAGTTTGTAGAGCAGATTGGGGGTTGGAAATTGGGGGTTTTGAAACAAAACCCTAGCACCACCATTTGGGCTCATCTTTAGCCGATTTTTTCGTTATTTCTTTGCGGCATCGGTGAATCGAAGAACGGAGTCAATTGTAGGTGCTTTTGTAATAGGAAGTTCTTTTATTTAAGCTTTTTTTTGAGATTGTATGAGGTAACTCTATAGAACCCCAATCTTGTAACTTTTACTCTCGATAGTGAATATATCTTTGCCGTCTTGCCCGTGGATGTAGCCCATCTTGGGTGAACCACGTATATGTGTGTGTCCCTCTCTACTTTCATTTGTGTTGTGCTTTGATGATTTCTCATATTGTTTGTTTTTTTGTTTATATATATATATTAATTATATTGCACTTGTTATTGCATATTGAACATGTTATTTGAGTGTTGAAATCATTGTAGTGTAGTGCTCACTACATTTAGTGGGATTTGAGATATCCCGATTTGCTCAAAAGGGGTGATTGGGTTATCCTGATTTTACAACTGGTATCAGAGCTCAAAGAATTGGTGTAGTATTTTTTAGAAAATGGCATCTCACAAGTTTGAGGTAGAGAAGTTTAATAAGAAAGATAATTTTGAAAATTGAAAATTAAAAATACAAGCTTTATTGGTACATCAAGAGAAACACAACATTATTTGGAAAAGATAAGAAATCAGTAAATATGACCGATGATGATTGAGACAAACTTGATATGAAGGCTCATGCCACTATTCGCTTATGTTTAGCGAATGAAGTTTTGTTTAATATTGTTGGCAAAAAGATGACAAAAGATTTGTGGGAAAACTTAGAAAGTTTGTATCAAACAAAATCTCTCACAAGCCGAATTTTCTTAAAAAGAAAATTGTATTCCTTGATAATGAAAGAAGATGCAAATGTGTCGGAACATTTAAATGAGTTTAATAACGTCATTTGTCAACTTGAGATTATTGGTCCGATAATAGGCGGTAACCTTACTTTGTTCATTGCCGGAATCCTATGATAACCTTGTTACTACATTGAGTTGTAGTAAAGAGGATTCTCTTGATTTGAGCTCGGTGTGTAGTGCCCTACTTGCCGATGAACTTCAAAAGAAGACATCTTTGAAAAGTTGGGTAGAATCGAAGACTGAAGCTCCTGTGGCCAGAGGTCAATCAGAGAAACAAGATGATTCATCGAGAAATCATTCAATAAGTAATTTATAATTTTAATAAAAAACTAGAGGGCCCAATTACAAGAATGTGTGTTGGCATTGTGGGAAGCCCGATCATATAAGGAATAATTGTTTTAAAAGAAATGGAGTGAATTCTTCCAAAGCTCCTAATGCGTGAGGTGAAAAGTCAAATGAATCCAAGAATGAAGTAAATCAAATCGAGGAGTCTACATCCGGGTTCATTGAAGATGAAGTATTCATGGTCGCATATAATTCAATATTCTATCAAAATTGGATACTTGATAGTGGAGCCACCCATCACATGTGCCCACATAGATCATGGTTTAACTCATATGAGTCATGTAAAGGATGATCGATATCTATGTGTAATAATTCCACTAGTAAGTTGGTTGGAATGGGTTCAATTCGCCTAAGGATGTTTGAAGGGACTATTCGGGCAGTTAAGGATGCTAGGCATGTGCCAGAATTAAAAAAGAGCTTGATTTTCCCCTCTTTTCTAGATTTAGAAGGTTACAAGTTGACCAGTCAAGGTGGAGTAATCAAAATATCCAAATGGGCTTTAATTGTGATGAAAAGAGGCATAGTTGGGAGCTTGTACAAGTTATTGGGAAGCACAATAATAAATAATGAAGTGAATTTCGTTGTCGACGGTGAAGACGTCCCATTTCGTCTATGACATAGAAGATAAGGGCATATGAGTGATAACGATATGAAGGTCTTAATGAAGAGGAATTTTATTCCTACACTTAAAATTGATGGATCTGAATTTTGTGAGCATTGTGTCTATAAGAAACACCATAAACAACTTTCAAGTCCGGGAAGTATACAAGCAAGTGCAAACTTGATTACATTCACTCAGATGTATGGGGCCCTTCACCAACTATATCTTATAGAGGTGCATTATATTTTGTTTTATTTGTTGTTGACTTCTCAAGAAAATTATGGATCAAAACTTTCAAATCTAAAAGTGATGTATTTTGTGCATTCAAGAATTTTAAAGCCGATGTTGAAAAATCTATTGAGCATCACATCAAAGTTCTTCGGACCGATAATAGTAGAGAGTTTGTATAAAAGGAGTTCAAAAACTTTTGCAAGGTCGAGGGAATTACTAAGCATTACACAAATGCCTACAATCATCAACAAAATGGTATGGTCGAGAGGATGAATCACACTTTAATGGAGCATGCGAAGTGCATGTTAAGTAATGCCGGCCTAGAACAAGAATTATGGGCGGAGGCCGTATCAGTGACTTGTTATCTTATCAACCGATTACCTTCGGTAGCATGGGGAAGCAAAACTCCTAATGAGGTATGGTATGGAACTCCAAGTGACTACTTCAATTAAAAAAAATTTTGTTGTGATATATACACACTTATTCCAAGTTTCCAAAGGAACAAATTGGATCTAAGGTCAAAGAAGTGGATCTTTGTGGGTTATAGCAAGGATATGAAGGGGTACCGGTTATGGGATCCAAGTACTTGAAAAATAATCACTAGCTGCGATGTACATTTTGATGAATCCAAAGTATTGGCAAAGGGGATGATGATGAAGGACAATGGTCAAGAAGTGCTACAAGAGAGCCAAGAATTTGAAAGCAACCCTGAAATACTTCCACCAAGTGCAACTATGCCTTATGAGAACATACCCATTGATTATAGTGAAGAGCATGAAGAACTAGGAAGTCAGATGAAGAATCACATGGCCATCATGATGAAGTTGTGCCTTTGGCACATAGCGCTCTATTAGAGAAACTCGTGCACCCGGGTGACACAATGATTATGTGGATCCAAATACTTTGCATGCTTTGATAGCCGAAAATAAAGAGCCAACATCATTCTGTGAAGTCATTGATAACAATGGTACCGAGCATTGGAAAAGAGTTATGGAAGAAGAGATATTGGCCCTTCAAAGAAACAAGCTTGGGATTTGATGGAGCTACCAAAAGGTAGAAATGTCGTTTGTTGTAAATGGGTGTTCAAGATAGAGAATGGGCTCCATGGAAAGCTTGAAAGATATAGGGCAAGGTTGGCGGCAAAAGATTTCTTGCAAAAACAAGGTATTGACTTTGGTGGCAAAATGGGTGCTTTGGTACTTATGAGATACAACTAGTTATGCAATCACATTTGACAAGGGCTCAATTCCAATACAAGATTTTGTGGATCCAAATTTTGCCGGTGATCTTGACAGAGGTAGGTCGACTACTGCATTGGTTTTTCAGTTTGCAAATGGACCGGTTAGTTGGATGTCAAGGCTCCAAGACACGGTAGCATTGTCAACTACTGAAGCCGAGTACATGGCGGAAACAGAATCATCAAATGAAGTTGTGTGGCTTCCAGAGTTGATAAGTGAGATGTGCATTATGTGCAAGCCCATGGAACTATTTGTGACAATATGAGTGCTATCAATTTGGCCAAGAACCCGATTCACCACAAGAGGTCAAAACACATATTGGTTCAATATCACTATATCCGACAAGTTGTTGAAGATGAAAGAGTTTTATTGGTCAAGATCAAGACCGAAGACAACCTTGCGGATATGCTTATAAAGACCATCCAAGTAGATAAGTTAGAATAATGTAGCCTAACTTCTCTAGGTTTCAAGAAAGAAAGGAAGTGATGGATTGGCTAGGCAATGGTCTGATTTTGCATCAAGGTAGAGATTGTTGGGATGTGATGCCAAATCACCACCCCATATGGTATTTTTCACTATGGTTAGGAGTATTTTTGTCACTAAAAGGAAGCTTTTTTAGTGAAGGCTTATAAAAGGTTTTTTCCAGAGAGAGAAACATGGAAGGAAAGGGGGTGAACTCTTTTGTAGAGAAAAGGGAGCTTGTAGAGAAGATTGGGGGTTGGAAATTGGGGGTTTTGCAGTAAAACCCTAGCGCCACCATTTGAGCTCATTTTAGGCCGGTTTTTGTTGGCATTTCTTCGCGGCATCGGTGAATCCAAATAAGGAATCTATTGTAGGTGGTTTTATGGTAGGAAGTTCTTTTGTTTGAGCTTTCATTTGAGATTGTATGAGGTCACTCTATATAACCTTAATCTTGTAACTTTTCCTCTTGAAAGTGAATACACCTTTGCCGTCTTGCTCGTAGACGTAGCCTATCATGGGTGAACGACGTATATGTGTGTCCCTCCCTACTTTCATTTGTGTTGTACTTTGATGATTTTCCATATTGTTTGTTTTATTGTTTTTATATTTTTCTCAATTATATTGCACTTGTTATTCCAGCTTGAGCATGTTATTTGAATGTTGAAATCATTGTAGTGTGGTACTCACTACATCTAGTAGGATTTGAGATATCCCAATGTCCTCAAAAGGGGTGATTGGGTTATCTTGATTTTACAACATACTCAACTACACTTAGAATCGTCACATACTCCTGGCTACATGACTTTGACATTGAAAAGTTCTCACAAAGCATGCTAAATATCTTACAGTTTGTGAAAAGAAGAAGGAAATACAGATAAGTGAAAGGGATTGTATACAATGATACCATTTACCTTTGATACAAGGTGGTCACAATTATTCACAACCATCTAATGTGAAATTTGATAGCTTGAATGTGTCACAAAGTTTGAGAAAATTTCTTTTGAAGTTTGAATTTGGTCAATGAAATAATTACAGCCACCCAATTTCACATCCAATGATCAAGATTAATATGACCACCTTATACCAAAGATAAATGGTCTCATTCTATACTTTCCCTACATGAAAAACAATCACATGATGATCAAGCATTACAGGCAAGATACAGGGAAGCCAATTGCAAATGCCTGCTACAAAGTAATTTGCAAGGAAATATTTAACTAATAATACCAAAGGCTCAAATCAGGCAATCCAAAATCTAACTAACGTTAAATGCCCAAAACGCAAGTAATGCATTTAATGGAAAAAGGCATCAATTGGAAAAACTTATCGAGAAGGGTGCGGTTTCTCTAAGGATGCAATCTTAAACAATCCAATTAAAGTGCACCGTAAAATTTTATCATAACATGTAATTTGTTATAAATTTTTTTTAATATTATCTTAAAATCTATTTTCATACTTAATTAGAAAATTTTAAATTTCAAAAATGGTTAAAATCAAGTAAATCTATAAATACGTGAAAATCTTGAAAATGGACGGTATAGATAATGTATTGCAAGATGCACTATTTTCAAGACTCAAAAACTTGTTTTTTTTTTTTTTTTTTCATATTCATACATCTCAATATCATGATGATCGATTAGAGGGTTTATTCAATATTAAAACAACATTTCCAATAGATTTTTGAGGTGCATCTGTTATTCTACATTTTAAGGTTAGAACCTTATATAAACTTTTCCCTATCGAGAATTACTCATATACCAATAGAAATATTAAAAAATAAAATAAAAAATGAGGTAGAACCTTGAGAGCCACTTTAAATGACAACAATATGAAGTTTTATCACATAGTGCAAACTCAATATAATGTCAGACTTACTATACCATATAAACAAGACACCGCATAAATTCAACTCAAACTAGAGTTCAAAGAAATCCTTAAAATAATAGCAATAAAAGATCAATCCAAACTCTAATAGTGAGAGACATACCTACCAAAAAAATGAACGGTCAACAGGTTCTCAAACTTCGTCAAAAGAAATTGTAAAAAGAAAAGAAAAAGAAGAAACAGAAAACCCCTAAATTCACGAACATACACACAAATGGCCTCAATGGTAAACTCTAAATCAAAAATACAAAATTACTTAAAATATCATAAATTTAAGAAAAAAGAAGCTTGACCCAAAAAGAGACCAAATATGAACAAAAAAAAAAAAAAAACTATTTTTTGGGACAGAATAACAAGAGAATAAAAGACGCACCTTTTCTTTAGATGGTTTGGAACTAAAAACGGAGAGATGGAACCTAACAAAAAAACACAATACTACAACAAAAAATTTCCTTTTCTCCTACTTACTCATTCCATTTCTCCTACTCTCTCTATCATAGTCTTCTTTCGCTGGTTTTGTAAGGAGACTTGGCGGGTTGTGGTTTAGTTTCGAGGGTTTTTTTTCTTTTATGATGACAACAAGTCGGTTAAACCATACCAGCTGTCCATTTAAATTAGATAGTTAAAAAATGAGAGGAGTATATATATATATATATATATATATATATATATACATACGTGTGAGCCCCTTTTTAAATTGTTAAGCTTGTTTGGGCTCTGTAAGGTTGCTTTTTGTTTTATTTTACTTTTAGTACATTTTTTCAATTTTTTATTTTTTTGGTTATTTCTCATTTATTGAAGGCCTTTCAGTCCTATGCATGAATTGGCCGTGACTTGAGGACTGAGCCGAGTCAATTTTCTATACACTGATGTTGACTATTGTTAAGTCATAAGAGCCACTTCCATCTATTCAATCCCGGGGGTAAAAACCCAATTTACAAGCAATTTTCAGGCCCCAAAATTTGGAGTTGTTAAAGTTTTTTAATCAACTAATCCTAAAGAAAATAAAATTAAGCATTTAAACACACTCATTATAGGCCTGAAAGTAATCTTTTAAAATTTGAATAGTGAAGTGTATAAAATTAAAAACCATAAAATTAAATTTCTTTTTAAAAATAAATATCTAGTGTGATTCATAGGTGGATCGAAATTTTAAAGATAGATAAAATCACCTATGCAGCTCTTTTTGATATAAACCATTGATGCCCAGCTCCCACAGCTGCCTACCACACAAAGAAAACCCTCCCTAACAAATAAGGCCCAGCATATCTCTTTCTAAGCAAACAAACTCACTCGCTCAAACAAATAATGCCCAGCATTTGGGTTTTTGAAAAATGCTAGTGTTGTATTTCAAAATAATATAATTTATAGGGAAAATCTCAAAATACCTATGTGATATGAACTATTCAACATTGTATCCATATTGTTTGAGTTAATTTCAAAATACCAATGAAAATACAAAAGTGTAAAAATGATCATTGGAGTGTCACAGTATAAATGCTAAATAACACATCTATCATAGGTATTTTAATAAAATTTCCAAATTTACTATGCAAGTATTTCCTAAGTATTTAAATAGAGAGAGGTGTGGTTTTATTGTCACGCATTGAAGAGTAGGAGGGTGTAACAATCCTAAAATTTCAAAAAAAAAAAGAAAAAGGGGGAAATGATGCTTTTATTAGGTGATGGTCTGATTGAGTATGATGGTCCTTGGGGACCATCACTATTTTCAAAACTTTTGCTTTGGATTAACTTTTGCTTTGCCTTTACTTTTTTTCCTTTATCTGCTTTTGCCTCCTGCTGCTTGCAGCTGGCGGCGTCCTTTAGCGGACGTGGCTTTCGTACGATAAAAGTATGCTTTTAACGCGACACCTCAGGTATGAGGTAGAGCGTAATAAAATAATATAATAATACATTATAAGAATTTAAATAGGAGATGTGAGCACTCCCACCCTAAAACAAAATTTTAAGATCTCTCTCTCTGGTCGAAACACAGTGAATTTCTCTCTCGAACCGAATTTTTTATCGAAAGCTCCCTCTCAAATAATTGTGGGTAAGTGACATCGTCTTTCTGAAAAATAGTCTATTTTTAATAAATAGTGATATTTCCGTCTAGGATCTTTATTTTATCAGTTTTGTGTGTAAGTGACATCGTCTTTCTGAAAATAGTCTATTTTTAATAAATAGTGATATTTCCGTCTAGGATCTTTATTTTATCAGTTTTGTGTGTAAGTGACATCGTCTTTCTGAAAAATAGTCTATTTTTAATAAATAGTGATATTTCCGTCTAGGATCTTTATTTTATCAGTTTTGTGTGTAAGTGACATCGTCTTTCTGAAAAATAGTCTATTTTTAATAAATAGTGATATTTCCGTGTAGGATCTTTATTTTATCAGTTTTGTGTGTAAGTGACATCGTCTTTTTGAAAAATAGTCTATTTTTAATAAATAGTGATATTTCCGTCTATGATCTTTATTTTATCAGTTTTGTGTGTAAGTGACCTCATTGTCTCGAAAAATAATCCATTCTTTTTAAAAATGAAATGAAATAATTATTTCTGCTTATTATCATGAATTTTAGGCGCGATAAATTTTATGCGCACGTGACCTCATTATCTTGAAAAATAATCTTTTTAATAAAAATTGTGATATTTTATCTATGTTAGAAATTTTGAATGCTGTAAATTAGAAAAATAAATTTATTTATTTTTCTTGTCTATTGTTAGAAATAAATGTGATATTTCTGCTTTTAGTAAAATTGTGATATTTCTTTCTACTGTTTTGAATATTTAGACATTGTAAAATTCATGTGCAAATGACTGCCTTATTATTTAAAAATTGACATTTTTGCAATTGATTATAGTATTGTTGTGAAATGTTTATTTGTGAATTGATATTCCATAAATTGTGATAATTCCGTATTCTTGAATTTTTATAAGAGTTTTTCTATACATATTAAATTGGCAATTATGCTAGAATGCCTTTACAAACTGCTACCTTTCTAAATTTGAGCCCAAAATATTTGATTGGTTATTTTTGAAATGTTATAGAGAGTGACTGTTATTAATGGTTTAAGTGAAATTCATATTAATGATTTCAGTGATATGTTGAGTACATGATATTGCTGCTTTCGAATGTTTACAGAGATTTAGAAATAATTTAAGTATGCAAGTGGACTCATCCGGTTCGCCGGTGAGGTATAAGTGGACCTATCTGGGATGCCGGTAGGGATTAAGTGGACTCATCCGGTACGCCGGTGAGGTATAAGTGGACCTGCAGGGATTAAGTGGACCTATCTGGGACGCCGATAGGGATTAAGTGGACCCATCAGGACGCTGATGGGGTATATAGGTGACCTACTTGGGACGCCAGTAGGGTATTTTGTGAAATCTTTTGAATTATGTACTGCCGTTAAAAGTGTTATAAGCATTTCAATTACTCGGATTATACTTAATTATGCATTTATTGAAAGTGAAACTGTTGATGCATTTCTGTTAATAGATCTCATTTTGGAAAATATTGATATCTTTCAATCATGATTATTTTTAGGATTATGATGATCACTTACTGAGTAGCCAAACTCATCAAACTATGGTAAACATTTTTCAGGATAACTACGGATTCATTTTGAGTGCTAGTCAAGATCAACCTTGGAAGATATTGTTGTTGTGCTAGCCACTGTAAATTTGTCCTATCAATAGATGTATATATGTTTTGTCCGTCACATCTCAGGAATAATAGTATTGTAAATTCTTGGGGTGTGACAGAGGGTGAGGTATTTACATGGAAACACTTTCTAGGCTCAAGTTCACATAACAAAAGAAAGAGTGTGGAGGCTTGTGCAATGTAGGAGTACGACGATAGTTAAATCCAATGGTTTAAAAAAAGGATCGGTGACCCATATCGGGCTTCCAAAAAACCGATCCGGATCTGCGAATCGACTATCCGGATCGGGAATCGGGTGAATCGGTCAGAATAAAGGTTAAAAAAAATTCGAAAAAATTATTAAAATTCATTATAAATATTGTTTTTTAGGAATTCAATAAAAAATGAGGGTACTCCATTAAGAATTTTCATGTTTTTGAATGAATATGCGAATATTGATATGTTCTTTCCCTGCATGAACCGCTATTCAGCATTTAATTTACAGTATTTCGTGCTCATCCCTACACTGTTGCTGTTGGGACTCGATATGTGAATAATATGGCTGGGATAGGGTGGCCTCAGAATCATCATCTTTCTCATTTTCTCTTTGAATAATATGGATTAAAAAAAAAAAACAAATTTTCAAAAAAATCGATCATGGATTAAAAAAAAAATCACAAATTTTCAAAAAATTCTATCATGGATTACAAAAAAAAATTCGATCATGGATTAAAAAAAAAAATCACAAATTTTCAAAAAATTCAATCATGGATTACATAAAATTCGATCATGGATTACATAAAATTCGATCATGGATTACATAAAATTCGATCATGGATTACAAAAAAAAACAAACAAAAAAAAACAAAAAATTCAATCGTGGATTACAAAAAAAGAAAAAAACAGTTTGATCATGGATTACAAAAAATTCAATCATGGATTACAAAAAACTCTATCATGGGTTATAAAAAAAGCAAAAAACAAAAAATTCAATCATGGATTACAAAAAAAAAACAAACATTTCGATCATGGATTACAAAAAAAAAACAAACATTTCGATCATGTATTACAAAACATTCGATCATGGATTACAAAAAATTCTATCATGGGTTACAAAACAAAAAAAAAAAACAAAAAAATTGATCATGGATTACAAGACAAGAAAACAAACATTTCGATCATGGATTACAAAAAATTCTATTATGGGTTACAAAAAACCAAAAAATTCGATCATGGATTACAAAAAAACAAAAACAATTCGATCATGGATTACAAAAAAATCGATCAAGTATTACAAAAAAATCTATCATGGATTACAAAATAAAAAAAATAAAAAATAAAAAAAATAAAAAAAAATTTCCGTACGGACTCGCCGATTCACTGTTCGGACTCACCGATTCCGTACAGTGAATCGGCGATTCACTGTACAGAATCGTCCGGTTCTCTCTAGAACCGTACGATTTCCGATTTTTTAGGCGATCCGGTCCCCTTTTCACGATTTCCGAGTCGAACCGGGCGAGTCCGGTTCGACTCGGCGTTTTTTAAAACACTGGTTAAATCACTATAACCACCCAGTGGATAGTCTCACCTCTATACTCCAAGGTCACTTCCTCACTCTATAAATTAGTTCTGTTTCTTACCATTTTTTGCATCTTTGGCTCGCCATTTTAGTACATTAAATCGAGTATATCCGCAACCAAACACCATAGACATGCACGACCACGTTTAAGTAACTTGAAATTGGTCGTCCTAAACCACCACCTAATCATTTTCCTGTGCATCCGCCTTTAAAACGCAGCTTTTTACCGTTTGATACTAAGGACAAAACTGTAGGGGTGGCAACTGGGACCTGTGAATCGTATACCTGACCCAGGTTTGGGTAATGGGTCTAGGGTTTGGACCCGTTAGGTTGGTCAAAAGGCCGGTTGGGTCCGGGTTCTATAGTATAATTTTGGCTCCTGGTTTGGGTCCAGCCCGACACATCGCCACCCCTAGACAAAAGTTGGCATCTCCTCATTTAAGATTCATCAAATCATAAGATTCAATTAAATTCATTTATTTATTGGGGCAGCATAGAAGTTCTATCTTCCCCCACCATTCAGGGGTCTAATTTTGATTAAGACAGCCATTCTTGTTTGATCTTAGATCTGGTATCTCAAAATATTTTATTTTTAGGTTTTTTTTATACAAATTATATGAATATGAAATTTGGAACGTGCCATCTTCTCATTGGGGCGTACCTATAAAAAATATTTAAAATAATTTTTTGATAAAATATAACTACCAAAGTACCTTTTGAATACTTCAAAGGTATTTTGGTCATTTTATTTTATTGAAAATAAATTTTTTTATATTTTCCGCCAGTACAAATTTAATAGAGGAATGGACATCCAAATTTTGGTGTTAAAATAGTTTATATAAAAAATTAAAAATAAAATAATGCATAGACATGACATTGCGATTGGGACAATTATTCATTCCAAATGGACAGAACTTCTATGTTTTAGAGGAAGCATATAAAGTTTTGTACCGATAAAAAAAAAGCCAATTGAAAGGGATTTTAGATTTTTTAGGACTAATGATGCATTATCCAATTTTTGGGTTTTCCCCAAAAAAAAAAAATGGCATTGGAAATAGAGACACTCATCAATAAGCAGGACGGAAGCCAGTAGCTCATATTAATAGGAAATTTGATACAAGTCTAGCTTGACCGAACCATCACTACAAACCAACCCAAGGTCAGGATTCAGAGCCTTGCTTGCTTGGCTAATTCAATTAAATAAGAGAGAGGATTTTATTGAGAATTAAGATTATAAGAGAAATCAGGGGCATTTAGGGCGTCCTTCCTGGGTCTTCCAGTTGTTGTAGCAAGGGCAGGATTGCTTGTTCCCGTAGGTGCCCGGCGGCACGCACAAGCAAACAGCACAGCACTTGTTGCAGAAGAACAAGCATGGCTTCTTGTGCGATGTTGCTGAGCATCGGTATTGACACTTATCCGAGCATTCTGCAAACAAATAAATCACAATTTAATATCTAATAGCTAGTAGTAATTACGACCTGTTTTGTAACAAAGATAAATAGCCTCATAACACAAAGAGAAAAAGATGATTTTACCAGAAGGACGAAGGCGTCTTGTAGATCCCTGTAAAAGAGAAGAAAACCATCATCAGCACTCACACCCAACAAAACCAATATGAGAAACACTTTTATATAAATCAAAGACATGAAATGGCAACTAGTTTTTGTACCTCAACAGATGATGAAATGGCCAACACCAAGAACAATGTAACAAGAAGGTAGCGAACCATGGCCATTGAAACTTAGCAGCAAGCAATCAAACTCGATTTCCGGTTTGTTTTTCCGGATTTGGAAAGAAGGATTCGAGGAGAGGAGTTGAGAAAGGGGTTAGGATTTATAGAGGGAGGAGGAGGAGGGAGAAAAAGGCTAAAAATGCGGGATTGAAAGGGAAAAGCGGCGGGGCCAGAGGCGTGAAAGTCGGGTAAATGTCGTGCCTTCCATGTGGCATGTTGGATTTGGGCCCTTATGATACCTTTTGCCCCACTTCTCTTCTCTCTTTTTGTGATGGTAAAAATCTTTTCCTTATTCAATACCCCCAAAGAAAAAAATAAGCTAGATTTTTTCTAAAAAAGGGTAAAAATATGATTGAAAAATAAATGTAAGAATATATGAAGAACAATAGAGCATTGAAAAATTTGAATAAATTCAAGGTTTTTTTTATAGAAAAGGAAACCTAGATTAGGTTTCCTATTAGATAATTGAATTCATGATTTGTTGCTATGAATGTTAAGACTTTTTTTTATCAATTTTTGGGAAGAAACCGTTGAATTTAAATTAAAAACATAGAAAGAATGAGAAAATTCATGTAAAAAATTGGCAAGACAACTAGGGCCACAATTTTTGGGTATGAATGTTAAGATTCTTTCGGTACGATTTTGGCAAGAAAATATGGAACAACTCGACGACACATCCAATTAGCGGTAACTATGTTTTCTATTGGTACGTATGGGTGGCCATGTAGCTCTCATACATGTTATTTTTTATCTCTTTAATATTTATCATACAGATATAGAGTTAAATAGCAGACCAGGATTCATGTCAACAACCCAAATTAGTTGGAAAAAGGCTTTGAAAATGATGTTGGGGGTTGGAGCAAACTTGAATCAAGCCTTATTCTGGTGGTGGGTCTTTTGTTAGAAGGACTACGGTCTGTCACTAATAGTTGACATTGTTTTTAGGGAAATTTGCAAAAAAAAAAAATTTATTCTAATTTTGAAATTCAAAAGCATTCTCATATATTTCATATTTTAGATTAAAGTCTAATTTTATTTAAGAGTATAAATTATATTTTACTTTTAACACTTGTTCTTTAGGGTGAGGTTTGTGAAAGGTATCCACCTTGTACTATACAAGTAAAACACTTTAAATTTTGTCAGAAAGCGTAGTTCTCGTAGAAAACCTTACAATGATTTGAAAATATATGTTTAACCTCAAATATGAAATTTAAAATTTCAAAAATAGTAAAGATTGAGCATAGCTATAAACGCTTATCTTGAAAATAGATGGTCCAAATAACTTATTATAAGATATCATGTTTTTAGGACTTGAAATTCTTTTTTTTTCTTTATCTCCATAAATGTCAAGATCAAGATGATCAATTGGAATAATTTTTCTAGTTTCAAAATACTATTTTCTGTTAGAATTTTGAGGTGCACCTTACTTCTATAATATAGGGTTGCAATTAAACTTTTTCTATGTCTTTATACTTGGGATTAAGCACAAATACAATATGGAAAAAGTTTATCTAAGGTTGCAACCTTATAATGTAGAGCTACGGATGCACCTAAAAAATCCATCAGAAAAAGTAATTTTAATGTTGAAAAACAGTTTGATTGATCATCTCGAGATCGAGATGTATGACCATGAAAAATAAGAAGATTTTAAGCCTAAGAAATAGTGCATTTTACAATATATTATCTACACCGCATTTTACAACATATTATCTACACCGTCCATTTTCAAGATTTTTATATGTTTATAGATCTACTTAATTTTAACCATTTTTGAAATTTAAAATTTTATAATTAGATATAAAAATAGATTTTGAGATAATCCTAGGAAAATTTTACATCAAAATTATATATCATAATAAAATTTGAAGGCGCACCTTGCCTCTACAGCTATGAATGCTATCGTATGCCAACTGCACCCATACAATATATTCATGTTTCTCACCATCAACGCATATAAAAAAAAATTAAAAAATATATTATTCATGTTTCTCACCATCAACACCTATAAAAAAAATTTATTTTTTTAAAAATAAAATAAAATTACCAAAATATGAATGAATATTGTAGGAGTATTCTTAATATTTATTAATTTTAAATTAATTAAATGTTTTTATTATTTTATTATACCAAAAAGTATGGACATATTAAATTTGAAATTAATCTACTCTATAAAAAAAAAGGAAAACATGAAATATACCTCCTGCTCTTAAAAAGTAGGACCCATTCCATGCTCAACTAAACAAAAGTGTTTTTTTTCTTTGCACACTTTCACGGGTTACTTTTATCACGGGGTGGCATTCACTTGCAAGGTGGCAGTGACGTGCAAAAAAGAGTGGGAGTTAAAGATGAAATATGGACATTGTCGTATTTAGGTGGAAATAAAATTATGAAAAGAATAAAAAAATAAAATGAAAGTAAAAAATTTATGTGAGGTTGCCATTTTAAAATGTAAGATTACATATGCACCTCAAAAATCAATTAGAAAAATTTGTTTTAATGTTGAAAAGCCCTTTAATTGATCATCTCCACATCGATATGTTCAAAAATATTTTTGTAAAAAATAATTTGAGTCCCAAAAATAATACATCTTACAATTAGACCGTCCATTTTCAAGATTTTCATATGTTTATAGGTATATTTTATGTTAACTATTTTTTGAGTTTAAAATTTTATAATTAAATATAAAAATAGATTTTCAGATAATCCTAAAACAGTTTTATACCAAAATTACATGTTATGATAAAATTTGAAGATACATCTTAATCGAATTATTTAAGGCTGCAACCTTATGAAACTACACCCAAAAAATAAAAAAAAAGGTTGAGCATCAGTTAAAGTTGGGCTCTTTGTGAAAGCGGTATGTACGGAAATGTCAACAACCCGATAGTTTTATTTTTGCTTTTTGTATTATATTAAATCACCATCCTCCCGCCGCCCAATAGTGCGCTTTTGGCGATTGAAGCTCGAGCGTGGAGCTCGTTCTAACCTTCACCACGAAAGCTGTGCCATTAAATATAATTAAATTTGGTTTAATTTCTCTTAATGTTTTTAAACTTTTCTTTGGTAGTCTTAATCATATGCAGGAAGTACGAATCCATACAACTATGCAGCACGTCACTTGTACGGATATTTGTTTTAGATATTAACAGTAAATTTTACTAATACTAGGAGGAAAGCTCATGTGCACCGGTGCAAGGAAAAGAAATAGTTGTAAGGACACGGTTTTTATGAGTCCATGCATAAATGAGTCACATGTTAAAAATCCATTTTTGAAATGGATTTTTGGAATTAATTTTTTAGGATATGTAATCTCTATAACATGGAAAGAGAAAATAAACAAATTTTAAAAATTTAAAATAATAATTATATTAAAAAAAACATTTGGACGGATAGTTTTAATTGTTTTTAGATGAGCTATCTATTTACATCCATTATTAAGATGGATGTTTTATACCTTGGGACCTCATATTGTAGAAATGCAGTGTAGCCCACATGAAACAATTTTCCTAGATATAAATCGCTACTTCCTAGAAAGACCGACGAATACTTCTAAAGAATAACCAAAATTTGAACCTTGAAGAACTTAGGGTAATGATTTCATGCAACCGTTGTCTAGTAATATGATGAAACAATCTTAAAAAACCATCTTATAGCCATTTGTTTGATCCAAATTTTGAAATATACACTCTTTTCATTCGAATGAACAATAAAAAAAAGAAAAAAATTGAAAATACAACCTAAAAAGTATTTTTTTAGCTCAATTAACATAGGCTGTTCATGTTGATAAGATGCTTAGATCTAGGCCTTAGAAGGATTTTTTCATTTCCAATTTTTTTGGATGGCTTTATTATCATTAGATAAATAATCTTAAAAAAGAAAAAAAAATTGATTTGGAGTTTATAAAGGCTAAGATCTTGAAAATCACAAAATGAATGGTCTAGATTCGTTTTTGGAGGGGACTCATTTTGACCGTATCTAGGATTCAAATTTAAATTTTTTTTTTTTGGAGGACTGATTATTGAGATGTAGAAAGTATGTGTGCAAAATTTGGAGTCATACAAATACAACAAACATGGTTTTCTAGAAGTGTCGTTGCATTATACTATGATACAACCGTTGCATTGGATCATTGCTCAAAAAAGTTATGCCACCAATGACATATGGATCCTCGCTGACCACTTAAAGCAACAAACAAAGGTCATTGACCTCTCCAACCCCTCAACCTGAACCCCGAATAATACTCACTACCACTCATAAGCGCCATCTTTTCTACACTAAGCACACAAAACGTGGTTGGGGCAATACACAAACCTGATGGTGCCCAGAACATTGCAGCATCTAAAAGGTGTTGGCGCAACCAGTGATCTTACAGCGTTTAAAAGGTGTCGGCGCAACTATCGATCGAGAAAGATTGTGCAAGAGAGTAGAGGGTGGGTGGAGAAACCGAAATGGGGAAAAGTGAGATAAAGGCGTCAAGGTGAGGAAGGAACAAGATGTGAGCACCTCCTCTAGGCAACTCTATAAGCGCAAACGAATGAGATCGTACTCCCAAAAGGAGAAAAAACCTTCACGATGGGGCTCAAGACATAGCCTGCCTTAGGTGTTAACCCCAAGTGGTCAAATATAGGAGAAATTCAGGCCAAGGGAAAAAATTTAGAGACTCATAAAAATCCATAATAGAGTCTCAAACTCCTAAATGTAGGGTAAACTTCATCTTATGTGTTAACCTTCCTAGAAGAGAAGAGAGTTGAAAAAAAAGGAAGTGGTCGGCAGAGGGATGGACAGAGGGGAAGAGAAGAATAGTAGGAGGACGGAAAATGAGGAGGGGAAGAGAAGAATAGTAGGGGGAAGGAAAATGAGGAGAAGGAGGAGGAGGAGGGTTGGGGTAGGCATTTGTTTAATGAAATAAGTCAAGAATTTTTTTTTTTGTAAATATTACGGTCTTATTCCTTAATTATGAATTCTAAAACTCCATAATTGTTTAAAATTTTGATTATGGAAATTTTATAATCAAATACATAAAAAGTATTTATATATTAAATGATAATTGGTTTCACACACCCATCCATGCATGTGGTGAAAAAAAAAGAGCGAACTGTAGAAACGAAAAACAATCCACGAAAACTAGAAAGAAGAAAGAAACGCAAAAGAAAGAGACAACCAACCACAATGCAATGATATATGTAGTTCGGCAAAGTGCCTACGTCCACGGGAGATGAGAACTTTTTTACTGGCAATAGAGAATAGGGTTACAAAAGCTCTCTTCCTCACGCCTCTCTGATTACAAAGCAATCTGCGTTTTTCCCTTAACCCTTGATGAACCCCTAATCGAAATAATATATATCGAGTCTCACATAGATGGTACAAATTACCGAAATACTTTTGTACGGATATATATTAAGTCCCAGATATATCGAGTCCCATGTACGGATATATCCGAACCCCCACATAGGCCAAGTCCGTCGAGTCAACTTGTCAAGACAACTCCGGAGGGCCGTTGAAAGCCTGGAGGGCCGAAGGCCCGTAGGGCTTGAGGCTAGAAGGAGTTGTCTTTTTTACTCCACCTTGGCAGATCTATTTCCTCATAATACAAGATATCAATCCTCAACATAAACAAATATATTACTTGGAGATACACACCTATGACTGACTTCGTTACAAATATGGGTTCAGTTGGCATATAGATGCATCCGTAGCTGTAGAGGTAAGGTGCACCTTCAAATTTTATCATGTATATAATTTTGATGTAAAATGTTCTTAAAATTATCTCAAAACCTACTTTTATATCTAATTATAAAATTTTAAATTTAAAAAATGATTAAAATCAAGTAGATCTATAAACATATGAAAATCATGAAAATGGACGGTGTAGATAATATGTTGTAAAACGCACTATTTCTAAGACTTAAAATCTTTTTATTTTTCATAGTCATACATCTCAATGTCGAGATGATAAATCAAAAGGTTTTTCAACATTAAAACTACCTTTTCCGATGGATTTTTGAGGGGTATCTACAGTTCTACATTATAAGGTTGCATCCTTATATAATTTTTTTTCTACAAATATATATGGCACATCATAGAAAAAGATCATATTGAGGAGCACAAATTTTCTTTACAGATGGCATACCATCTATAAATTAAAGGGTAAGGGGTAAAGTGTAAAGTTTTCAAACATAGCATAATTGTACACACACTACACCCATTCTATAAAGACATGCTTTCTATTAGTCCATGTAGAAATGAGTCACCTCTTAAAAATCTATATTTGAGATGGATTTTTTGGCCCTAATGTTTAAGGACATGTATTCTCTAACATTGAGATCATGAATATGAAAAATAAATAATTTTAAAAATTTAAAATAATAATTCTATTCAGAAAACATTTGGACTTTTAGTTTCAATTGTTTTTAGATGGACCACCTATTTGCATCCATCTTTAAGATGGATGCTTTATACCTCGGGAACCACAAAGAAATGCAGTCTCGGCCGCATGAGACAATTTTCCATTATATAATGGAACAAATGTACATAAGGTTGAGGCCCTAAACAATCAAATTAAGGCGCACCTCAAAAATTCACTATAATAAGTTGCATAGATGCTTAAAGAACCTAAAATCCGATCATCTCAACCTTCAGATCTATAGACATAAAAAATTTTAAAAAAAGGGATTTTAAGTCTTAGAAATAGTGCATCTTATAATGCATTATCTAGACCGTCAAATTTCAAGATTTTCAAGTATTTATAGTATCTGTTTGATCTACCCTATTTTTAAGCTTTAAATTTTATAACTAGAGATGAAAATAAATTTTCAGGCCATCATAAAGATATTTGGTATTGAAGCGATATCTTTCGACTTTATTAGTGGTACACCTTACTTTGATTGTTTATGCCTCAACCTTATACAAACCACATCTTATCGTTCTTTTTTCATTTTTCTATTTTTAAATATATTAACTGTAGGAATGGAAGGTACGACATTGAATGATTTCCTAACGAATTTATTTTACAAATATATATGGCACATCATAGAGAAAAATCATATTGAAGAGCACATATTTTCTTTACAGATGGCCTACCGATCGATAGATTAGAGGTGTAAAGTGTAAACGTTTCAAATATAGCATAATTATACGATGAGGTTTTTATAAGGCCTAGGCTTTATGAAAACCAAATAAAGCCTCACATCAAATCCTTGTCCGGAAAGTACTTTCGACGACGGAAATCTCTATGAAGGCTCTAAAATCAATTTTGAACACCAACAACAAAATTTAAAACTCAAAAAATGATATAGATCTTGTAGATCTATGAGCACATTTTTAAAACAAATGTTCAAGTCGAGATGATCAATATAAAAGTTTTCCGTTACAATTTTTGATGAACTAAGAAGTGAGGATTCACTTATCTTGATAGGGCTGCGGCCCTATCAAACCATTTTCTATAATTATATTACATGGTTTTCCTTGTAGGATATTATAATATAATATTTATATTATACAGTCATATAATAATAAAAGAAAGTTTATAAACTTTCTTTTCTAACTATATTTATAGAATATAAAACTAATGAATTTTTAATAGTTCTAAATTTTAATTTGAGATTCTATTATATTTATACTATATTATGAGCCAGAGTTAAAGGGGTGTACACATGTTGCGATATAAGAAGGGAGGCCTTTAAGGGAAGAGAGAGTAAGCTTCTTTTTGTACTCCATTGAGAGAGAGAGCCACGTAAGACTCAAGAAGAAAAAGAAGTATAAAAAAATGAATTTGGCAAGAACTACTATAAATAAAGGAGAGAAATCACAATATAAAGAGAGAATGGATTGAGGGCGCACCAAATTTAGGAGCTTGTATAAATTTTCGGAGGTCCTTAAAGAGCTCCAATAAATACAAGAGAGAGAAATTTTAGAAGACGAAATGAGAAAACTTGAGAAAGAGAAATTTAAGAAGAAGAAATGAGGAAACTTGATTTTAATTTGCGATACACAAGAATGATCACTATTGTGTAATAATAGTATCACAAAAATTACGTTAATCTATAATAATAATAAATTATAAAAAATTCATTATCATGCTTGCTAATTTATTATAATAACAATAAATATAAATAAATAATTAAATAAAATATTTATAACCTAATTAAAATTCATCTCATAATTATAATTTAAAATGTCAAATATTATTAAAATTTAAATTATCATGCTTCTTAATTTAAATTTATGATGAAATCTAGTGAGAAATTCTAAATTATAGATGTATTTCTAAAGATATAGAAAGACAACTCTAAAGAGAGAGACTTCCAAAAAAAATATTGCAGGTAGAGAGAAGAAAGATAAGAAAACATAGAAAAAGCAAGGATATACAAAAGTCATCTTCTTTAAAATATTGTATAAATATTCATGCAATATTCTAGGGGAATATTTGATTTGAGTTAAGTTTTAGTAAGATGAGGTTAGGATATTTTGTTAACATATGTTTGGTAAATTAGCTAATTTAGATTTGGCCTTGTCATGAGGATATACCTCACGTATTAGTTATGTCTTATTGGGATTAGTATGAATCCTTTTCTTAAGTTACATTTAACGTAGTGGTCCTTTTGTGGTGCAACAGCGTGAGGTGTAGCAAGTACCAAGGACCTTATAATGAAGTCTCTGATTCCATTATGAGCCAAAGGTAGAGCCCAAATCCCCTTGACTTATATTTTTTTTTATCTTTTTAAATGGCTTGGACCTTGACGGTAGTATTATCGAGCCTCATGATGAGGTCTCTTACTCTATTTTCATAAAAAAGGTAGGGCCCAAATACCTACTAATATGCCACTTTGAGGAAAGGGGTTCAGTGTGGGGACACCCAGTTACCACATCATGGTATCCATTTTTACAGCTGATACACCCAATTAACACATTCAAATTGTAACTCCCCAATCTATTGAATAAAACGGTTACAATTGATACCCCTAATTAGCAATTTCAAAATGTAACTCCCCAATCTATTGAAAAATACGGGTACGGGCCTCTCTTCTCCACTGAATTATCCAAAAAAATCAGCGTGAGGTGTAGTATGTAATAGAGATAAAGATGGAGATAGAGATTTTAGATGAAATCTCCAAATTATAAAAAAAAATATTGTTATGTAGAAAATAGAGATAAAAATGAAAATAGAGAGAGATTTTAGAAGGGGGTAAGAGAGAGACGTGCATAAGCGATAGAGGAAGAGAGTTCATCACCAAGAGAGAGAGAGACATGCATAAGATATTGAGAGAGTTTTATAGCCTGGTCTATGGTTACAGTAGAGGTTTTCTCTAATTTTTTCTAGAAATTGCATTCGAGGTTTACTCTAATAGTCTCAATTTTTGCATAGGTTTTCTCTTTACGGAATAATCTCTTTGCCGAAGAGATTTTTTTTCTAATCTTTCCCATAACCAGATATGGCATATAGAGGTTTCCTCTAACATTTTCTACAACTAGGATGGCGTTGCAATAGAGGTTTTATCTTTGTTGAATAGTCTTTTTGCATTAGTTAGATTTTTTATTTTTTATTTTTTAATCTTTCTCTGAATTTTTGTAGTAGAGGCTGCATCTTTTGGTTATTTGAATTTCTTTACGGTTTAAGCGTTCATCTCTTAAAGCCAATGTCTCTACTTTTCTATCTTTAGATTATTTTTCCTCAACTCTAAAGAGGCACTTTTTTTTTCCTCTCTTTTTTTTTTCATAAAACTTTATACAAACCATGTAACTTGATGAAGTCTATGGTATAAATACATCATTAAAAGCCTATGTAGATTTTTAAATTTCATTTTTCCTATATATTGTTCACCATTGTTTGAGTTTTAACACTAGCACTTTTTATGGTTTGTGCATTGAAAATTACGTTTCATAATTTATTTAAAATATTTATTATTGCTTATGTATGGCATATTGATAACACCTGTAATGCAGGTGCATGGTTATTTATTTTCCTATTTTTGTAGAATTATTCAGGTGAAAATACACGTCCAAAAAAAATTAAGAGAAAAGTAAAAATCATAATTTTTTTTTAATTAATTGTTTCTTCAATAAATCTAACAATGCATCTCTTTGCTACTTTCATTAATTTTGGTTTTTGATTTTTCATAATTTTGTGGTTTCATGATTGTTTATTGTATATCAATATGCTTTTGCGTGTTTTATTTGCGATTAGTTGTGTGAATGCATATTGCGTTTATATGTTCTCTACATTGCACATTTACACAATTACTTGCGTGATCGCTTGATTCCTTTTCTATGTGCAACTCATTTATTTCATTTCTATATGCAATGCACATAATCTTACTAATAAATATTAAAATAAATCATAATTAAACTTACATGTTTTAAAAAAGGGAATGATTTCATGCAACACACAATTCCAACTTGCCTTAATTCTTGCATATCAACTTATAACGCGCATAACTACACTG